>NW_023270268.1:61343237-61468237 GCF_011800145.1 Mirounga leonina
AGTTTGTTTCTCAGAGTCCATAGTCTCTCATGGTTCATCCCCCGCTCTGATTTCCCCCCTTCATTTTTCCCTTCCTACTATCTTCTTCTTTTTTTTAACGTATAATGTATTATTTGTTTCAGAGGTACAGGTCTGTGATTCAACAATCTTACACAATTCACAGTGCTCGCCCTAGCACATACCCTCCCCAGTGTCTATCATCCAGCCACCCCATCCCTCCCACCCCCCACCACTCCAGCAACCCTGTTTGTTTCCTGAATTAAGAATTCCTCATATCAGTAAGATCATATGATACATGTCTTTCTCTGGCTGACTTATTTCGCTCAGCATAATACCGTCCAGTTCCAACCATGTCATTGCAAACAGCAAGATTTCATTCCTTTTGATGGCTGCATAATACATTTAATTCTTACGCCACTACCAGCAAGATAAATATATTAATCCCATTTTGCAAATGAGACAAATGAGGCTTACAAAGGTTAAGCAAATTGTCACTGGCCACATAGCTAATAAACAGGGAAGACCGTCTAAACATACTTGTGACTTCAAGCTCCCAACCTGACCACTTACCGAATGTGCGCAGGTTTGGATCTCACTGAACCTTGGTTTTCTCATCTAAAAATTGGGAGCAGACATCATACCTACCTAAGAGAATGGCTTTGAGTATGGAATCCAATATTGTACATAAAAATACTTATAAAATATACACAGCCATAAAAGTATTAACCATCATCCCCCCGAAAAGGTGATAAAAGGATTTATGTAATAAAAACTTGAAGACAGGATATATCTACAAAAATAACTTTCAGTAAATGATAATAAAAGGCAGGAATAGTTCACCGCAAGTGTTTCTTACAGTTTTACAAGTGTCATAACACTCTGGAAAATGACAGAGACCTTAAAAACATCATTTATCTCAAGTCCCACTTAAGATTGATCTCAAAATACATAGGATGGACCATATAAATTGACCCTACTATAAAATTCAAAGGGCTTGCCAGATTCATCTTTTTTTTTATTTTAATCTTTTAAAAGCATGTTTAGATTATATTCATTTGATTTTAGTGAAGCTTTTCTCTAAAATAAATTGCCTATACATGCACACACTAACACATGTGGAATTCCTTTTCTGTAATCCTCAAAGAGGCTTTTGATTCTTCTTCTGATTCACCAAAGAGTCAGTGAGGAAGTGCAATGCGTACTGGGATTTGGATGGCTCCAGAGTCACTGCGTACATTTACATAGAAACCAGATGGTTGTGGAAAATGTTTCTTTTTCTTATTAAAATAAAAAAAAATTGAGGTGTTCCTATGGACCCTTATCCTCAAATGGATAAAAAGTGCAAATCATAAGTGAACTAAAGAGAAATGGCATCCAAAATAATCAGGCAGCTCATTGCATCTTAGCCACATATCCCACAGGCAAAGTAACATTTTACCAGGACCTAGGATGTTGTGGTGGAGGGTCGGGGGACTTCTATTACTCAGGGAAAGAGAATGAAGAAGGAAAAGGGAAATCTTGGTCAAGAAACTTTTATGCCCCTTGCCCTTTGAAGGCTTAATTTTTTTTCCCTCCCAGAAAAAAACTAACCACAAGTTTATAATATGGGATGTTTAAAGGACTTCACTTTTTAATCTCGCAATATTAATTCCCTAAAGCTTTGAACTGACAGGCAGGCCAATGTAAATGAGCCAGAACAAGAGTCAGAGCCAGAATTTTTGTTGTACCATGACAAAAAAATGTGTTATTAGTGCTCAGTGATTAATGAGCATGCAAGAGGAAGGGATATAACAAGTATAAGGTTGTCTTGGTATGTGCATGCCTTACCCACTATCAAGGCAAAATACAATCAGCTTTACTACATTCTCACATAGAGACAGATACACACTTCATATAGAATGTCTGTACCACATGGGACATTTCATTTGATATCTCATTCACATTTAGCATTCAAAAAATACCACAAAAATTTGAACAGACATCCAGACGTTTGTGAAATGACACAAACACACAGTAAGCCCTGCTTACTAATTAACATATTTATTGGTTATCTATACTGTATTTCAATCTTGTCTTAAGCAATTCAGATTCAGTACCTGGCAGTAAGTTAATTTCACTGGCAAAGCAAATTAACCAAATCTATGGTAACCCATGCATGCAATCACAGACGATAAATTTAGTAAGAGATACCATTAAAATTCAGACTACTAGGGAAGAAAAAAAATAAGTCTGGCATTGAGGAAAAAAAAACTTTTTTAGGAAAAGAAAAAGTATTCTGGACAAATGTAATGTTCTAACAAAAACATGGCTCTCCATTTTATGAAATTTAAATCAGCATTCTCTTTCTTTATGCCTGGCCACTGAAAATATTCAGAAAAACATAAGGGTCTGCTCACAGATTACACGTTTATGAAGCACAAATCTAACATCAACTGCTCATCAGGCTCGATGCAAGCCGAAAAAAAGAAAGCCTAGAGAAAGTTAGGCAGGCTGGGGAGGGGGTGGAGGGACAAGAGACACAAAGGGATAATCCATCAACCACATCGACTGCCCCGACTGCTCCATGTCAAAGCAGCAAACAGCTGGGATACGCCAAGCCAACGGGAAAAGCAGCCCTGATATTTTAGGAATTAAATGAATTATAAGATAAATAACAGGGCAACGACATAGTAATTACCTACAACAGACATTAGGAAGAGGGGGGAATTTTCATTTGATCAGTTGCTTAGTTAAAACCCCTTCCCCCAACTCCATCTCTTCTTATTTTAAAGGCTGGATCCCCCAAATCAACAGGTCTGGCACCACCCCCACTACCCCAACCAAGGAAAAGTAATTCACTGACGAAATAAAAGTTTAAAGAATATTGCTTCCCCATACTACAGATAGACACAAATTTTTAAATTTTTTGTTTGGTATTATGATAATATAATATTGTAGAAACAACTGTTGCAGTTAAAGAAAAATCAAAGTCATATAAAACAAACAAACAAGCAAATGCACTATTTTTGTTTGCGCTGTTTGGGAAAAGGAAGATCTACATAAGGACTGTGATTCCCCGCTGCTTTTCTCTTCACTACTTTTCTTGTCTTTTCTTTCCCTCCTTTCCTTCTTTCCTTCCTTCCTTTTTTGCCTCCTTCTTTCCTTGCTTTCTTTTTTTGTTTTGAAAACCTAAAAGCAAATCCAGTCAGTAGTAATTTCACTTACTCTTTTGAGGCATCTCTCTGAACTCACATCTGAGTGTTTTTCAATTTTTTATTAAACATTTTCTTAAAAAAAAAAACTTTCCAGAAATAAGTGTACACATTTTTGCTGGCTCTTTTATGCCTTCTCGTGGATTAAATCTATAAAGAATTAGTGTACTGGTTTTATCTAATCCTAATTTAATCAGTTTGCACAACTATTTTTAGTTACTCATTTGGATTTTCCTCCTTGAAACACCAATGTTATTGCTCTGGAATTAATGTTGCTGCTCAAAGGAAAAGCATATAGCAAGAGGCAACACAATTAAGCATTCTGTATTTGTTGATGAACTAATTGGGTTAAATTTAACAGATATGCAAAATAAGGTAAACCAACTGACACTAAGGTCATTTCATCCATAAAAGTGGTTCTCAAAGTGAGAATCATCTGGGAAGTTTCAGTAAGTACTGGTTCCTAGGCCGCACCTCCCAGAGATTCTGATTTGATTGATCAGGATGGGCCTTGAAGATTGGAAGTTCTTTAAAGTTCCCAGTTGACTGCAATGTGTAGCCAAAAGCCACAGGTAGAGAACACTGGTTGATGGGAGGGAGGAAGCCATTCACTGCAACAGAAAAAAGGGTTGAGACCATGGAGGATGCTGATCCTGTATAAGTACAATGGGAAGACAAACATTTCCAACTCATTTATGAGCTCCAAAAATTGTTGAATTAATTGAGTGAGGGAGGTGGGTAGGAGGATGGAAGGAAATGGTGGGAAAATAAATGATGGCAAGTGTCCCTTGAAGCCAAATGACCCTCCGAAGGTAATCTAAGGAGCCATCTAATGAGGAATATTCAGCTCTTCAGCTAAGGCAAGTGAAGCCATCATCAGGATCTATCTCTGGAATTTAATTACATAACTAACCACATTTATTTAGACTTCCCTTCCTCAACCTGTAATCTGTCAAATAGAGGTAACAGAGAGTTCAAAAAGGGGAAAACGGTTTTGCAATTCTAAGAGGGCTCAGTTCTGCTGGCCTGTGGCAAATAAGAAAGGAATAGTCCCTGCTAGTTTCTATGAGACACAGTGATTCTTTTTCAGGGGTCTGTTTTTCCCTGTGCTTAGGTGTTGATCATTCTATTCTTCACTATGAACATTGAATTCTGCCTCCTACTGGATTGAACAACGAGGCCAAAATTGGTCACAAGACAGAACTACTCGTACATATCAGACACATCATACGAGGGAAAAAAAAGAGAGAGATAAAACAGATACCAAAGAAATTGTGCTAGTAAGAAGCTCAGAACTATTTGATGAGAGTTCGGTGATTGTGATGATGTGGACTGACTTCACTTTGAGTTAGGAAGGATAGCGTTTTCTGCCTCCCCTGTGCCACTTTCTTCATGACAATCTTCTTTGGTCCTTTCTCTGAAACAGAATACGACTCTGTCCCCTCTTGCTGGCCCTCACAGCTCCTTCAGCATCCCAACAACTGAGGTGAGCTCAGCATGGGCTGGAAGCTTGGGGCAGAAACTTTATAAAATGGGAAACATTTGTTCCAGTAATAAAAGCAGAGGAGACATTAGAATATTCTGTAAGTACAACCTTCAATATTAGCCTTTAAGTGTACAATTGGGATTCATGCAGTAAAAGAAGTTGACTTCAGAACCCCACAGTTGATATAAATGGAAATTCTTGTTAATTTTTGTTATGATGTGTTTGGATATCTTCATTATTTATGTTTCTTTTATTTGTTTTAATCCAAAATAATGTGAAATTATTTGAAGAAAAGGAGTTTAATAGTTTTATTGATAATTCGTGCTGGCATTTGATCCATTATTACATTATATATCATATATGTACGTGTAATGAATTTACTTTAAAAAAAATCATTTTTATTAAATGATGATTTCATATGACTTGAACCCATTATAATAAGAAAAAATTTAACTTTGTTCTCCTTATATATTATTTATTACTTAATAATCTTTAAAGAAATAAGGTGCAGGCAGAATTTATGCAAAACAGGTATTAGAGAATTTACTATTTCTTAGCATTTGGTTTTATTAGATTTCAAAATAGCTTTCCCGAATCCATCTCGGGTGTTACTGTTTCTAATGATCATTTTATATAAAACAGTAATTGTAACCCACCTGACCTCTTTACCCTTTTCACAGAGATGTTAAAATTCCAGTGAAATCACATACTGTTCTATGTAAGTCACAGGAAGCCATCTTTTCAAAAAATATGACAGAAAGTCTTGTAATAACATTTCCTGAGTACAATCTAGGGAGCTTTCAGGGGGACCATATGAAGTCATAGAAGCAGAGCCTCCTATAAAAAGTGAGAAATATTAATAAATACAATGTTTCTCTCTCATCAAATAAAAGCTCACCACAAAGGACTACCTCACAACCTAGAGAGAAAAGATTTAATATCTTCAAGCAATTCAAAGAAAACATGAAAAGTTATACTATTTTTATACTCATGATAAGGTTAGGGCTGGAAAAACAATATAACTCCCTTATTAGTCTTTAAATAAAATACATGTTTAATACACATCAGTTGCTGACCATTTATCTTATGCTTTAAAAATGTTCTCCACCGGAACATTGTATTTCTTCCTTAAAAGTTTTGTGATGGGTTTCTAGCCATTCCCATTTATTGCTATGCAGAAGAGAATGTCCAGGCAGGTGACTTACTTAAATAGATGGCTGCTAATGAGAATGAACTTTGACTCATTTAAATTAACTCCAATATTTATTGTTACAAGCTTGACAATGCTCTTGAAAATGATTAAGCATGACCTCTAGAACAAACAAATTTAATAAAAAGGACTAAAAAGAAACACAACATTCTCTTTAAGAGATACCACCATTATTTTAAAATAGGGGGTTTGAGGGCGCCTGGGTGGCTCAGTTGGTTAAGCGACTGCCTTCGGCTCAGGTCATGATCCTGGAGTCCCTGGATCGAGTCCCGCATCGGGCTCCCTGCTCGGCAGGGAGTCTGCTTCTCCCTCTCCCACTCCCTGTTTGTGTTCCCTCTCTCGCTGTGTCTTTCTCTGTCAAATAAATAAAATCTTTAAAAAAAAAAATAGGGGGTTTGACATGCAGTACAACAGAGTACAATTTGATTTTTAAAAAATCTCAGTGACTTTAGTTTTACCTAGAGAAATCCAATTCAAGGTACTTTGAAAATGACTAGAATGATTATCCCAAAGAGAACAAAGTAGTTGAGTCTGGTCTGTAAATTTTAGTGATTCTGTCTTCATATATGATTGCTTCCATGGACAAGGTTTATCACCGGAGAAAAATGTCTATGTAGAATCATTGCTTAATTTAGAAATTATTTTAGTCAGACTATAAGAGTACATGCCTAAGTGTAGCATAGGGAGAGATACAGAATGCCACCATTGTTAATGTTTAACTTCTGTACACAATATATAAATGTGTTGTTTTAAGCAAGCGGGAAATTCAGTAGGAAAAATAACTTTGATTTTCTTTCTCTGGAGGGATATTTCTCTACCAGTGCCCCTATGGACCCTGGGATTCATACTAAAATGAGACCTCTCAGATCTATTTCAAAAGCATAAGCTTAGAGGGGGTTTCAATTTATTTATCAATGGCACACATACACATGCACATCCTTTCACTAGTTTCAAGAACACATTTACTGATATGAATATTAACCTCCATCTTTTTACCTCAAAATGTCATTATCATAAGAAAAAAAAAATTGATGGCTCTGCTACCAACCCCAGGGGGAGTCATTGTTGGTGGAATGATTTCCTGTTGCAGTATCTGTGCACCTTGTCTTATAAGTAGGAATGCACATTCTTCGTGGACAAAGTCTGTCTTCTGTACAACCTCCACACACTAAAGCCCCCATTAAATACTGCGTACTCAGAAGGTGCCCAAGATGTGCTCCTGGGACTGAATTGTTGCAAGAGAGCATTGTTAAAACAGGACACTGCCCCTTGCTTGACCTCCAGCTTTCTACACAAATAGATGTGAAAAGATGTAGCTGTGTGTCCAAGTGTATTTTTCACATGGTGACTAATGCTTAATATAATCTATACCCAGCCATTACAGGAAAGTAAAGATGGTATCAGCAATCAACCCTGCATGACAGCCTATCTGTCCTTTGTGACTATATTCAATACTATTTACCAAAGGAAAACAGGTTTTCAAAAAACCATTCCCTTTGTTAAGAATGCAAGAGAAGTCTAAGATGCCGTACATTCACAAAATGCACAGGTTTGAAACACAGCATTGATTTGGCAGTGGTATCGTCAGAGGGTTTGTACCCGGCCACACTGAACCACGTGGACATCTTCACTGTGCCTCACATATCCTCTCCGGGTCTGGGGCTCTTAAAAAAACTCTTCCATCTGCCAGGAACCTGGCTCTCCCGGTTCCTACCATCCCACCGTTCAATTTCGACTAATGCTTCAGGCACCAGCTAAAGTCTCATTTCCTCCAAGAAGTTCCCCCGGATGCCTAGTAAGTGACCTTGGGTCCCATAACACCTCCTCCTTACACGGTGTAATAATTATCGCCCTGTACTGTACCTGCCCGTTTGCTTGTGGGTCTCCTCGCCCCAGACAGTTATCTCTGCAGGGTTGGGCTATGTCTCTGTCCCCACTGTGCCCCAAGTACCCGGGAAGGTCGGCACCTCCTAGATGGATGACTACCGAATTGAGATGTAAATGTGAGCAATGAGACCTTTGGAAAGATAACACTTCTTTCTGATTTATTATAGATATCTGGGAAGTGTATCTGTGTGTAGGTGTGCGTCTGCACATGCTGGGAAGCACAAACATTGCACGAGGAGAGGAAAGGGAGAGGAGTGTGAAGTGGATCTGTTGTCGGTCCAGGGCTGAGTTCCCTCACCCGGCATTTCATTCTGCTGTTACGCCATCGGCCACCTTCATAGAATCCCCATCTCCCTCACTAGCTGGCAAACACCCTGGAAGGTAGGAAAGAGGCTTTTTGATCATTGTCTATAGAGTTTTAGCAGACCGGGGCGGGGAGGGGGGGCAACAGGAAAAAAAGGCATAGGTGGCGGGAAAGCTATCTTTTCACATTCTCAGGGTAGAGGTTTGGAATCCTGGGAGAAGAAATCAGGAGGAGAGCTCTTTTTATGGCAGTCACAACCATGTGGGTCACTTGTTCAATATGATTTCTGATATGGATCAATAGAGTAGCTCCAGGAGAAATACAGGATAAATTAGAGTAATTGAGATAAAGGAGATGATGTAGGTGGTGAGCTTCATATAACAGCTAAAACATAGTAGGTGCTCAACCAAGGTACATTCCTCTCCCCTACGTATTTATTTGTTCTATAGCTGAGGACCTCGCCAGCAGCATTATATATGGGCTCCAAGCGTTTTGTAAATTCAGTGCTCAATTAGGGCTCCATACCAGAAGTTTTCAAAATGTGGTCACCTGAGAACTTTTTAGCAATGCAAATTCTTGGGGCCCCCCAGAATCAGAAACTTTTGAGGGGGGGCTCAGCCATCTGTGTTTAAATAAGTTCTCCCTACGCAGCTTATATTTGAGAACCACTGCTCTACACTAAGGAGGGGGAACACCCATTTAAAATAGAGGCAAATGATCTGGAAGGAAGCCCGAAAGGTACGGAAATAACCACCCTACCTAATTTCTTGCTACTAAATGCATGATCCCTGGTCCGGCGTCATCATATTGCCGGGGAGCTTAGTTGAAATGCTGGGTTTCAGGCCCCATCCCAGACCTACCGAATCAGAAACTGCATTTTAACAAGATCCCTAGGAGATTCATATGCACATTAAAGTGTAAGAAGCACTGGTCTAGTGAGTACTCTGAGTAGCAGAAGACGAGCTGTGGGAGAGAAAAAAACTAAACAAGTAAAAATTACATTTAAAAAATTGAAATAAAGTCTCCCATCTCGCTTATGCAGAGGGTTCCTGTAGAAAGGAATGGGTATTTGCTTTCTCACATGAAATTTCTCTAATTAAATGTTACATTATCCAGCGTAAGTCAGATATTTGGTGTGGGTGTGGGGGAACCCATAGCATTTGAACTGTGCTTTCCAACAAGAGAGTAAGATACAAGAGTGAGAACAACTGGGCCACATTTTAAAGCCCAAGACACGTGAAATGAATCCACTGTGTATTTGTAGCTGGAACACGTTAGCACCACAAGAGAATTTTTAAATTCTTCATCTTTTGTCCCACACTCCTACATACATGCACATTTTTCACATATTTAACAAGTAATACTTTTATCACCACGATTTTGCTATTGATTGCTTCTTTAACAACAAAATGCATCACAAACAAAAATGAATGAAGCTGTCTGAGGAGAAAATTCCATAGTAGCTTTACTGTCAATGCCCATCATAAATAACCATGACATCATAGGGGCCTTATCTACGGGTTGCCGCGACTGATCGATGGCATCACTCTAGTAGTGTAAATAGCTTCTAATGTCCCATCTTCCACCTTCAAATAGGCTCTGATTATTTATGATAGCTGTTAGGTTACAAGTCTGAGCTGGGGTTTGGATTTATTTTCTACTTATAGCTGCTGTGGATTTCAAGTTAGATAGGATTATTTTTTAGTTAAGATGATGAACTGAGATAGAACTGTCATCGAGCTGGTACACCATCATCTCGTCTGGTTGGTGTCACCATTTGACTACAAATTCATGGGGCTGGAATGCTTTCAGTATTATCATTGTCAACCAAAAAATATTAAAAGAGAGCAGTTAATCACTGGTTGTTACAACATGAAAAAGGAAAAAAAATGCAGAAAGCCAATGTGGCTTTTTACACAATTAAAACGTTTTAAAAATACATTTAGCCTTTCGTTACAAATTGTGAAGAGCCATATCATTTGCATTGTGCGTGTTGTGTGATAATGAAAGTGTTTCAACTTGAATGTGACAGCGAGAGAGGATTTAGGAGGTAAAAGGAAATCCATCACCTCTTGGGCAAGGTATTCTTCATAATCATAAAAAAGACTGACAGGTAACTTTGGCAAGAATACATTTTTGCAGAGAGAAATAGAGATGAGGTATATCTACATGAAACAGGCAGGTAAAGCAAAAAAATCTGCCAATTACCCAGATCTTTCGTCAATATAATAACAAATGCTTGCATCATTCTCAACATTAGATAAACCTAGTAAGTTATCAAAAATGTTTATGAACTAGATCAGGATGATAGACTATATTTTTCACTTTTTCAGATTTTTTTTAGCATTATGTAAATAAAGGGCTTTTCTTCAGCTTTTCTGCTTTTATTAGGAGTTGGCCGATTCTTTATTCAAATTTCCTTTACCATAAGTCATTCTTTCTCATTGAAGAAATTGTGCTAAAAATATAAGTTCTTAAAAAACAAGGGGAAAAGTTTTCACCATGCAAAATAGTATGTGGTTAATACCTTATAGCTATAATCTTTATATATTTTTCAAGATAATTTTTAAAATAAATTCAATAGTTATGAGACTATTTAAAAATCTCAGATTTAAATATTTATCCTGTCATATTTTGTTTCATCAGTTAACCAAGCTTCTAATGAAATATGTATAACCTTACATGTAAGACTATATATAAGCATATTTAAATTATACATAAATATATATAACCTGTTTTGACAAAATTTTATTTCCCACTAAATTTTGGATTATTTTGTAGGATTTTTAAATTATATACAAAATAACTGCTGTATGTGGCATTTTTAGTGGTTCTTAATCTCTATAAAAAAAAACTAAAAATCAGTTTGCCCCTTACAACGTTTTACAAACTGGTTAACAGTAAGAGTATATACGAACTGAACACTGCAAAGAAAACAAATACCTCTTTGAGGATGCCCTAACTCTACCAAATTAGGAAATTACTACTAGGCTAGCAATCTGTCCTTCCATATTATTTATAAAATTTCACCTGATCAACTGCACGTTGCCCTTATGAGGTCATTTTGAGGACTACTCTCTATATTTAAACATTTTAAAAAATGGAAAGACATGAATTTGTAATGGTGATAAAGCAACTGCTTGATGATATGTAAAATGAAAAGAGAGGGTTCCAAACCTCCAATAACTGTTGCCCTATGTGGATGCTGTAATAATTACTTAATGCCAGGATATTTCCCTCCCTTTCTCGTGGCAGTGATTTAAATATCTCTTCCCAATATGCTTTGCGCCGTTAAAAGTCTTAAGTCAACTGAAAATCTCAGTAGAGAGAAAGTGGGAATGTGGCCGCTAGGAGCTGACAAAAGCTGTTTTGTCACATCCAGACCCTGGTACTTACTCAGGAAGTGGGGATTCGTCCAGCCAGCTGATGCCAGGGGAGGATGATTTATTGCCTAGTGTCCTCAGTGGCAATTGGACCCTTTCCCACTGTCACTCACAACTTGCAAAGATTGTGTCCTAAAGAAGAGGTTCCCCTCCGTTCTAAAGAGATTACAATGCTTGTCATAAAGTGTCTTTTAGGGGAGGGAAACGGGTATGAAAATGGGCAAAGAAAGGAAACAGTCAGAAGAGGAGAGAAGATGGATGTTCTGTAACCTTTTCTCAGAGACCCATTTCTTCTACTTTTTCTCCTGTCTTTAGCAGGTTTTTGTCTGGGCTGATGACAATGCGTAATAGCCTGATAAATTGATTTTGTGAGTCCTTTTTCTCATCTCTTGAGAAGACACTAACTCGTTGGGACTTCAGAGGGCTCACAGAGGCAGGAGACAACAATTAGTTTGTTGAAGATGTCAGAAAGCAGCTTCAGAGTTTTGCCAGGAGAAATCCTTACTGACAGATCAGTGCTGACAATGTCGGCCGCTGCCTGAAAAGTGCAGGAAGCAGCGGCATCTTAGGGTGCAGGACGAAGGGCGCCGCACAGGGGCTCTGCGCTCTGGCTCGGGCCTCAGAGCTGCGAGTCCCTTCGGACTCACCAGAATTAAAAGGGCATGCTATTTAAAAAAAAAAAAAAAAAAAAAAAGTCCAAGAGCTGGATCCGGCAAAACACATTGTTAATTATCTTCTTTAAGAGCTAAACAAATCGAAAATTAAATCTTAGTATTGCTGTGAATTGAAATTTAAATCAGTGCTTAAATTAATCTTCATAACCATTTTCAAAACCTCGTCCATACTGCACAATTTCAAATTTACTTTTCTATATGTAAAAATACATGCCCCTTGGCACTCAACTCTACTGAACATATTAATTTCAATGAATCATTGTGAGGGACCAACTTGACATATGTTAAAGAGATAAAATATTCCTAGTCTGAGCATAGTTCAATTAGTCAAGCATTTTGCAGTACCATCCTGGAAATTATTAAACATTATTAACATTCAGATTTACTGCCTAAACCCTTTGCCTTAAAATTATCAAATGAGGCTCAAAATATTACTTTTTTAATATAAAATAACCTAACTTCTAACTTGAAGACATAAAATTGGTGACTTCTTGAAAATTTTGAAACGAATATAAAATCTCATTACATTTTGGGAGATGTTGTAAATATTAGTATTTCCCCCTTGGCATGAGAAAAAAAAATCAAAGGATAGATCTTTGCATAGCACAAAAGCACAATTTTATGTTTTGGTAGCCTTGTCACTATTTACTTTTAAAGATCCATAATTTAGAATACTATATTCTCAAAAAAAAAAAAAAAAGAATACTATACTCTCTGTGTGTGTATGTCTATAGCATGTTAATTACATATATGTGTTTTTGTGTAAAGTTATCACTTTAGATTTGGTGTTATAATATAGCAAGGAGTATTTCCAGGCACCTCATCCTTCAGAATGTAACCTAAATGTAAACCTTCCCTACATTTTGAAAAAAGCCACATCAACCACTGACCATTTCTCGTATTTCTGACAAAAGGTATGAAGTGCTCAAGTTAGACAGATAATGGGAAGTGAAAATGGGGCAATCTTAAATATTCTGCAGTGAAGAGTTCCCGGGAAAGCCCTGAGAGCAAAGAAGCCTGAATTCTAGACTCTGTTTTGCCATCAACTAGCAAATGACCTTGAGCCTCTCTGAGCATCAATTTCCTCATCAGTAAAACAAAAGGTTAATCAGGATGATCTCTCAAAGGACAGGTCCAAAAGACCTAAAATTATTTTCCTTTGAAACTACTGACTCGTCCTGGCCCACTCAGCATTATCAGGGAGTTTAGCCAGAGTGAGGTCTCTAAAACAAAAACCATCGCAGACGTGAATGGCCAATGCCACTATCTGAAATCTGAGAAGCCATTAGGCAGATTTGGGGACACCTGGTTCTTTAATTTCTGGTCGACTTTCTTTCCATGGACTTGAGGCCCTTTTACCTGTATCCGAGGAATGACAGAAGAAGAGCAAGAGAGGGTAAAACCCACGACAGACCTTGCTACGGATCTGCTACATGATAAAACTTGGTGGGAACGAAGTGAGAATTTGGAACCGAAACAGGGTTGAGAGGTTCTTCTAGAGTTTACCCCTGCTGCTACTGCTGCACGCTATTGCAGTATTAATATAGCTGTTAGGGAATAAATGCATTTAACAGTTAACATTCACTCCACAGACATAAATTACGTGGTCAAATTGTTCATTAAATGCATTAATCCAGTTGTAAGGGACCTGCATCATAGCAATAATTGCACTGTCATTTCAAAGCTTTTAAAAGCAAATCAATCCAAATTATATCAACTTGACGTATACCTTCCCAGCAGCAGCACTTTAGCATCGAAGAACAAATATACGATAACAGACAGCTTCTGATGTATTTGTAAAGCAGTGTGAAAGCTTTCTGTATTTTTGGCTACACTAAGAGTTTGAAGGGATAGGATGGGAAGAAAGCACCGTGGCTCAAAAGGGCTGACCCAAGATTTTCCCATTTTACTTTCTGAACCAAGCCATGCAATTAACTCACATCACACATCTTCATAATATTCGCCGCAAATATTACTGCAATAGATAAAGCCAGCACAGCCATCACAAGAGTGAACAGAGTTCTACTGGGTAACAAAAACTTCTTGGCACAACAGGAGACTTTTAAAATTCAAGCACTCTAAACTTAGCAGCACCCCTGAGAGCCACAAATTGAGAAAGATTAATTCTGTGCCTCTGCACCCCTCATTACCAGGAGAGCTGAATTAGGTCAAATGCAAGTTAATCTCCTGAATTCCACTTCTGCCCATGGATGTTGGGACAGCCCTTACTGTGTACTGGCTATAATGTCTTTAAACTACATGCGTGCAAAATTAATAAACAGTATGCCGGCCCATATGAAAAACAAAACTAAATGCCTCAAAGTGATTTTACACAACAACATCGCGCGATCCAGTAACTAAGGAAACATATGCACACATGTATAACCCCTACGCTATCGAGAGCCAACGTAAGTGAAAACAATGAAACCCAATTACCAAAAGCTGGGAGTTTCCCCTAATAAACAAGAACACACAGATGAAGAAATGTCGGTCAACCTAAATATCTATGAAACTTCAAATGGGATCTGCCTCCACCCCCCATTTAAAAACGCAAGGCAAACTGCTCATGTGGAGGGTGATGAAGTTTTAAGCGAAGCAAGACTGCCATCACTCTGCGAAGGTACTATGTTTTCCATGCTTTAGGGGAGGAAAAAAAACCAGGCGTACATGTCAGCACGAAGCTAGTAAAATCAGAACTCCGTTTGTCCAGAAGGCCTCATAACAACCTAATTGCCTTACCTCTCCTAGACTGCAGCCAGGTCAAACCACTCCTACTCTATTTTCATTATGTACTGCATATTTTCAGGAGTGATAAATGTTGTGATTTCTTTGTAAAATTAAATGAACCATTATCTTGCATTGTGGAGAGCTTTTTTTTTCTCCGTTTTGAAATGCTTTCACGTTCTAACTTATTCCATATGATCCCCACAATAACCCAAGGTTGGTAGGATTCAAATGATAGGAAATATTATCCTGTGTACTATAGCAGGAAACATATTAAATTAATTCAATTATTAAATTAAGAACCAGAGAATCTGAATCCTAGTCCTACCTCTGTCATTAACTAGATATGTGACCCTTAAGTCATTTTATCTCAGCAAGCACAGAAAAAAAAAATGTTCACTTCAATGACAGCTTAAGAAATAAAAAAATCCAGATAAGCCTTAACTATGTGAAAAAGAAATGGTTAACCTCACTCTCAGAATAGGAGAAGATAACAAATATACTGAAACACCACTTTTTATCCATGATTGGCAAAAGTCAAATAATTTAGTTCTGCACCATGTTGATGTGCAAGAGTGGGCAAATAGGCACATCTGTTGCCGTCAGCAAGGCTGGTTAGTACAGCTACAGAAAACTGACAAAACCTGAAATAATTATAAACGCACATACCGTTTGACCCATCGGTTCACTTCTAGGAATTTATCCTCTGGATATTCTCACACAGCTCCATTTAGCATTGTTTGAAGTAGGAAGTAATAATAATAATAATAACAAATTATGGTACATACATTCAGTGGAATACTATACAACACATAAAAAGGAGTCAGGAGGTTCTTTACATACTGATATGGAATAATCTGCAAGATCAATAGTTGAGTGAGAAAAAAGCAAACTGCAGAGTGGTGTGTTGAGTGTATAATATTTGAGTAAAAGAGAAAAATATGCATTTGCTTTTACATGTGTATCATACATCTAGAAAGATACACAAGAGAAATACTGGTTGTGCCTCTGGGAGGGAAGTGAGGTGATGGAAGACAGGTGTGTTTGGTTAATTAAATACATATTTTAAAGAGTTGGGTAGTTATATAGAGATACATAGATGCAGATAGAGAAAAATCTTCAAATATTACTTCAAAAATAAAGCAAAAAAGGAATATATAAGTACACTTTGAACAAAAAAGATTTCCGTCCACATATATACAACCCACATGCGTGTGTGCGTGCATGTGTGTGTGTGTGTCTGTGTGTGTGCGTGTGCAAACTTCTTGGAGTGATACACAAGAAACTGTTGAAACTAAAGACATGGAGTGTCTATCAGGAGAAGGGGGACATGCTTAACACACCGCTTGAATTTTACTAAGTGCATGTGTCTCTTTCCTAATCATATTAACCACAAATAAAAGACAAAACAGGAAAGGGGCAGAATTAACTGAAAAGTGTCCATAAGGTAGGTTATCTACCCTTAAATGGGTTGAAGTGGTCCATGATAAAAGGATTCTCTTACTCCTACAGTCCCACCTTCCATCCTGTAATTCAAATGTAGGTGAGTCCACTTTGAAAAAGAAAATTTCAATTAGAAACCCTGTGTGGATGACAGGGCCCTGAAAACATAAGAGCAAGAGCTCAGGGAATGGATTTGTCTGGTTCGCCACATAAACGCCCAATAAATATGTGTTGACTGACTGACAGGCCCAATTGCTAAGCATGCTACAGAGTATGTGCAAAATAGCCTACTAGAGCAGTCTGCCATCCCATGAAGACATTTGATTCCAACAGGCTAGGACTTAATTGGAAAAATATGGGGAGGACAGGATGGCAAGACCATTCTAACAAAGTCCTCTGAAAATGGATGATTATTTCTCTCTGCTTATCTACAGGGCATCTTGCCCCAAAAGAAACTGAGCTTTAAAAAATCATTTCTACCAACAGAAATAATTCTATTCCATCTGCTTACCAAGGTTCCCTGAGAAAGCAGTGATAGTTTATGTTAAGAGTGGAGAAAGATGGGAATATTGCAGATCCTGTCTGTGTGCACACACATGTGCGGAAGGACCCGATGAGGTGAATGCTCTCAGAAAAATTATTATGTTTTATCCACTGAAGTAAAAAGAGGCTGTTTCTGGGTGTGGAGTGTGAAAAACAGTCTCACTACTTAATAGTCACACCTCATAACATAATCCTGTAACACCTACTGACCCAGGATCTCCAAGAAAGGAATAGTGTTAATTCTATTGCACTTATGGGAAATTTGGGGAATGCATAGCCAAGATCTGCCAGCCCTGAGGTTCTTACTCATAGCCTTAACCATGATATTTCCTTCCTTATTTGAGGATGAGTAGAATTTACTCACACCTTTTCATTAGATTCTGCTTGTTCTTTGGGGACTCACAGAACAAACCAGTTCTTTTAAAATGAGTGTTATGAACACTGTAGTTACTTTTATTATTTATTTCATAGAATAAGTAAACATTTTATATGTAGACTCCCTTGCAGACATTCAAGTAAAAATGAATATTTCAATTCTGAGTAAAAAATTAGTGCCATATATGTGTGTGTGTGCGGGGGGGAGGGGGCCGCATGTATATACATATGTTACAGCTAATATATATATTACAGCTAAGGACTTCTCTTTGCAATCATTTCAAAAATAACATTTCTTCTTTAAACTACTTTAGACAAATAATTATGTAAAACAGAAGAAAGGTTCCAAACTGAGCCATTAGCAGCACTATATATTACTATTTAAGTCTATGCCCCTGCCCCACATCATATTTAGAGGATCTTTATTTTTCAAACATTGAGCCATTTTACTGCCTGCTCAGTTAAGGCTATGACTGGTTGTTAACCACTTCTCTAAATACTTCAGGAGACTGAGAAACAGTAGAATTGCATTTTTTTTCACATCAATATAAAGTCATGTTCACCCCCACTCCCCCTCCTTCCCGGCCCCCTCCTCACTCTCCCTATGAATGTGTTTTCTCCCCCACTTCTTAGACGCATTTGGTAACAATCAAGCTTTTATTTTAAGGAGCCCTAAGATAAGGTATCTGTGAGCTCCACACTTGGAGTAATTGATCACATTTGTTTCCTGTTCCTAGGTTAGACTCCTCACTCTTGCTCTTTTTTTAAAAAACTTGGCATGTTTCTCATTACCCTCTGCCTTGTTAGCCTAGTAGAAATTTTCTACTGTGGGGAGTGAAAACAGGACGATACTATTACAAACCCGATCTAGTCGGTGACAGCAGCCCTTCTCTTTCTTCGGGAACTTCTGGCCACTTCACCATTTAGTGGGGAGCCCTCCTATGGATACAGGTATGCGCGCCTGTAACGGAGGGAGGTTCCGTGACATCCACTTGGTGTTCACATGTTTGATTTTCACACTGTGCTGATTCATACCGAGACTGTTCCCCAAGATGACAACATTGTTATCATATGACTCACACTGCCCCACTTCATTTCATTTGGGAATGTTAGCTCAGGTTCAATAAGCATCAGCTGCCAATTCTATAAAAGAAGACCCGTATCTTTCCCGTTTATGCTTTCCAGATAAATTGTAATCAGTAGCATTTTATTGACCCTGTCAGGTGGGGCTTAATTTCAGATACTGACTAAGGAGAGAAAAATGCAGAAATCTGAACAATCAAGTTTCCTTCTTTGTGTCTGCGGGCCAACAAATACGGGGCCCGACTCAGTCATTTTCCCATCATTGCTTCAGTCACAACAAAGCAAAAAGGGGAGTAACTTAGTGTAAGATGAAATAAAAGGCCTGCCTTTATTTTCCTTTTTAGGACTGAGAGAAATATCAGTATAAAAATAATCTATAGTGGCTAAAATTATATGAATACACCTACTTTCATTATAAATATTTCTTTTGGTAAAAACATGATAAATCCCAATAAAGTGATGTGCTGTTCATGCAAGAAATCTTACCAAATAATCCTTTACCTAAGTGGTACTCCCAGAACATGCATAGTTTTAAGACTATCTTCTTAACAATTGCCAGATTTGTTTGGTTGGTTGGCTGGTTGTCTGGCCGGTTGTTTTACTCAGTTGTTCTCTTACACTTCACCATATTTTGGCATCTTTGCATAAACAGCCAGCAAAAGCAGTGTATTCTAATAGAATTCAAAATAAATAAGGTTCCGGAGAAGACCTGGAATTTGGTCTAAGATCTACTCACCAAAGTAGTTAGGTGACCTTGGGCAAAAAGCTGACCCTCCCTGACCCTTAGTGTCCTCATTTATAAGATAAGTGGTCTGGGCCAGATGGCCTTCATGGTGGCTCTCAGTGCTCACACTCTGTGATAACTAACATCGACCTGAATCACACTGTGAAAGATTAAGTCCTCAAGATTTGGGAAGACTGTTGAAAACAGTAGCTGCTAGCCACATGTAGTGGCTCTGCGCTCAAAGTGGGGCTAGTCCAGATTAAGATGTGTTTTTAAGCGTACATACCAGATTTCAAAAACTTCAGGGCCAAAAAGGCAAAATATTTCACTAATTATTTTTATGTTATTTTATGTTTTAAAATGATAATACTCTGGATATATTGGTCAAATAAACTATATTATTAAGATTAATTACACCTGCTTCCTTTTCCTTTTTATAAATGCGACTACTAGAAAATTTTAAATTATAAGCGAGGCTCATGTTGTAATTCCACTGGACACTCATGTAATGAGAGGACTATGACTGTGTTTTTACCCCGGAGATAGGACTACAATGGAAAGAATTTGAAATATTTAATTTATTGGGTCATTGTAATAATAAAAGAATAATCACTTGTTCTCTGGATAAAAATATACAGGTCAGTGCTACTTAAGAGAGGGCATTAAATGTTAAAAAGTATGTTGCAAAGAATTACTGTACTAATAATCAACATCTACCCTAAATGGCCAAAACGGCCCGACTCATAATTTTCTCATCTTTTTAATCCGATTCACATTCCCAAACACCTGAATGATTTGCTCATTATTTTCTTTACAACACTAGTAAAAAATTAGGAAAACATTAGTAAAAAGATTATAGCTAAAAGATTGTAAATCATCTTTTGTTTCTTTAGACAGATGTATCCACTTTATCTCGAGAATCCCTTTCCTTGAGTACCTCTGAAGCCCTGGGCTAAAGACCAAAGTTTTGCACATTTTGGCAATGGTAATAGCTAGATAATTTAGATTATTAAGGAAAAACTAAATTTCATCTACATAAAATGTATGTACATCTGTATGATAGATATTTCAATAGCTATCATGCTGTGTTTAAAATGGTAAATCTAGGCCATAGTATACTTATAAAATGATGTATCTTTCTAGCAGGTACAAATAAAGGATAAATGCTCATTAACATTAACAGTGAAACTTAATCCCTAAAAGAAGCATTATCTATCCTACATCAAAGTAAAGCCAGTCATCATCTGCAAGGAACAGTCTATGTATTTTATAGCACATAGAAAAATGAGCAAGAAATAATAGTTACAAAGCTGAAGAATGTCATTTTCCCTCTCCAAAATTCAAAGGTTTTCCTTATAAAAATATGCAATCTTATTTTTACCATCCTCTTTCTCAAGTATTTGCATCTTTGTCCATCCTCAGAACCTGACACCTTGTCAAGGTAAAAGGTAAAAGCTTTTGAAGATCTACCACTACCCTTGTCCTAATAAGGTCACTGACCTTTCAGGCTCAACTCCAGCCCACCTCCTTCTTCATTTCCTCTCCTATCATTAGTCTGAAATGCCATCAACTACCTCTCAATTTTCCTCATCCCTTCAATGCCCCACCTCTTTAGTCCAAATTCACCTAATTAGGAACTTAATTTCCTTTTTTCCCTGATTGAGGAATTGATAATAGACGGATACCATTCATCTCTGAATCACAGAAAATTGCATTGATGACCTCTTATTTAGGAATGCTAAGCATTTATTCCAGAAACTGTTTTGTGGAGGCCAAGCTTTTCCAAAAAGTGTATTTTTCCAACCACAGAACTAAGCAGAAGTGTTTTTATCTTTTTTAACGAAAAGGGGAAGAGGAGCAATCATTCCAATCTGCTAAATTTTCATTTATTTTCTATTTTATTCTACCAGTCATAGTTACTTACATTGAAAAGAAGTAGATATTCCTGTAAGGGGGCAATCTACAAGTTCTACAAGATTATCAGACTGTATTTAAAGAGCTACATCTCAGGAGGTTAAGGTAATAATTCTTTGAAGCTGATCACTTTTGGCAAAAGTATACAAAGAATTTGTTAAGCCAGAAATGATACACAGTCTAGGTATTTACAACCAAGTAGGAGTTGTATATTAAAGTGACTATCTGGAAAAAAAAATAAAAAATAAAGTGACTATCTGGGTAATTTGCTAACTTTACTATAAAATTATCTCCTTGACTCTAACAGTAAGAGTCTAACTATAGAGTTTGCTACTTAACTCAAAGCACACACATGAAATATTTCTTGTATTTTCCCTCCAAAGCATTCTATGACCTTAAGCATTGGTGGCAGAAGAAAAACCAATCCAACAATTTTATTCTGCCCTTCAACTCAAAATTTTAATGTCTAATTTCAAGTCCTATTCATTCAAGGAATGAAAAGATCATCAACACCATTAGAAACCTTGGAATTAGCAATTATAATAAATTATAATAAATAATAATTTATTATATAATTATGTAATAATTTATTATAATAAATTATAACAAATAGCAAAGACAAGCCAAGTTCATTTTATCCAATAGACACTGGAGTCCATGCCCAGTGCATTCTGCCATAGGGCATCAGGACAAATCATTTCAACATGTATCTTCTGACAAATCTACTCAATGCAGAAAAGAATTAGTGAAATAGATGACCTGAGGAGAGAATACAACAACAACAACAACAACAACAACAACAACAAATGGTCCCTTTCAAGCAGATAGTCTCACTGTGCTCTGATTTCCTTGTTGGGCCATTTGAACTGAATCAGGGTTAGAACTTTGCTAACTGGACCAAAACTATACTAATATGATTCAGACCCTCCCCACAAAAAGGATTTTGATTTATTCCAAAAAGTCAGGATTTATTCTTATAAAGATCAAAACTACCACAGCAAGTCATTAAAACATTGCTTTTTTTTTTTTCTATTCACGCCATAATTCATACTACAGAAGTCTAACTACATCAGGCTTAGCCAATTTATAAGATAGCTAATGCTAAAATGACCTCAAATTCAATTACCTGAAGAGAAAGAAAAACTAGGTAAATGAAATAGTAAGAACAAAAGCCCTTTTAAAACACAAAGTTAAGTAAATAAGCCACCTCATCAGCTTCAGAAAACAATATTGAAATATTTTTGCTTGAAAATATAATTTTTAAAAGAAATCATTAGTAGTCAGCAATCATTAAAATGGGGGAATTCACTCCATGGAAGAGTATGGAATTTGAATTCTAACTACCTTGGAGCCCTACATAAGAACACTTCCAAATGGAAAAGAAAAATGAAAGAGATCAGTTTTACGAGTTGCCATATTTTCTCCTTCATCTCTTGACGCCACCCCAAACTAATCCTCACACCATAAATGTAAATAGCTAAGTGACATCTAGAACCTTTTCTAGGAAGCGGGAGTGTTACAAGATCAACCCAACCAGCTATGTTATGTAGCTGAAATGTTAGCTGAAGAAGGAAAGAATTACAGAATTAAAGCCAAACAATGTTGGAAGATAAAACTCACTTCCTTTTTATGTCTATTTTAACAACTGATATTTCTACAAACCAGTTCTTGTCCTCACACCAAACTTCATAGATAACAATACAAACTCTATAAATTGGCTGGTTAAAACCATTTGAAGCTGGTTTAAACTTACTACAATAAGACTAAACCATTTCTTCTCAAATTATTCAAGTGATAAAGCATTTCACCCCCATTCTTCAGTTAATAAGAAGGATACATTTTTCTCTAATATATTGGATAGGTGTTAAGTTTCTTAAGCAAATAAAAGAATATTTGCTCAGTCCTTCTGTAGTTAACCGGTATATCCACAAGGCTGAAATCTTTTATCGCTCCTTTCCTTTCTACTTTGTAAACCTACTTAAGGTTATTATATAATGACCTGAGTAATGAAGTTCTAAAGGTTTTCCACTGAGACTGGAATTAATCCCAATGTACTGAGAGGGAAAAAAAAAATCAAAATCAAAATTATCTTAGGAAAAAAAAAAAAAAAGATGATGTTGTGGCACTTTTTAATCCTAATACCCAAAACGTCAAACCCAGTAAATAAGACCATATTCACAACGCGTTTTTGACACTCACACTGACAATACTCCCAGAAAGATTTGCCGTCCCCCCAAGACAGCCCAAAGACATGTTAATTCTCAAAAACCTCATGCCTGCCAAATTTTCCCTATTCCAAACAACTGATCATTATTTCTCCTCCAAAGTTGTCAGAAATTCCTCACTGCCCATAAAGCTTAATTTACTAGTTCATAATATTCCCATATTTACGTATTAAGCTACTTTCACAGGACACAAAAGAATATATTTTCCAAACTTGGCAGTTTCTGTTTTTCTTTTTTAGTTTAGTTGGTCTTATTATCCCATGTGTTAAATCCTAGCCTAGACTTTACTTTGCATCTTGGAAATACTGTATAGCTTGTACCCTCAGGACATGTGCAAAATTTAAAACAATTCATGTTTTATGGCTAAATCATAGAAGACCCAGAAGAGGTAGAATGCAAGGAATGTTGCTAGAATCTCAGAATGTCAGACCACGCAAATGGTCGCCGTGAAAATACAGCTGTATACGTTTGCATGGGCATGTGTTTGTTCAGTTTCTCCCCCCCTTCCCGAGCTGGGGCTTCAGCTTTAGGTCATTCTGCAAACAAGCCCCAGGAGACACACAATTACACTCCCCTGGAGACTGACCCCTTAGAGTGCCCACCTGTAGCCAAACACAGATAGCATCCCGGAGCACTGAATTAGCACTCTAAGCTGATTAGAGCAGCTCTGCACAACTCTATTTTATTGACACAATGAAGAGAGGACAGAAAAGGGCCTGAAATGAGAAAATCATTTCCATGCTGACTGAATTAAAAGAACAAAAGAGCTCCTTGGAGTTGCAGCATTCAATTTGTCGGGAAAAAAGGAAGCCACTTAATGGCTCACAATAGATCTGAGCAGACAGATGAAATTTAAAACTTCAGCATGAGTGCGATTAGCAGCGAAACATATTCTAAATCATTTCCTCCATATGCATAATTTCGTTTGATTATTTAGTTCTGTGTTTTATAAAAACACTGGGCTAGATGCTATCTTCAAAATGTCTTGACTTTTCATTTTTCAAAATCACAGAACAGTTTCTCATTGTATGTTAATGTCCTCTGTGACAATATAAATTGAACAAAACAAGTATGGCTCATGTTTTCCTTTCACCTTTAGTTTCCAAAAGCAAATATATAAATAGAGGTTAATCTGTGGAACCTAGGATTGTAAAGTAATCTTCTACTAAACAGTTTGCAATTCAAAGTTAAATAAATTTATATGCAACAGGAGCCCTTCAACGTGGGGGTAAGAGGCAACCAATTATTGCACCCAGAGGCCACAAATAAACTCTGCCAATGTTAAATTAAAACGTCAAAACTGATGTCTTTCTTAGCTTAAAAGATAGCATTAATATCACTAAAAGCAATACAGTTACCGCTGCAGTTTCCAGATGTATGGTCTTTATTTCATTTTGTTCAATTAACTGTTGCTCTGTTTGTTCGGACTTCTCCATGCCTGAGTTCAACTGGATCCGAAACCGATGTCAAAAAATGACCACTTAATAAGCAAGACTTATCTTTAGAAACAAAGATGTTACAGCATTGAAGATTCTCTAGAATTCCTCTTTGCTATTTTTTCCCAATTTATAAGAAAAATCTCAACGTCCAAACCATAGATGGACAACAGAACTGACTTTCACGAGCTGCTCGAATGTTTTTCACCAGAGATTTTTCTCTTGCCAGTATTAATTTTCAGTGTTTAAAAATAAAAGGAGTGGAAGCAAAGATCTTAGTTTTTGATTAAGCTCACATTTTCATTTTCCACGCCCAAACTTCTTTTAAGAAAGGCTTTTTTGTTTAAAGTGGCCCTTCAGACTGTTAACCTCTCATCTTGGCTCCTAATTTAAATGAAGAAAATTCGCTCTTTCTGGTCTTGAAACATCCTTTGCCAAAGTGTTGAGGTGCAATGTAAATTGAGCAAAACATTATAGAACAAGTCAAAAGAGGGAAAAAAATGACTCTGAGATATTTTGAGATTCGATATTTGGGGTGTATTACTACTTAATTTGCTGAGTAAAATTTCCCCGGGGGGGGGGGGGGGGAACAAGGTATTCTGAGGATGAAAGCCCAAACCATCTCTCCAGCAGCTTCCATTCTCCTGACTAAATGAGGTAAGAGTTTTTTATATAAAGAGAAACTATAAAGCTTGTGGATATTTTAACAAAATCAACATAGTGTAACTTTGCTGACAGCTTGTCACATTTCACTGACTGTCTGTCTGGGGTACCGTGATAACATCTGCATTCACTCAGTATGAGAGCTTAACATAAGACAAAAAAGTGGGCCCTGCCACAGACGGTTCCATCAGTCTGTCAGTTCTGACATGTCATCTGAATTTTTTGAATCACTGAACACTTTTGAGACTCTGGTACTTATTATCTTTTCTTAGTTTCTATACTCTCTCAGCAATGCTGGAAAATGTAAAATTTGCAAGTAAGGTAGTGGACGTCCCAGGCTTTTTGTTGCCTAATCCGTAGGCCCTCATTCATGCTCACTGTTAATCTCTTAAGACATTATAAAACTGTTAGACAAAGAAATGTGAATACCTCTGCTTCTTTTGAGAATGGGAGGAAACCAAGGAAAATCGGGATCATGCTAAGCTATTCTTTTCACTATGAAAATGGTAACTTAAACCTGTTGCATCAAATTATCTAGAATTCCCCACGCTAGGGCCCATGTTTTTGAAGAATGAACAAGAGTAGTGTCACGTAAGGAGAAAAATGATCACAGAATTTTCAAAATCTGCCAAATTTGATGTCGACAGAGCCTTGGGATCCTGCTTGCTTAATTTCTCACTGTTTCTATTTTTTATGCCACGGTACATGACATACGGTTAATACGCTTTCATGAAAGCTCATAAAAGAGTTTACCAATACTCACTGGTAATCATCCAATAGTATAGATAATTGTGTTCTTTATTAGGAACACTAGGAAAGCTAACAGCTACATAAGAGCCTTAAAAAATGTGGCTGAACTATATTAAAATACTACATATCACAAATTTTAATAAGCAATTTTGTCCTCAAAACTAAAAAAACTTTACAGCATTGTTTCTATAAAGCCTAAATATAAATGGATCCTCGGAGCCAGGGAGAATGCTTTTATGAACCACGTAAAACAAAGCTGCATTTCTATCTCCTTTTTGCAGCTATTCAGGACATTAAGTTAAATGTGTATGCATTTGTTTTCTGAGTGACTGAGAGAGAGAAGAAGGTAAATAATATTAAATTAAGAGGGAAATTTCCTTCTGGACCCCAAATACCTATTTCCCTTTTTCATAAGCACATGCTTAACACCTGCAAATCATTTCAGTATAGACAAACGCCCCTGTAAGTGACTGACTACAGGTGTGTCTCCCACCTGCATCCTCAAAATGACTCACTGTCCCCCAGATGGTCAGATCCTGTGCATATTTGCTCTGAAGGAAAGTGACACATATTAGATGGATACCAAATAAATTTAACCGAAACTATTACGTAAAGAGAGTTGTATTAACATTTGGCTAAGGACAAGAAAATATACAAGAAACCAAAACAAGAAAATAGAGAAAGAGGAAGAAAGGAAAAGGGAAGAAGGGAGGGAAAGCAAGCCAGCATCAGTCACCGCTGTATCCCGCCGCTGCACTTCCCCAGGACACAGAGCAGACACGCAGTACACACTTGTGGAGTTCATATATTAATCAACAAGTAACGAGCAAAAAGTAAGGATGAATTTCTGAACCGTATGCCATCTTCTGCCATTTGTAGTGCTTCATATAAATTCAAACTGAAAAACAATTTTCCGTGCAAATAAAACCTCCCTAAACGGAAGAACTGGGGACACGGCGTTAATACAGCCAGTTCCTCTACTGCGAACGGAGATGTTGTGACCCTCTCTCCCTTCTCTTCCTTTGGCATCTCATCATCTTGTGACTCTCTCAAGAGCTTTGATGTAATGTCATTTGCTTGATGTTTAATCTGTGCCTATAACATCAGCTGTTTGTTACGTTTACATTTCAATGCTAACACCACACCACCGCACTCCAGAATAAAGGGCAAGGTTTCTGACGCATCCCAGTGACCAAAGGACTTATATCAAATCGAGGTTTTCATGCTTCCTGAAAATAAAGGGCCAGTCATTTTTTTAAAACTTAGGCCAGTTTTCCTTTCTACATAATTTTCTTCTGACATTTTTGTAATCTGCCTATGAGTGCTCCGGTTCATACACTGTGTTGAGATCCAGCTTTGACTTCAAGCAGTGCATGCTTTTGCGCAGAGCCAAAGAAAACTACCTTTTCTTTCTACAAAACAGAAGACCAAGACAGTGGAAGGAATTAGAGCCCTAGGCCAAGTAGGCAAAAAGATGACTGTCTGAAGGCAGTCTTTCTGTCCTTCCTTAACTCCCTAGCTCAGGGGTTCCATAGGGAGGAAGGATTTGGGGTCTGGACTGAAATGAATAGGTACTATTTAATGAAGGAGTAAATATGGATAAAGTTTTCCATGAGACTAGAATAAACTTATAAAAGTTATAATGAGGCTGAAAACATAAGTGGTCTTCAAATGATAACAGATAAATTCACAGCCAACAGAGTCTCGGTGAGGGGCAGCTGATGGTGGAAATACCACCTGATTTATGATATATTTCAACCTCTTCCATCTTAGGTAATGAATTCTAACATCCTATTGTGGTGATTAGTGCTTCTCTTTAGTCTTTTTTTGCTCAAGTAGAATTAACTAAGTCTCCAGACCCATCCCACCCACACTAAATCTAATCTACCAGAATTCAGTATAAAGAGGCCATGTTTATCTATGTTCATATCACATGTCACATCACAATTCTGACCTTTGTGACTTAAAAGTCTTAATATTTTAAGTGTTGTCTTACCTGGTTACAGCACCTTTCACCCTCTCCCATAGAAACTGAAGGCAAAATGACTTTTCTTTTTTCCTTCTCGACACTACTTGGACGATTGCAATTGGGGCTCAGTCCTTGGAGTTTAGCTGGACTATACACAGAAACCCAAGCTCTCCAAGCTTTACAACCACATCTTAGACTCTCAGTGAGGTTTGTGGAAGATTTTTCAAGCAGAAATTAAAGTCAATTGGAGATTCATGTCCCTATCGATCAGTTATGGAGGTGGAGTAAGGAATCAAACTTCAAATGAACACTTTTTGAGTCAAGCTCACCAACTGACATTATATACCTCCTTACCATAATACCCTTCATAATGTTCCTGACAAATCAATGTTCAGGGGTCCATGTGTAGCTCTGTAATTAAAATCATAGTATTTCATGATTTCATCAAGTACTTTCCATATTTTTTAGACTGGCTCATCTATAGGCAAACTCAACTATTCTTCAGCCCTTATATTGCTGATGATATTCTTATAAAATTAACAACTTCAAAGGACAATTTTCATGCTTTGGAAGGTACAAGGAAAGTGAAAATTCTCTTGTTAAAAACATATTCACATCTGGTTTTCTTAAGATTACTGTCTTTTCCAAGTTACAAAAGAAAACAAAGTACTAAGTTCTTATTAAACCTTCCAATTAAGTGTATTACTAAATCCAGATTGTTCTCAATGGAAGCCCCCATACGAAGAGAGACCTTAGGATACAGCAGAGTTTGTGTAAGTGAAGAATCATTAGCATGTGGCAGTTTGGTGACAATTCGGTCCATGCCGCAGAAGTTAGAAGACACGGACGTGACATTGTAAGGGTCAAGAGAACTGAAGGGAGAAGGTAAACGTGCCACAGGAAAGTAGAGGCCCCCTATCACTGTCCCACCCTTCAAGTCTTCCTTCAGGGGTAAATTTGACTTCAGGCTACTGTCACTTTCAGGCATAAATCCTCAACCCGATAATTCAAGTACTCCCTCCCCTTCCAATAGCCTTCAAATAGCCTGTGAGTCAGAGAGCTTACCCACAGTTTTCAGTAGCACATATTTTGGTATTTCTTCACTAGAAAAACTAAAAATCCACAAGTTTTGATACTTCTTTCGTCCAAAATGCTCAAAAGCAACAGTGAACAGTGAAATTTTATATATGAGAATTCATAAGGGGTCTTCTGCAGCCTTATCTGTGAATCCCCAAATTTCTGCCCAGAAAGTCTCAGAACCTCCTGACCCACCAGGTGCCACTTTTATTTTTAAGAGAAATTTAAGAATAAACAAATGACAATGTACAAAAACTTAGGATATGTATTTCCACTTATCTGAAATACTTCATAGTCTTAATCACAATATATTTAGTTACGATATTGTTCCCAGTGATTCAGAGCCACTCAGTGTGGAGTTCCACTGATGGAGTAGAGCCTGGGAAGAAGACAAGTTCATGAGATGACCAGGGCTGTTCTTTCACATGAATCTACGTCCAAGTTTGTGAATAGGCAGAGTATGCTTTCCTCAAGATTAGATGATGCTGCCCCAGCAAGATACTTGCTGCCATGAGGCATGTTTTTTCTTAGGTTATTCGAAAGGATACTACCACAGTCCTCACTGAAGAAGAGCATGAACTGGAATGAAGGCATACCCATCGTCCCCAAATCCACAGACTAGACCAAACATACTGCTAGAGAAGATCAGTCCTACAACCACCTAGCTCAGAGCTGAGGGGGCAGAGTATGCAAGGCATAGGAGTGTGGAGGGCCAAGGAAGATGACGATGAGGACAGAGGTGAGAGAGAGCCCTTCACAGGAAGATTACATGGAGAGGGTTTGGGCTGATAGGCACGTTTTCCTCTCTCGACAGAATTTCATTAGAAATGAGTCAAAACCTCCTCCTCTGCCCTGGTTAGAAAAGCTTCCTCGAATCTTCTGTAAAAGAACCATTTAAACACCTATCAGAGTTTCAAACATATTGGGTCGAGGAAGGTCACTTCCCTGTGCTACTCAGAAAGGGGACAATGTTTAATTCTTGTAGTGTGGTAGCTCTGTCGACCCCAAGAGCTCCAACCCCAAAGACCTGAATTCTGCAGTCCTTCCCTCACAAAAGGGATGCAAGGAACATCCCCAACTTTGGAATGGTGATGGTGATGAAGATGATCAAAATCAGTTTGCTGTGAAGTGCTTACTATGCCATATCAAGCCCTGCTCCGAGTCCTTTATAATACTTTACAACATCATCTTCACGGAAATCCCACAAGACAAACCTTGTGGTTACTACCACTTTACAAATGAGGAAACTGAGGCAAAAAGTCATTAAGTACTTGTTCAAGGTCACAAAGGAAGTGGTAGAGAATGTGAACCAAGGTCATTTGTCTCTAGACCTGACATCCTGTGCCCCTCTACTACACTGCCTCTTTTTTTTTAGGGATGAGCCCCAGACACTGTGTTGTAGTTGAGATGACCAAATGGTATCTTTGAACATTGCCTTAATATACAGTTGAGGCTGCACTAAATCATACCCCAGAGACAGAAGGAAAGGTATACTTTTATCTCTGCAAAGACAGCTAGGAATAGAACCCTCCCTCTCACAACTTACTTTCTTCTCAAAACAAGGCTTCGGTCTTCAGCTGCCTACTCTGCTCAATATAAAATCCAAAAAGAGATGCACATATCAAAGGTGCTTTGATTTCAGGTTTAAATCGCAATTATACTCGTTGAATAAGAGAGAAATTTGAAAACAATCACCTCTTTGCTACTTAATTTAAAGTTAATTTATCTCCTTCCCAGGGTTCAAAGACCAAAACATGACCCCCAAATACATAGTCTCTAACACCATAACAACACAGAGCATGTCAATAAGGATAAAAAGCAGTAAAGGAGGGGTAAATGAACAGAACTCAGAAACTCAAAGCTGAAGCTGGAATAGACCTCAGTGAGACTCCAGAGGAGAAAACCAGGCGACTTTCTAAGGTCCCAAATCCAAGTTGGGGCAAGAACTCGAGGTTCCTGGCACCCAGGCCAGTGTCCCTTCCACTATCTCACATGGGCCTCCCTGAACCACAAACTGCTAGCCGTCTGACAAAGCAGCAAGCCAGGGAGCCATGCCACATGAATGGCCAGATTGTTGAGGGGCAGGGGGGTGGGGAGAAGGAGCACAGGGCCGAAGGACACTATGGTTTTACAGAAATCTACTTGCAAGTAGATCCTGGGGTTATGCATGTGGCTGCCCCAGAGAAAGAATGACTGACTGACAGCACAAACAAAGGCAGAGGCAAAATCTCACAAAGGGAGATACAGGAGTCGCAGGGCTTCGTGCATATCACTAATACACTTCATCAAGTGGAGACCAAGAATAACAGTGAGGAAAAGCCCACTATACACAAGGGCCCCTTTATTCTTTGGGCTTTCCTGCTTCACACACACTTTACCTGATGAAACATTAGACTTTTTGCTTTTATTTCTATAGGATCCTTTTGATTTTTCCACATTCAACTAGCACATTTCACAACTATTTAGTGTTCTTATTTTTTTGCAAATTAATGTGCTGTGCGCACTGATGATGACATATTTGGAAGTTAATGAAATCAGATGAAAATTGCTTAGATTAAAATTTCCCCATTTCTTCACTACAATGTCTGCCACCTACTGTTCAGCCACGAAATACTGCAGCTCTCCCATCAATGAAAGTTCGTATTAATATGCTCTGAGGTAGAAAGACTCTATCAGCCATTTTTTTTTTTTTTTTTTTTTTTTTGCCCCTCTCCTGTTCTTTGCTTCCAACTGCATTTAGCTTTGGAACCCTCTGACAAATGGCCGTTTTTCTCTGGGCTAGTAAAAAATTTCTAAACTTTAGGGGAAATGTCGTTGGTCAAAAGCCCAAGGGAATTGGCTTGTTGAATTAAATGATAAATATATGCATTTAAGGTCATTAGAGACTTTATCTCCTGTGAAGGCTATATTTGTCAGATTGATATAATTTCTCTCAACTGAGTACTTAACTCCATCGGCCAACATTATTACGATTATTCCTTTCCCTTTAAGTGGGAGACTTCTGGCTAACAACACGTGTGTTCTTTCTGGTGCTGCTTCTTGAGCGATCAAGGCACACCTTTGTTTCATTTATATGCAATTTTCACCTCTGACCCAAGAAATGAGTCCTGGGCTTCCTGAACTTTATTGCCTGTTAATAGACTGCTGGCTCTCTTTTCAGCAGTAATAGAAATGGTGGAGAGGCATTTCATTTAAGAAAAGAGGCTGGCAGACTGCAGCCTGAAAGACAATGTCAGAATTAAAAGTCAGCCTGGCCAAAAAACAATATAAAGACCACAGTGACATGAAAGAGGAAGTTTCCCATATTCCATCTCACATCGAACAGCCGGTATATAAATAAGAGCAGCATCTCAGATCTAATTATTTTCCCACCGCACAATGGCAGACACCCTGAATGGTGCTAAGTGATTGATATAGTAATTCATCTTCAATTTACACCTATCTACATATTTTGTTTCTTCTCATTAAACTGGAGACATCAGTGACGAACTTATGAAGTGGCAGTCTTTGGCTTCATAAAATACACACAGATGCTCATCAGAGGCTCTTTCCTGCCTACTTCTTAGTGACACGTGTTTATAATTTCGTCTGTATTTCGTTTGCTGTGGTTTACTCTTAAGTACATCTGTTCAATTAAAATGGAAACGTGTGACATGGCCTGTACTCAGCAACTTTCGAGCTTGTTAATGAAACGTTCTAAGGTTCCTGCCTCAGCTCTTTATTTGCAAAAGAAAATGATTGAAAAGTACAAATAAAAATACCCTTTAAAACACGTACAAAGAAGTCGACTGTTTTGTTAATAGTTAAGAAAGGACATTATTACTGCATAAGGACATTATTTTACACGAAAAGACATTATTAAAAATGATTTATTGCCTCATGTTTGGAAACTTACAGGAAAAGTCTGATAATATATTAAACTTGTTTATTACGACTTCATATAATTTTGAATAATACTACTTTTTCGTTTGACAAGTGCAATAAACTCTACGGGTATAGACATGGGTTGATTATCACGAGTCAACTGTGTTGCTTAAAGAAACGTGCCCAAACAATCAGCTTCTGACGGCTGCATCTCCAGTTATTTACACTCACCATCATGGTAATAACTCACCATTTCTATATTAATAAGGCAGTGAAATTTATTATGATGGTATTGAAAAGTTATTAAGTACTGCATCCCAAGTGACAAAGTACCACAGCACTGTCACTATCCAAAAGCAGTTGCCCATTCATCACCTGCCTTTCCAGATGGTCCTGCATCTTTATCGCTCCCAGGTTGGTGACATCACCTGTTCACCCACTCAAAATTGATGATGAAAGCAAACAGATCTATCTTACTTACATTTACCAAATCAATTTAATTTTTACAGGCCATGGCTTGGTGACATATTGACTGTTTTCCTTAATGGCATCTACCGTATTTAATGCAAGGATGTCATCTTTGATTCCTGGCTCGCATAATGTGTCATTTCATAATAAATTTTTCTAACATATTTACTTAATGGAAAGAATTATGATTGCTTGGCAGTTCTCTTATTAAACACAATGATAATTCTTTTTCTTTTTGAGTATCATCCATTGGGCAATGGAGCTATTTTTAATCCCTCCTCATCTCTTAACAGGAGGCAGTGACTTGGATATAAGTAAGTCCTAATCAAATGCTGGACATATGATCGACCACCCTCAATTGTGGAGCTCCATGTAAAGGTTTTATCTCATGTATTATTACTGAAAAACTAGATTCTCAAGAGATGCCACGATTAAAATAACATAGCTAAAGGGCGCCTGGGTGGCTCAGTTGGTTAAAATAACATAGCTAAAGACGAACATATGACTGCCACTACAAAAACAGAGCAGCTGTGAAATTGATGGTAATGGTCCATATGATGTTTACTGTTGACTTCTCTTCAGCTAGTGCTGTTAGATCAGATGTATATTAACATAAATATCTGCATTGTAGAAGGTTCAGATGCAGAATGAAAGACTAGTCTACTGGCTAGCTGATACTCACATGTGACACCCCTTTCCTCCAAGTATGATTTACACATCCCATCTGCCGCCCTCCAAGACAAATATCCCTCTGACACGTGTCATCATTTCATTGTGCTGCATCTGTATTATCTGAAGGGAATGGACAACCGATGCCTGTATTCAGAGGGGTATGGGGCCCATAGGGCGAATCAGGCCTCCCTGCCCCCTAAACCCCTATCTTATATTATGTGTATGCAAGTAAAAACAACATCAAATAAACTCCAAATCTGACTCTAAAAAGAAAAATGGGGAAAATCCATGACAAAGGAAAACTGAGAAATCTAAGGTTGTGTGTGCATCTATGTCTTTAGCTATCATGACCTAGCCAAGAGAAGCCACAGTACAAGTGTTTTTGCAAGGTTAAGGAGGGCTAAGAGAGAAGGTTCTCTGGCTCCAGCCCCACACTGCTGACAGACTAATGGCAATGGCTCTTGGCTTCACTGTCTTGTTCCCCCAGTGTTACCACAGCTCACCTCCCTTACCCCTCTGCTAAAGCTAGACATGGTCAGGGATGATCTCCAAGTTTACCTGGCCCTATACTGAAATCATTGGGTCCCAGGATTAGAGGCTTCCTGAGGAGACAGCAGGAAGATGGAAGGATCCTGCCCAGTGGACCAATCTCCATCTGTGCTTTTACTATTGAGTCTCAATCAAATGAGCAGAAATGTATGTGTCAACAACAGCATCCTAATATGGTTTATATCTCTCTGAAACCAAGTCCAGCATTTCCTACATCCCTGTAATTGCAATGATAGCAGCTCAAGTTAGAAAGAAAAAAAGAAGAAAAAAAAAAAAACCATGAGGGCAGAACAAGGTAACCTGCTCCTACCTGTAGATGAGGTTCATATAAGGAGACTCTTCATGCTCATCTACTGAGATGAACCTATCCTAACTTATTGGTTAGGCAGAGTCTTGCCCTTGGGTGAGGTTTCCAGGAAAAGAGGGATCCAAACTGGCAGCGTTGCAAGACCAACAAGAACATCTTTTTTTTTTTTTTTTTTTTTTTTGCAGGCAGCTGGCCTCTGTGCCAGGGTGGAGGATTCTATGCTGGCATTACACACCTGCTGAATTCCTACCACAAGAATCTAAACAAATGAAAAAAGAAAAAACAAATCATCCACACCTGTGGCTGCCAACCAGTTGAGGTTTCTGTGCCAGGCCATGCACACCTGGGAAGCCCGGGAGGTCAGCTGGAGTGTCAGAGGAAAACACCACTGTCAGCTAGTTGGTAGGAGGCACAAAGGATCTCCTATGGATCTGTGACGTGAGCTGACCGGCCAATGGTCACAGCAAATACAAGTCAAGGTCGCAGAAAATATATGCGTATTTCCTCTGAATAAGGAAAACTCTAGGTGCAGGTGGGGCAGGAATAAGAGAGGAAATTTCAGGGCAGAGGAATCTGTAATCATCATCCCCTGCCCATCCTCCCTTCCCCGATCGATGGCTGGCTCATTGTTTATTAACCAAATCCAGATACTAGGCAATGGAAAATATACTACACCAGAATGGAAAATACTAGAATGGAAATTCCAAAAGGCCATATTGGAGAAGTTGATCTATATGATTTTAAATATATACTTTATATATATATTATATTTTATGTTACATATAGATATTTAATGAATATATATTGTTATATATAAATATACAAAAAATAATATATATTTAATAACGCATATTTATTAAATATATATTATATATTTATATATATACATATATATATAAAAAACACATGCATTTAAAGAGAGACAGAGAGGCAGAGGCCTGGATATGAGGAGAGTGTCTGAGAGCAGCACCTGCTGGATATGTGAGATATTGAGAGTAAGAGGGTGAATGATAGACAATAGGGAGAATATAGATATAAGGAGACAGGATTTAAGTTTCTCAGGACATCATAAATGAAATCCTCATTTGATGGCTCTGAAAAAGATTTATTTGGTATTTTAATAAATTGTGGAGGGGTGGGGAGAAGTTACTGGGCCTTTTAAAAAGAATTCTACTGACTGCCTTTATATGGCCATATAACTTTATATGGGTGCCCAACTTTATATGGGTTACATGGAATAAGCATCAGGGCCAAACATCCAAAATGCTTAGATTCAAAATCCAAATCCAAAATTTAGATTCCAAAACGATCAATTAAAAAAAAAACCAAAACCCTAAGAAGGCATACGTGTGTGTGTGTGCATGTGTGTAAGGTTGTGTAGTGCGCGTTCTGGAGACATTGTTTCTGTATCAGATGACACTCTACAACTGACTTTCTAGGATTAGGGTAGGAGGTACAAATTATTTTCTGTGTCTAGGGCAACATTTGACTGATGGAATAAAAATGTGTTCTGAAAGCTGATGGGATACATGCTGAATAATGGGATAGAGTTTGGACCTGGAAGTAGTAGATACTGGGGACAGGTCGCATGACTAACAATCATAGAATAAACTTTTAATTGTTCTTGAAACTGTTGGTCTTGTTCCGAGCCAAGAATGTCCCTCTGAGAAGGAAACTCTGAGATTTTCTCCTTTGGTCATGTGGATGCACCATGATACAGAGTTCCTCAGTGAGGTAAGCTATTTCTGTGTAATGTTTGTTCACCTTGTACCAATATAAGAAGTCCCCTTATAATAAAGGCACTGTCAAATTCCTTGTGCTGTACTAAAATTGTATTATATCAAATACTGATTTGAAAGAAAGGACAAACCAACAGGTAGCGCTAGTATCTATTTGCTACACACACACACACACACAAAATCTCTTTATATTATTCTTTGTCATAATGATAGCTGACAACTTCTTCCTGGTTGTGATTTTTTGGCTTGACAATTCTCCTAATTATCATGTAGAACATATTCTTCAGAAAGCACACAATATTTGACCTATCTCCAGCTTCAGCTATATTTTGAAAGGCCAAAAGATGTAGCAGAGCAAAAATGACAATAGCAATTAGGTACTGAATTTTCCTATAGCTGAAATACAAATTCATTTTTCTAAATTTCTGGACAGAACTATGTGTAAAGAAAAGTGCTTCAGCAAAATTTGTATTGTATGATTCTATCAATGTAAATAAGCTTTGAGAAGCCAACATGCTACCTTAATACAAACTTTATTTATTGTATAAATGCCCTCAGTGTCTCCATTTCTCCATACTACCTACATATCATTTTTGGAAGAAATGCTCTCCATACTGTTTCACTGAACAAACTAAGGAGCAAAGAAGCTGCACTTACTCTTTTATCCTTCAAAGATAATTTCCATCCATTATTTCCTATTACTTCTCACTGCTTCCAAACTTACCCTCAAGAAAAGATTTAGAAAATGAAACATCCTGATGCAGTGGCCCAACTAAGTATTCTAGAATAACAAATTATTATAAAGAACTGACCAAATCCTAGAATCGACTGTCAAATCTATTAAGAGAGATCTTTATTAAACATTTCATGTTTTGAACCCATGAGGTTCACTACTGATTAAGCAACTCATACACAAGTATAGGGGTGAATAAATAAGAAACTCACTTTGATACATTTTGTGGGATACACGTCTTAATTGGAAGAAAATCACCCAATATTCTTTTGAAAAATAAGTGACTCACATGCAAATTCTAGTTGATCACCAAGTCAGGCAGGGTAAAACAAAAAAACTCTTGATACTTGGGGAACTTTTTTTTTTTTTTTCCTAGTCTATGTCTTCTACATTTCCACATAAAGTTTACAATCAACTTGTAAATTTCCACAATAAAACCTCCTACGATTTGATTAGAATGTGCTGAGTCAATATGTTACTTTGGGAAGAACTGTTACCTTAACAGCATAGACTTGTCTAACCGATGAGTGCGATTTCTCTATTTATATAGGTCGTCTTTAAATTTTCTGCTGTGTTTTGAATTTTTCAGTGTAGATATCTTAAAAATATTTATTATATTTATTTTACATATTTGATTTTTCTGACTAAACGTTTTAATTGTTTGACATACATGATGTTTTAAATTTACACAAATTGCTTTTTCAAGTGTGTAGGAAGTCAGTTTTGTATATTTACCTTTTATCAGGACGATTTGGGAACAGAGTATTGATAGGGACATCCTGAATTTTACATGTCATTGAGGGAAAATGTCCAAAGTTATTTCATTATTGTAATGTCAGCTATAGCCTGTTTATCTGTCCATCAATTCAAAGTAGTACCCTTTATTTCGAGTTTGCTCAGAGGTTTTGTGATGAAAATATATTAGGATTTTATCTATTGAGGTGGCCTTGCAGTTTTTCCTCTATGTCAATGTGAAATACATTCATGATTTTTGAAAAGTGTGTATTTCTTTTTTTAATATTACTATTTTTAATTTTTATTGAGATATAATTGACATAATACTTTATAAGTTTTAAGTGTAAAACACATTGCTTTGTTTTTTACATTGGCAAACTTTATTTACCCTGTCTATCCGAAGTCCATTTTTGCCAATTGACAGAATCCTAAGATCAGATTTACATTTTGTTCTATTTCTTTCTTCTCTTTTAATTTGGAACATTTTCACTGCCTTTCTTTGCCTTTTATGACATTGAAAATTTTGAAGAATACAGCACACCCTCTTTTAACTTTTTTTTTTTACTTAATGAATAATTTTAATATAGTTATTTGCTTTTTGTCTGGTGTATAATTATATATTATTTTTATTTATTTTTAAAATGTTGTATTAGTTTCAGGTGTACAACTTAGTTATTCAACAATTTCATATGTTACCCGGTGCTCATCATGACAGGTGCACTGATACTTGGGGAACTTTTAAAAAATTTTGCTATCAGACTTGTCCACATCACTGACTATAATTTGGAAGTACTAGAAGTTGTCAAAACAGCAATAAGAGGAGTAGACATGTTGAACTCCATCAACACCTTTCATTGAAGAAAGCATAAGAAGAGCAAGCCACAGGTGTTGACAGGACATACGTGGAAGGGGTAGGACGTGGGGTAAGGGGATTTCTAACCTCTTCATAAACAGGATGGGATCCTCTTGAGCCCAGGGCAAAACTATAGGTAGTTCCTGGTGCTTCAGGAGAATAAACTTCTATTTTCTTTTAATAACCAGAGATTTAATTCCTACTATGTATGTATGCTGGAAGCACAAAATGAATCAAATAGACTGATTTTCTTTTCTTGATTTCATTATATATTCCAAGAGAATCTATAACATCTTCTTGGGTCCCAATGACAATCATGTTCAGGATCCTATTAGTAAATATTACTTTTTACCTTGATATTTTCTTTTTTTTAAGATTTTATTTATTTATTTGTCACAGAGAGAGCGAGTGAGCACAAGCAGGGGAAGCAGCAGGCAGAGGGAGAAGCAGGCTCCCCACTGAGCAAGGAATCTGATGTGGGGCTTGATCCCAGGACCCCAGGATCATGACCTGAACTGAAGGCAGACGCTTAACTGACTGAGCCATCCAGGCATCCCTATCTTGGTATTTTCTCTTAATTCTTCACAAAGTAAAATTGAATATCCAAACTATATTTGTCATCCTTAAATAACATTGCCAAAATTTAATTAATACTTTGTAATATAAGGTTTTATGGTAATACACATTTATTATATTAGATAACATTTCTCTTTACCCATTAAAAACCCCCTTTTGGATAATTGACAATCTTTCCCCTCTCCTGGAATTAATTCATTTCAAAATTATTAAGGCAAAGGTCTTTACTTAGTTATCTGCCTTTAAGAATATGCAACATATCAAGTGTGCTTGCTTTCCCATTAATGAATAAACGTTTTCTCTAAAATCAATGACAAACCATTGATTTCATTTTACGAATCACTGTAAAATTCATTTTTGGCCCAAGCAAACCTGGAGGGAAATAAGGGAAAAATATTGCCATTCCAAGAAATTTGGTGCCTATGAGATGTTAGGACATCTCAAACTACCCCATTTTTCTTTATTACCAAACATACATTACTTGACTGTCAGCCTCTTGACTCTGAACTCAGTTGTTAGGTATCCTGAAAGTCTGATGTTGCTGTTGTTTTAGTGGATAGTCATATTTCAGTTAACATATAGATTGCATGTTCCAATACACAAGGCATCACTGCAGAACTCAAAAACAAACTTACAAATGTGAGAACTATTCCTTCTTAAATGATATAGGGAGGCACACATTCATTGTAATACCACATCTTAGGATTACATTACTGGAACATAATGTATTGTCAAAGCACTGCATCAAAATTATTTAATGAGTTTCTGATGCCAGTAAAATCTCTTTCCACTATTCCTTCCCATCTATTTAACAAAACGTAAGAGAAATTTACTGACCACTCATGTCATAATTTTTTACGCCTGAGTATGTGTATGCTCGAAAGGAGAAAAAGTAAAGTTAAGCTCATACCTGGTATTTTAACTGATCAAAGTAATCTGGATCAATTTTGGGTGAGAGGGAGACAATAGAGGGTTTGGCACCTAACAGGAGCATCATCAGCTGACTTACATCTACTTGCGGAGTTTTATGATGACCAATGGTAACAAAGATAAACAGAGAAAATGTGCTAAGTGACAATATTACAAGGAAACAAAATCTCACGTTGTTTTTCCATGACCTATCTCAGGCCATTAAAAAATTTGCCACCCAAATTATTGTTTGGTTTAAAAATAAATTTATGAATCTCTCCCAAATCCTCGTTTTGTTAATTAGAAAACAACCAGTGCTTCCTTTTCAGATAAACCCAGAGTAACATAATTAGACCACCCCAGAGATAACTGAACTTCCAGGAAACGAGAAGAGTGAGAGCAAAATTTCATAAAAATTAATAAATAAAAGAAAGTTGGCCTTTGCCCTATCTGATGACCCTGTGCTAGATCTGTATTTCAGCCAAGCTTCTGTTGTTGCTGTTCACCTTTATTAAGCTTCTCTACCAGGTGGGAGGCTCTTTGGTAGGTTTTTCACACACAGTGTCACATTCTATTGTTACTACAACCCTCACTGGATAGGTACAATTATTATCACCATGTCCCATATATATAAAATGAGGGGCACCAATTACATAACTTTTCCCAAAACTCTCAACTAGCACACAGAGCCTTGAAGAAGACTTAAGTCTGGGAAGTCTCACTCCAGAATCCTGCTCCCCTCTGCTCTCCATGCAATTTCCATGTTGTCACACAATGGTCCTCTTTAGAAGAAAACATAAGAAAAAACCCTTGTTTTGAACAACAGAATTTTTGTTATTATTATTCAATCAATCAGTAACTCTAAAGTTCTTTTTTTTAGATTTTTATTTATTTATTTGAGAGAGAGAGAATGAGAGAGAGCACATGAGAGGGGGGAGGGTCAGAGGGAGAAGCAGACTCCCTGCCGAGCAGGGAGCCCGATGCGGGACTCGATCCAGGGACTCCAGGATCATGACCTGAGCCGAAGGCAGTCGCTTAACCAACTGAGCCACCCAGGCGCCCTCTAAAGTTCTTAACCGAAGAGAAAGTGTCCTGTCCCTAATTACTTCTAGGTCCTAGAGACAATCAAGTGCTCCCCAGTCTTCAAAAATCTTTTTGTTAGAGACAAGTCTTAGGCATTGCAAGGTGGCAATCATTGCCAGACTCTAACACTATTTTTAAAGTTTCTCTTTCTTAAATCAGTACTGGTTTGGGAGAAATCAGTTTCTGATATCTGTGGCTTATTTTACCTAACTCTGTATTTTGGTCTGTAAACCATATTTTCAAAAGTACCTGATTTCTCTAAAATACAAACTCAAATGATTTTCCAAAAGTGCCTTTTTTGGGGAAATATATTACACTTTTTAAAAACTATTTAAACACGGGATGCCTAGGTGGCTCAGTCGGTTAAGCGTCTGCCTTCAGCTCAGGTCATGATCCCAGGGTCCTGGTATCAAGTCCCACATCGGGCTCCCTGCTCAGCGGTGAGTCTGCTTCTCCCTCTGCCTGCTGCGCCCCCTGCCTGTGCTCTCCCTCTCTCTCTCTCTCTCTCTCTCTCTGACAAATAAATAAATAAAATCTAAAAATAAATAAATACATACATACATAAAAATAAAAACTATTTAAAGAGGGTTCAAAAAGGTGGTCACTAACTGCAATATTATCTTTGAGCTTTCTCTTCAAAAAACCTTCTTTAAAAAGACTACCATATCTCTTTACTTCATTTTAATTATATAACAAGTAATGACATGGGGCAATTATTATTGGCTCACGGGTCAAATAAAAATGCAAGAACCAATTAATTCTGAGTAATTTCCCTAGAATTGCACAATAGTGGCAGAGTTAAGACTTGATTCCACATGTCTAAAATCCAGATTCTAGCTTTTTCCATGGAACTCCCTCAGCCCCACTCCCTATCTCTTCTTATGAGTCACATAATCCTCTATCCATACATCATTCTTTCATTTGCTCTTCCATCCTTTCATTCATTCTTTTACCAAACAAATACTTATTAAATGTCTGTGTTATGGACTGAATGCTTAAGTCCTCCCCAAATCCATTATGTTGAAGCCCTAATTCCCAATGTAACTATATTTGCAGATATCTAAGGCCATTAGGTGGTAATTAAGGTTAAATGAGGTCATAAGGGTGAGGTCCTGATCCAATAGGATCAGTGTCCTTATAAGAAGAGACACCAGAGCACTCTGCCCCTCAGCCTATGTTGTGTGTGTGTGCATGTGCACGTGTGCACACATGCACCTAGGAATGGCCATGTGAAGACATAGCAAGAGGGTGGCCATCTGCAAGCCAAGAAGAGAGTCCCCAACAGAAGCCAAATCAACTATCCTAGATCTGGGACTTCTAGCCTCCAGAATTGTGAGAAAATAAATTTCTGCCATTTAAGTCACCCAGTCAGTCAGTCAGTAGTACTTTGTTATAGCAGCCTGAGGTGACTAATCCAGTCTGGTTATTTCAGGTAATGCACTTAGCATGAAAGAGTACCGCGGACACCACAGATAAAACACGATCAGGACACTGCACTTAGAGGACACAGCTATGGGTATTTTGCTCTATTAAGGAAGCTAGGCAGAAAATTTGGATGTTATACAGTGTTTTAAATTCTTTAGTATATGTATTCACCTTTACCTGGTGCTATGGTGGGGCAAAATGTAAGCAGTACTAAATTGTGACTAGAAAGGTCAAGGAGAATGTCAAGGAAGGGAAGAATCTGAAGAATGAATAGACACTTGCTAAGGATGGGTAGGAAAAGGAGGTTCCCAGGTAGGAAGACCAGTGTGTGCAAAGAATGGAGTCCTGATAGAACATGGGAATTATGAATCATATCTGGTTGGTGTGGGAGAGAGTAAAGTCAAACATAACCCATTTTTTGGCTTCAGCAACTGGACAGATGGTAATAGAATTTATTATACAGGAAATGCTCAAAGAGGGGAGATTTGTTAGTAGAAAAGAGCAAGGATGGTACTGGAGATAGCAATGATTAGTTCAGTTATGATAGACTGGGTTTCGGTAAGGAAAGCAGGAAGAATCTGATGCATAGTATGCACTCAATGATTGTTTGCTGAATATGGATTTCCTCTGTTCATGAATATTTTCCTTGGCCTAAGAGGGGGTTTTTTTGTCCCTAAATTCATCATTTTTAAAAATGAAGGAGTATCAAAAAGCAAGGTTACACTAGTTGATCACAATTATCTGTCTAACCAAACAGAAGAGAAATCAGCTATAGTTGAGAGCAAATATGACAGGAGAGTGATTAAAAATAAGCATGCAGGAGTAGGGCGAGATGCCTTTGTGAAAGTGCCTTTGTTGATCATGACCAGGTTTTGTATTAACTAGGGTAAGATTAGAAGGGGAAAAGAAAAAAAAAAAAACAACAACAACCTAGAGTCAAGAGCTCAAGTACTCCTCCATGGATAACAAGATTGCCAAAATCACCAAAAAAGCCCTTTCTCTGGTTTTGTTCATAATACATCTGGAGCAGATAATCCATACTCTCAAAAGTGAGGGCAACCATTAAAATGGTGAAGAAAATTACTGAATTGACCATCAAATGAATTCTTGAACGAGAGAGAAGAAATGGGTGATCTTTAAACAGAGTCATGAACTATTTATAGAGGTATCTTGAATTCTAAGCAATAAAAAAACTCAGTTTTGACATAATAAAAAGAATCATTTTACATTTCTCAAGGTAAGTATTTTCCTGTGTATATACTGAAGACATTCTACTCCCAAGAAGAAAAATAATTATTTTTAAATTTCCTCTAAATGCCAAATTTTCCCCAGGTTCATCCCCCAATCATAGGTATCCTGTTTAAGGAGACATACTCCTGCATTTATCAACCCTGTAACTACAAAATTATTTTGTTATTAAGCCTTGGTTTATTCCAAGCCTTCTGGATAATCTCGAGCAGTACTGAACTTGTTGTTTAACTCTGGAGATTTTGTAATAAAAGTTTAATGAGTTACTTATTATTAGAATGTTTATAGCCTTTATTTTACGGAGAACAAAAATGACGTAAAGTTCTACGCATTTAGTCTAAAACTTATTCAACTCACATATCAGTTAATGCTACAGTGATTTTTAAAAAATCTCTTATCAATATACGTGTCTAAAATCAGTGTAGCCAAACCACAACTTTACCTGAGCCGTGGCTAAGAACACAACTAAGGAAGAATTTCTCACTTGTCATCATGTCAAATCCAGATCTTAACTTTGGGCATTTTAGAATTTGGACAGGGATTGTTTTGATTGAGGCATTTTGCACAGATTTCACAAGAGGATACATAAAAAACAAAGGAACCAAAATGTGAAATTAAGTCCTGAAGGCACAGCCTATTTATTTCTATTTAAAATGCTGACCATATATTCTATTAATGATCATAAATATTAAGAGAACATTCCAAATAAATCTAGTTTATCTGATTTCTGTCTAACTGAAATACTAGGAAACCAAGGGTCAATCACATCTCCAAAAAACACTTTCTTGCTGATATGGAAATTGCCTATACATTTTGCAGATATGGACCAGGTTTTCCAGAAATTATAATGTTATGATTTAACCACAAAAGTTTTCAAGTAATAAAAATAAATGGGAAGGAGATACAGCTACAGAATCTGTACAAAAATTATAAGCTCAACATCACATAATTACCTGTTCTTACTGAAATAAAATTTACTTTGATTTTGTAATCAGACTATAACTTCTCATTCTTAGATATTATCAAGATGGGTTCTGTGAAAAGCATGGCTAAAACCAGCAACTGATTTTCATATTGTTTTTTGCCATCATTTTTACGCATGAATTATTCATTAAATCAATTTGAATATAAAGAATCATCACAGAATTGAGTACAGTGTTCATATTCTAGAAGCATGTAGAATCAAAGCAGGGTTATCACAAGAGTGGCAAAATATATTAGAAGGCAGAGCAAAATGACCATGTAGAACAAAATAAAACCAAACTAAGCCACAAAAATGGAGAAAACAAATGTTTCCTCCAATCTTTCAAGCCTTGCTCCCAAAGAACTGATAAAATACAATAAGCTAGTCATATGATGACGTTTGTTTATGCCACATACTATATGGATGGCCATATATGATGCTTCTAAACGATGTTAATTATAAAAACTGTATTTGTTTCCTTTGGTATGTTTGTAAGTTGATACTACTCTTTACCATTCATTAGTTGAGTTCCTCTCTATCATGCTATATATTTAGGCAACATTTTGTTTCTATCAAGAAGCAAGATTATAAGGGAGGTTCATTCTTAAACATCTATTTGAAGACATTTTGCAACATTTGGAATTTGCTTATTTTATGGCCACCTTAAAAATTGATCTTTTCTTCACACATCTGCATATATTTAAATGTGTACACTCAAAATGTATTCTTACCTCCCATCCATAGCTGGGGTCTTTCAGGTTTGACCTCTGCTCTCCCACATAAGGCCCAAACTTTTCACCTGCTTCAATCTTCCTTTTGGTCCATATTCCTAGTCCCGCTCCAGGCATATTTGACTCTCGAAGTTCAAACTCGGCAGGAATGGGGATATCATCAGGGATGTAGATGGGGGCTTTGTATGGAGAGCCCTCCTTTGGCGTGAATGCTTCACTGGATGTGGCTGGAGAGCATGGCTCTTGAATATTGAGGGAGGGAGTGCTGGCTACTCCATCTGCATCTGGCATTTCTTCCAAAGGAATTTCAGGGTAGCTGCCATATACACACTCATTACCTGTGAACAAATAATAACTTTGTGAATTCCAACTAATACAGAAGAATCAAAATCCCACAGCTCAGTAGCCACCTTATAATGCTGTTGTTCTTTGAAGACAAAATCGGGAAGGCCATTGTTAAAATATGCCTGCATTAAAATCTCTGGGATTCACAGATGGGGGATTTGGTTTATCTGTGGTGAATCCATAAATCAAATGAGCTAATCTTCAACTGTCAATTCTCTCATGGGCCAGCTCAATCCATTATTTAGCTGGGAAACAACCAGCAATTTAACTATTGGTCTAAATAAAGTTGAGATAAGAAGTAAACATATGTGTACCTACAACCCCACAAACCATCCTAAATCGGGAGGTGAAAGCATTACACGATGTCTTGGAAAGTTGTATCATGCAATGTATCTTGGACTAAACTGTAGGAGATTGTCAAAGATTCCAAGGGCTACCATGAGCAACGGGGCTTAAATTTGTGTGGCAGGACTATTTATTGGAGTATTAATTTGTGTTTGTTCTTTATCTTTCCTATTTCAAACACATCACCAAGCCATTGGTATTCTTTGCCTCAACAACTTACGCAGAGCAGAGAATTAAAGCTACTTGAAGCTAGTGATTCCTCTGGACATTTGTGAAAATAAAAATCATTACAGAAATTTGGTGAGTTTTCCAGAGGGGAAAGCAAGGTAGAGTAACAAGGAGTCTGGACACTCCACACTGGGGCTCTCAGGACTCCACAAGGCAGCACAGCACCCACACCTGAAGTAAATGAGTGCACCATTTCAGACCTTAAGATCTTTATGCAATTTGCTGGGGTCTTTTTAAAGAATAGTGACTGAGCTTGAATTTCCCACCAGTTCACCAGATGAAGGGGATTTCAGTTATCTTAAAGCAAATAAGCACACGTTTCTTGTCCACAGGGATTACGGACTGAGAGTCATACCTGATTTGTTTGATTTGTAGACCTTCAAGGAGAGAACTAAGAAAAATGGGTTGAAATTATAAGTAGACAAATGTCAATCGGAGCCATCCAAAGGTAAAATGAGTTGCCTTAAGTTCCCATCATAGGGCTTCTAACATAGCCTAGATAACCATAAATTAGGGATAATATGGAAGAATTTCAGCTTTAGGATGATGACTAGGCTAGATGACTTTTAAGATGCTACCAACCCTGTAGTTCTACGAATTATTAAAATCTTCCAAGGTAATTTATTGGGCTAGAGGGTAGAAAACCTGACTTCTAGCCCCAATTCCTTATCTGACTCATTATGGAAATTTATTAACCATGACAGTCATTAACAATTGTTGATCAAGTATTGACTCCACTTAAAGTTCTATAAAGTACAAAGTGATAGCACATGCAAAAATATCTTTCTAAATTAAGTGCTTGGTTCCTGAGTCAAATGATAAGACAATGCCATTTAAACCAAGCATAGAACCAAATTCCAGAACCCAACCTTATTCCTATAAGACATTTGACCTCAACACACAAGCTCATTATCATTCAAGTTCATTGTATCCAAAATCTTGTACATTATCATCTGCCCTCAAACTGAGTCTCCTGCCTGCTTTACTATGTCTATTAAGAATACTGTTTTCCCCTAATTATCCATGTTCAAGGTTCTAAAATAACATGGACATTTTCTCTCCTTCATCCTCCAATCTGTTCAGTCATCGAATTCTGTCCATTCTTCTTGCAAGATTTTTACATTCATCTCATCCACGTTTTCATTCCTGAATCCTCTAACAGTCCTCTAAATATATCTCCAGACCTCTAGCTTCCAACCTCCAGTATTCCTCAACACTGAGAATGCTGCCAAATTTATCTTCCTGGCACGCCCATTTTTCTATGCAATAGCCTCCAATAATTCCCAGTATTCATAGGTAAAATCCAGAGTTCTTAGGCTAGGAATAAAAAACCATTCTCCCGTTCTCTCTGATTCTCAACACTACCCAGTAGGAAACCGTAGGCCAGAATAAGCTTATCCCTGTCTTCTGAGCTCAGTGAGCTTTTCCTCTGCAGTTCTTCCTGCTGGGTAACCCTATCTCCACTCCTCTGCCCATCCAACTTGTAGTCATCCTCTCAGGTCAAGTTTCAGCTTGTCCCCTCACCATTCCATTTAACACAAATATCCCCCTTCCTTGAGTTCCTACAAAATCCACCCCCAAATCTGATGATCAAATAATGCCATGCATTGCTATTTAGTTTAATATGAATGAATCTGTTATTCCAACTAGGAAGTTGGCCCATAAAGGGAAGACTCAGAACTCACAGCTCTTAGAAATTCTCCAAGTGATCTGCATAAAGGTGCTTAATAAAGCTTACTAAATAGATAATTAACCTAACATATAATTTTATCGAACTATTAAACCAAATCAATATGTTTCTACCAAATGCAGGGAACTATTTTGATCCTAAAAAGCACCTTTAAACCCATAGAAATAGAACACAACAGATTATAAACTTTTCTCCAAACCCAACATCAAAAGAAACAATTTTAGTAATGCCCCAAAGAAATATCATCAGAGAAATACACTTCAGGGTCCAAATGCCCTTGATAAAGTCTATCTAAATCTATCCTTCAGGGAGATTTTGCACTTCAACCTAAGAGCCAGAAGTTCACTAGCACTCTTGATACAGCTAAAAATATATAAAAAAACCATCTCTCTAGAATTTTAACATTTAACTACTGCAAATGCAGAGTTACTTTACAGATTCTTAAAGGGATTTATCACACATTGTGAAGACTTTGTTTTCCTCGAGAAGTAAGTGCTATAAATTGGAAGTATTGTATAATCTATAGACCTGTCCACTTAAGCAGCAGGAAACCAAAAGGCATCCAAATGAATAGAACTATTTCCTCCAGTAATTATCCATTAAAAGTCAGTAAAATTTCCCCTATTTCCTCAAAGGGTTAAATCACTCATACTGTCAGTTCCATCAAAGTGATCTCAAATCTTGAAAAAGGATAGAGACAAACCCATCTGGGCCCCCCCACTGGCATAGCTGACCTCATGACCTTTGAGTTACCCACAAACTCTCCCAATGCATAATCTAACGACTGCATTTGGATTTCAATTCTTGTGGAGACAAAGTACACATGTGTGCCCAGGCTGCTGCATAGAAGAATTTGAATTTAAAGCCTGAATGCAATTCTGCTTACAATGGCAAAAAATTCCAATTAAACCTAAAGAACAACTTATACAGGTCACGCAAATCCAGGAGAAAGACTCACGGTCCTATTCATCCACAGGCAGACATTAAATGTATATGCAAACCCAGGCAATTTGTTTTCAAGCCTCTGTTAATCTAGTATCATCTGAATTAAATATAAAAAGGGCTGTGGTGACAAAAAAATAGAAACAGAAAACTGCTGAGTTTTACATATCGAAACATGCAACAATATTTCACTGTAATCTAGCATTACAAATTTTTCAACAGCAAATGCAGTTTATCACACCACATTGAATATTTGCATAAACCAAAGTAAACTAATGCCTCCATGTACATTACTCAAGAACTATTCTAAAAGCTGCTAAAACATTTCATCTAAATGACAGATTACCTCAATTATCCTATCTCCATTAAATCTCTGTTATTGGGGGGGAAATTGGGCACATTTACAATAGGTAAGTATCAGGTAAGAACCGCTATATACATTAGTGGTCCCATAAAGATAAATAACCCTTGTAACTTCTTGGAGCTGAGTTGCCTGCTACCGGAATTTGCTTCATGCATCCTTTAGATGTATCATTAACTGAGTGAGGACAGAAAGACAACCTTATTGTTGGATATGAGACAAATGACTTGGGCAATGCTCTTGGAAATCAGCCTCTTCGATTCCAGTTTTAAGTGTTCTAATATTCCCAGAGACCAAGCCAGATCACACTCTTGGATTGGAGTATATTTATTTCTATGACTCTTTGAATAACTAACATAGGGTTCCACTTGAGAGAGTTCCATTCTGAAAGCATGTCAGAATCTGCAAAGAGAAAACTGCAGATAATAATGGTAACTTCCAAAGACGTATCTATATGTTCTCACTTTAACATTCACAATCCTGTAAGAAAGCCAAGGTGATAATAATCTTCTATTTTCCAAATCCGGAATCTGATATTCCAGGAAGCTAAAGAGTATATCCCAAATCACCTGAGACTGAAATGCAGGTGTCCAAACCCAACCATGTCTGTAACTCTCAGGCAATTTGCTTTTTTTTTTTTTGAAGATATGTTTTAAAGTTTGTTTGTTTCAAAATTATGGCCATACTGTGTAAATAATCTATTTTCTGCTTTTTTACTTATATTTTATTATGAACACTTACGTTTTTAAAAATATTTCCTAAAAATACATTTAATTGCAGCATAATATTCCATTATATGGACCCACAAAAAATGAACTATTTCCATAGTAATTACTTAAGTTGCTTCTAACTTTCTGTTGCATAAGTACCATAAAGATAATACCATTTCATATAAATATGTATATTTGTCCATTTTAATTCCCTTAGATTAGATTCCTGTAAGAAAACAGTGATTATTGACAGATTACTTTTCAGAGGTGTATATCATTTTATATTCCTATCAACTATCCTAGTACTTATTATTTCTTGCTTTTAAAATTTATTAATACAATGGAAAAGATTATATGTGTATTGTTATTTTAATTCACATCTCAGTTGACTGCTGAGACTAAATATTTTTGTCATTCCTATTTCTCCTTTTGCAAATTGTTCATTGTTTTTGTCCATTTTTAATTGAGCTTTTATTGGTCTGCCTTATTAATAATAAAAAAACTCATCCCTTTGATATAGTTTGTGCTTTCCCTAGTAAATCATTTATCATTTGGTTTTTTAATGGGTTTGTGTTGTATAAAAATTTTAACTTTTATGGAAGGAAGTCTATTTTTTCCCTTTGTGATTTTTACATTTTTCTTAGAAAGTCCTTACCCATCCTAAGGAAGAAAGAGTGATTCTCTTTTATTTTCTTTGAGTTCCATAGTTGCTTTTCTACTAACCTTGGACTACCAATGACTTACTGCTGAGTGAAAAGCAGAGAAAAACGATTTCATTTATTTGAGCTCCTGTGAACGGCAAGCTAGGAAAAAAAAGGGCCATTTCACTCGTAATTCTTTGGTTCTTATTTGCAAGGCTGGCCTAAGATGCCTTTTCTTTTTGTGGGTTTTATATAACTCACCATTTGTTTCACTTGGCCTCTCTGCCTAGTTTAACTGCAAATCTTCTGGGCAGATGCCATTCAAAATCCCAAACTTCACCATTAATAGCATTCAGTACCCGTCATAATACTTATCAGGCAGCATTATCGTTAGGGAGACCAGCATAAATAATTTCCTCTCTACTCTTCATGTTCGCTCATTGAGAGAAAATATTTAGCAACTAACTAGAGTTTAATTTTCATATTAAAAGCATACAGACACGTAGCTTGACTATAAAGTAAGACTGATTTCTGTAGGCATTAAGCAAGAAATCAGCTCTTTCTACTCAGCCATACACATGTATGCATACAATACACACATCCACATGCACGTGCAGTGCGTGTGCGTGTGTGTAATAGCTCACTAATCTTTAAAATAGGCTGAGACAGAAACATGGTTTGAGATCTCAGGCCGACTGGTTGAGATCATAACTACATAAAACAAATGCCAGGAGGAGACCAGCTAGGGAATTGAACAGATTAGGTAACTCAGAAATGTAGACATTTCCCCCCATTATGTTCCTCATTGCAGTTTTGTAATAAAAACATGAGCAAACTTCAAAGGAAGCTCTGTAGTAAAGGTTAATTGCTACTAAAGAAGAGGGTGGGCCCGAGCGCCAGTACTCTGGGCCCAACTTGCAAGCAGACAGGAAGGATTACACGTGGCTGAAAACTGAGGATGCGTGCCCAGCTCTGGGAGGAGAGGAGGCACCGCCAAACCTCAAGGCCCACCAGGGACCTCCTGGTAGGACGTGAGCACAGGAACACAAGTCCCTGAGTCCACGCCTGCTAATGGTGGGGCAGGCTGGGGCGGGGGGGGAGGGGGGGAGACATCCATTTCCTCCCAAAATTCAAACTGGACGTGCTCTTCTTCCCTTGTTAGGACACTTCCAGAACAACTCCAGCAGCATGTTTGTGAGAAAGCAGAGGACCTCAGGAGCCAGCTCTTCTGCACGAGCAACACAACCAATAAACGCGCGCTGGGCTTGGGGAAAAGGGAGGAGCCCGAGTAATGCCAGATGCACAGACAGAACAAAGGAGGCGGCTGTGACCTGGCCGGCAGAATATTCAGTGAGAATGGCCCCAAGATAATGAAATTTAAGATCCCAATGAAAGGAAGAAAGGAGACTAGTAAAAGTAAGGAAAATTATTGTCCAGAAAACGGACTTAAGCCAGCTTTGAAGGACCGGATAAGGGTCCAGAGGTACAGGTTTAGAAAAGAGAGGCATCTACTAGAATGGGAGCTGCTAATGGACCTGGTCTTCAGAACGTGCTGCCTCCAGAGAGGGCTGAGAAGAAAACAGACCTCCATGGAACCTTTTGACACTGAACCACGCTTGTAGAATTCATGTCTCTGGAGACCATTATTTTGGCAAGATAATCTATCAACATGGCTTGGCACATGGAATTTTTTAAATGACCTTCTAAGCTTCCTTGCTCCTCAAGTATTTGCTACTTCCTTGTACCATGCTATTCCATTTCTTTCTTATGGAACTTTTTTCCCCAGTGCTTCCTAAAAATATTTCATTTATGGGCTGTCAAAAAGACCAAAAAGTATGAAAGAGTGTTGGGAGGCCAACAAGGGAGGTGGCAGAAAATACCACATGAATTAGAAGTAAGGGACCAAATCAATGAGCAAACATTTATCTTGCTCATAGGATTGTGGCATACCTCTTGCTTGTCCTGTGGCTTTTAAATCTGATTAAGAGTTTCTCCACTCTCCTAGGAATTTCACAGACTTTTCACTAAACAAATATGGTTTGTGAATTAAACTGGTAGCTTCTAAGCTATTATGAAATGGGTTTGGCCACTTTCAAAAGTTCCTCTTCAGAGGTGGAACTAAGCTTTTTAAAAAGGGTTATGGAAAGAAATTGCCAAAAAATTCATAGTTGAGGTACCAGTAAAGCCCTTCAGTATCTACTTACAGAATCTAAAACAGCTAAAATAAAGACATTAAAGCTCTGTGAGTACTACTCCAAGGAAAAACACTGCCTGGTTAATGTTTGGCTTAGTCAGTTGTCAGGGAACCACGGTCACCAATACCCACGGGACTGCCCAGGTAAGAACAGACTTATCACCGATCAGATAGGCGTTCTTTTTATATTATAACTCTGTGCTTCAACTTTCTTTTAGCAGTACAAATTTTTAAGAGACTTGTGGCAAGCTTAGAACTGATGGCTTTTCTCCTAAACTTTTTTACATCCCCAAAGTGATTTTCTTTCAGATTCATTTAGGGTAAAATAGAAATGCCCTGAAATTATGGTGCAGCAGACTGGGAGGTTACTCCTCAGGCAGTCTGAAATGACCAGAGTATAGCCTTTCAGTATTCAAGCCATATCTACAGTAATTATTTGCCAGCGTATCTAAAAGAAGGCAGGCATTTCCTGTTGCACACAAATGGGACCATTTAGATAAAACCATTTATCTAAATGACTGTTTAAACAGGTATTTAAGAAAAGACTATCACAAGCAGGAATTTACTGATGACGGAACACATTCGTTTAGGGCTGGACACATTAGTTGAGGACTAACCATTGTCAGGAAAGGAAGCATATCAGCATCAGGAAGGTATAGAGAATATTTTACAATTCCCACATGGGTCAAGATGGGGGATTGTAGGCCATGCCATTTGCAACTGGGGAAAGCAGGAGGGGCACAAGCCCCATTATCGAAATCTGGATTCAGCAATTGGTCTCCAGCACCTGGGGTAACCATGAGAGTCAGAGCGTGAGAGCCGTTGCTCTTTTGGGTCCCTGTTTCCCTATCCAGAAAACAGGCACATTGGACAAGTTCAGCCCCAGGTTCATTCCACTCAAGCAATCCAGATTCTACATAATAAAAATCAAAGGATGGTCAAGGTTTGGTGTACCAAAAGCTTTTATATAAAATATATTTCCTGAAAAGACACTTTGAGAATTGGTTTGGTCTCTCTCACATGTAACCTAGGAAAGACTGTACTCTGGCTGCCTAACTTTGCTCTAACCAGTGAAACTGGAATTTATTCCCAGTAGAGGCTTATAAAACTGGGCTGTTATTCTCACATTAAGTAGACTGCCCTCTGGTGAGGACTGTGGCTTACGTGTGGGCAGAATGTGTGGTTTACTACCTCTAATTTGTTTATGTTGTTGATGGTGGTTTCAGAAGAAAGCAGCAGCCCTTCCCATGCTAAGGAGTGACCTGATTTGCTTCCTTAAAAAAAATGAAAAAAAAAAAAGAAGTGTTTAAAGGGGGAGGGGAGCATGAGGGCGCATTAATGTGCCATTGCTAATGGAGGAGCAACTGGGATCCCTTTGACCACAGCTCTGCTTCATTCAGCTCTGCATGTGAAATGAGAGCCCCAACTTGTTTATTATAATTACCTAAGTGTGGCTTGGTGGCTTTTGGCAGAGATCCTTCTTGCCTCCAAAAGAGAGACCAAAACTCAGGAGCTACAAGTTAAAGGAAGGCGGGGGGTGGGGGAGTGGAGTGCATTTTGTAATGAGGAGACTGAATTCTAATATAAACTGGGGTGAAAATATTCAAAACAACCCCAAAAAGATGAAGATCAAAAAGTAAATGGGATCGAGCTCTACTTTCTACCATGTAATAAACAGAGATAGGTGTGTAAGAGAACTGAACAGTGTAAATGTAAGTTCACATTCATTCTCACAGCTGACTTGATGCAGACTCTTCCCTACTGCTACAAAACAGAAGAGCTTTCTTATAACCAGGAATTCTACATAAAGAAAAGAAAATAATTATGCATGTCTGGCAGAAGAGGGAGTTCTAGCAATGGCTTGCTGATAAAAAGGAATGTGAACAAGCAATAGAACACTATCCTAACCACTCTCTTGGTTTGATAAGGAGCGGAGAGTGCCCAAAAGAATGAGATTTTGTTAGAGTCTCAAAATTAGGTTTTATTTGAAAATGAACGATGGTCCTTGTTCTCACGGGGCTTGGTAGCGAAGACAACAATGACTTCTGACCTCAAAGTGATTCTGTGAGGAAAGTTCCTTGATGTGGGCTAATTTCAGCTTGGACTCTGGCCCCATTGCAAATATAGTGTCTTCAGTGTAAAACAAGTTTAGATGGTTCCAAGGAGTTCATTTTTCTGCCTCCATTTTAAGCTATAAAGGCCCCCATATTGAATTTCCCACCACTACATCGTATTAAACATAAAATCATTCAAAACCATGGGGATGGATGGAATGTCATTGAAAAACATAAAAGAAGGTTGGTTTTTTTTTTTAATCTGGGAGAACAGTATATACTTTGGTAAAAAGTGTTTTCAGAAAAATATGAACAGATGTGCTATGCATATGTATATACACACACTAAACAGCACTTATGATTTGAGAGGGGGTAATTTCAACATTGCTAAGTGGTAACACAAGCTAGGTATTTAAGGGAATGATATAATATGACAACTTCATAGACTACCAAACTATGCATGGTCTCTGGAAACTGTCATTATCAACATGTACAATAACTAGTAGCATTAGGTGGTCTGTACAGTATCCCTCAATGTCTAATTGAGTCACACGGTCTTAAGACACTTGACGGGCACCAGGCACTGCCTCCTAATGAGAACTGACTTTTTTAAAAAAGGCATTCAAGACCTCTCCTATATAAATTACTATTGTTTGCAGCAAGAGAGGATTATAAATGTTTGCTGGCAAAAACTATATTTATTTACAAACTGGGTCTAATTTATTTATGGCTCCAGTACAATCGGCTTTTGTAGAAATATTTATGTTATCTGTACTTCTGCTCACTAAACTCTACCACAATCATAAACACTGTTGAAAAATTATTTGCAGTTAGCAGGATTTAAACTACCCATTATATCACCAGCTAGTGCCAGTAAACTTTTGCACTGGTTGATAAAGTTTCCTCTGTGGAATAAATACACATTTGACTTTCAAAATCTTTGGTGGGCTCCATACTATGAAAAGTGAAGGATTAAACACATGCCCCAGACTTTACCAGTTTTGTGTGAGTGCTCTAATTGCACATTCCAATTGAAGTTTTGACTACAAAAGTGCCCAGATTTCAATCTTTTACTAGCATTAAAAGAAGAATTAGATGATGGAAGTGTAGGGGTGATGGCCTTTGCCAAAGATGCTACTTTTCACCTTTGTTCACTTGTCCCTTCCAAAATGTTATTTGGCACCATGTTGTGCCTTGCATTGTGCAAGTTGCTAAGGCTAGATATAGAGTTGGATAAGATACATTTCCTGCCCTCAAGGCTTTTGAGTTGAGTAGTGAAGACAGCAATGGTACCAGGTATGCAACAATGCAATCCAATAAGGTATAAGTTGAGGTCAGGAAGAGTGATGAATGTTAACAGCTGAGTAGAAGCAACTGCAGTTGAGCATGCCAACTTGATAAAAACCTCCTAACCTTTTGATCCTAAGGCTAGGATCAAAATAGGAATGACTTACTCCCACTGCTTCTAAATAACTCATAAAATGATGAAACCAACAGGTTATAAAACAGCATGGTCTACATTTCTATTATAAAAGAAGTCAAGAGAAAACCGCATAGAAAAGTTGATGGTTTCCCTGTCATGTAACTAGTAAAAATGTATTTCTGTTTGATCTACTTCATTTAAAAAAAGACTAAAAGTTCTACCTTGAACCAGGCGGGACTGCTGTGATGCCTGTGAAACCCCCACCAGCCTATAGATGGCCTACACCGCATTCATCTTTCAGTGTGAATTGAGAGTTGTGCCAAACAAACCAGAGACAGTTCTGTTCACCTCAGGACGGTGCTATCTTCAGAGGGAAGACTGACCAGATCTCCCTGGAGCCTCCAACCTAAAGCAAGAGCTCATCAGAGAAAATGGCAGTACTACGGATTTCTCGTGTCCCACACTGTAAGAGATGATGGTCCTTTCCCAAATAATATTCACCTACACCTACGATAGTCAAAGTAACAAAAGCCAAAGTAGCAAAATAAATTTCAAGAGCTGTAATTATATGGTGAAAAACAATCTCAAAAAAAAAAAAAAAAAGAGCTATGTGCTCATCAAGGAGCTTCATAAAAAGGAATGCCAAAACCCCGCATATTTGTGACTTCACATTCATTAGCATATGCATAAAATATTTTGCTGCTCATTTATATCAACATTATAACCCTTACTTAGCTCTAGGAATTATTCTCCAAAATAAAAAATCTCAGTGTCTTTGTTTTGTGCTTTTGCTGATCATCTTTCGGGTCTGTTCCAATAAATCTTCCTTAACAAACTGCTTGTTTTAATAGCTTAGAGCCATTCTAGTTGAGTTAAATAAAATATTTTGTCATCATATTGCTTAAACCTCAGGATAATTGACTGAAATATTTATTTTTCATGGCATTGTAGAATTTCAGAGCTAAAGAAGCCAGAAAATAATCAGTTTATTCATCTAAATATTTAAGATGCTTGCTGGTTCAGATATATTGTGAATCAATCCATGTAAACCTATGTAAAGTCTGACTGCTTGAGAGGAAAAATTTGAAATGTTATAATTCTATCAAAAGTATATGATGTTAAAAATTTCACCGGGGGCAGGAGAGGTACTGGAAGTCTACAGAACAATTACCCAGTAACTTAATAAGCTTTGTGTTACTGTTGTTTTTGTTGTTTCTGTTTCTATTATCATTGTATTAATGTATCTACTTCATCTAACTTTTTTAAAAAGATTTTATTTATTTATGTGAGAGAGCAGGAGGAGGAGCAGAGAGAGAGAGACGTACAAGAAGACTCTGTGCTGAGCACAGAGCCCGACACAGGGCTCGATCCCAGGACCCTGAAGCCATGATCTGAGCTGAAATCCAGAGGCAGTCGCTTAACAGACCGAGCCACCCAGGCACTCCTCATCTAACTTTTTAATACTCATTCCCACTATTATATTTTAGCAACTATGATCCAACATATACCACAAACCAATAATCATTAAGTCAATAAGACTTCTATATACAAAGCACCATGGCAGGGTGGGGTAGGGAGAGTACAAAGAATAAAGTAAAATTGCAGATTTCAAAGGACTTACAATCTAGTCAGGGAGATAAGACAAATGCCCAGGAAGAATTAAGTTGTATAATATAAGGCTGCACTGAATAGAGTCAAGTGAATGGTACAGAAAATAAGGACTATAATATTCAACACTAAAAGTGTATTCCTCTTCTTTAAGAGAAAACTGAAATGGAAGATGGCTAAAAATTCTACTTGTGATGAAGACAGATAATCAAGAGGATTGTGAAATAAAGGTTACAGACTCCAGCAAAGCCCTGGAGAGGTAATGACTTTTAATTGGATTGAGTTTATCATATTCGCAGAGGTACAGCAGACATAGAAGAAAGGATTAGAGTGATTTCCACTTCCCATTATTTGGCATAATGAGGAAACAGAGGGTGGTCCACATCTCTTGTACATATTTTGAGCCATAGGAGATGCTAAATGTCAGTTTTGGGTAGCACTGAGCTCTCCTAAATAAACACATTTATTTGGACATAGTTAAGTCAAAATAAGTCACCTGAAAAAAAGGTTACAGGTCATAATTTTGTATAGTGTAAAGGATTTATGAATTTTTAAATTAATGCTCCTAGATCGCTACACCATTTCAAGCAGTAGGGTATAACTGCATTTTTCTTCGGTTTAGCTGGCTTAAAGGGTCAAGTGAAAGTACTTGGTTGAAGAAAAAACAGCTGAGCAGACTTTCTTCTCAGTGGAAAGGAAAAGCATTATAAATTTTTCCAAGAAACAGCATTATATACATCTAGCCAAAACACACATACACACAACAAACAAACAAAACTTGTGTAAATATGGGGAGAGTCATTAAAGGATCATGCAATTGGCACACCCCAACTCAAGTGAGCCCAAGTGGGAAAGGTTATTAAAGCCACCACCACCAAAACTCCACTGGACTATAAGGTGATGAAGGGAGGGAGTACGGATGCCTAGTTTATTGCAGAATCCTCAGAATCCAGGGAAGTTTCCAGCCCATGACAATTCAATATGTATTTGCTGACTTGAAAACATCAGCCAAAGCAAGCCAATCGTGCTGAAGTGAGTGAATCATTCTTTGCAACATCGCCAGCTTCCTATTCTGTAACCTTAACCCATAATATTACAAGTAATTCAGATAATCTGTAAACCACAAATCTAATCCAATTTCTGTTTAAACCAGAAGACCAAACTGGGTTCAAGTCCACCTAACCAATTATGTGACCCAGGAAAGCCCCTCAATCTATTTGACCCTCAATTTTTTCACCCATATCTGATTTTTGTTCAATATGGTAGCCCACAGATACATGTGGAAATAAAGTATTAGAAATGTGGTTTCTTCAAATTGAGATGTACTGTAAGTTTAAAAATATATACACCAGATTTTTAAAACTTGGTATGAAAATTACAAAATATCTAGTTGATAATTCTTGTACATTGGTTATATTCTGAAATGGTTTGATATAATGGGTAAAATGAAATATGTTAGTAATATTAATTACACCTGTTTATTTTTACCTGTTTTAATGTAGCTACCTACCAGAAAATTTAAAATTAATATATGGCTCACATTTATTTCTATTAGACAAAAGTGGTTTTTAAAATACGACACAAAATTGAAGTGAGAATCGGAAGAAATAATGCATTTGAGCATCTTTTGTAAACTTTAGGGGAAATTACAAATGCCAGAAGTCATTATCATTATTATAGGGAAAGGTTCTCATGTCTCTAGGTCTTAAGTGACACCTCTTAAAGGTCAGTGTCTTTCAGGTCTACCTGCATTCAGATAACAAAAAGTGATGGCTCATTAACAATTCATTCTCTACTACTCCCTTATCAATAAATCTCTCAATAAACACTTGTTGAAACCAAATGTAAAGAAAAATCAATGTGGTCATTGACATGATACAAAAAGATGAGCTCTTTCCAAAACTCCCCTGCCAGGATTTCTGTGTTGATGTATGAAACAGCCTGGATTAAATAAGTTTAGAAGAAGGTTTCTGTTTGAAAGAGGTATTACTGGTCAATGAACAATGAGCAACACTTGATGAGATGATGGGAAATGATGAACTTTTCCCATGATTTTAGCCCAAGATTCAGAGGAGAAGAAAAAGTCACAGGATTAATTTGCCTCTTTCCCTACTTCTTGGGGCAGGCACTTCAATTCCTCCCACAAACATCCCATTCCAACACTTCAAAAAGAATGAGTGCCTTGAAACACCTGGCAAATAAAAGAACATGAAAAACTTTCTTTCTGCCCTTCCATTACTTTGGTGCAGTTGGTGAACTTCTGAAAACACCTCCTAGGTCTGAGCTGATGGATGAAGATGGAAACAAGTACTCCCAGGCTGTACTTACATTATACTACCCCGATAACATTCCCAGCAGTTTTAAAAAGTTCCATAGTTAGGAAGAACGGCAAACCCACCCAGAGTTCTCTCCAAATTCTATTGTGCAAAAGTAAGGAGTAGCCAAGGTTTCTTGGGGCGGGGGGGGGGGGGGGGGGGGCGGGTAGAAAATTGAATTGTCATATACAGTTCATTCCATACTCTTACCAGATCATGTCTCTAGACACTGATGAATGTTAATTGATGTATTTACTACAATGTAAGGCAGTTGCTAACCTGCATTCCAGCCTTTGTTCCAAGCCTCGTATCATTTTCTTTCAGGCTGTTGATGTTGGAGTGGCTGTGTAATCCTAGTGAACTGCTAGCAAAGAGTAATCAGTCAACGCTTTGAAGGTGTCTGGTTCATCCCAATACCTGGGAGCTGCTCTGATAAATAGTATTCTTGGGACTAGGTAAAATTTACCACTGTGGGAGTAAATACATGTGGGAACTTGACAGGTTATTGTTCTTATTTTTTATTTAAATTTAAACAAAATCTTTTGTTTACAACAAACCCCCACTTGCCCTAAGTTTATTCTGTCCCAAACTGAAGTCACTAAAGCTCTATGTACACTTGCAATGAACGTCTTCTCTGTGTACTTAAAGACTGCTACCCATTTATCACATTTGGGGGCACATTAGTAATAATAAAAACAGAAAACTTCCCTATATCCCATTTTTAAAGTTATTTATTTCTTATTAAGTTTTTTATTTTAATTCCAATATAGTTATATTAGTTTCAGGTGTACAATATAGTGATTCAGCACTTCCATACAACACCCAGTGCTCATCACGACAAGTGCCCTCCTTAATCCACATCACCTATTTCACCCATACCCCCACCCACCTCCCCTCTGGTAAGCACTAGCTTGTTCTCTATGTTAAGAGTTTGTTTCTTGGTTTATCTCCCTCTCTCTCTTTTTTTTTCCTTTGCTCACTTGTTTTGCTTCTTAAATTCCACGTATGAGTGAGATCATATGGTATTTGTCTTTCTTTGACTGACTTGTTTCTCTTAGTGTTATACTCTCTAGCTCCATCCATGTTGTTACAAATGGCAAAAATTCATTCTTTTTATGGCTGCATAATATTCCATAATATTCCATTCCAATAATATTCCATATATTCCATAATATTCCATAATATCCCAAAATGGGATATTCCATTCCACATCATATCCCATTTTTAAAAACCTGGATAAAAGGGATTGAAAAACATATCACACAACTGCTTTTGTGGATGAGTGTATCTGCTGAAGGTGTACCATTCACACAACAAAGTTTTATCCTAGGTTATCAAGAGTGACACTCATTTTAGAAAGATTTCACAGGGTTAGAGCTCATCACTTTTCTTCTCAAAGTTGGTTGAGCGACTGCCTTAGGCTCAGGTCATGATCCTGAAGTCCCAGGTCGAGTCCCACATCGGGCTCCCTGCTCAGCAGGAGTCTGCTTCTCCCTCTGACCCTCCCCCCTCTCATGTGCTCTCTCTCTCATTCTCTCTCTCTCAAATAAATAAAATCTTTAAAAAAAAAAAAAAACTGGCCACAGCTTTCTGGATACCTCAGAAAATGTTTTTGTGATTGGTCATAACCAATTTGCCCATCTTATTTGTCCATAAAAACCTATTCTGTGTCCATGAACATCCTGTGGAATTTGGTTTCTCTGTATTGTTTTCCCTGACAACCTTCTGATCGAAAACACCCTTCTCTCACTCTCCATTCCATGAGTCTTTAGTGAGGGTTTGCTACTGTTCTGAGAGCTAGGGATGAAGTCGTGAGCAAGACCAACAACGTCCCTGTTCTCATGAACCTTACAGTCTGGTGGGGAGAGGGAGAATATGAGATGGTCCTAAGTTCTGAGGAGAAAACAAAACAGTTTGAAATGTGGGAGTGGTGAAGGTGGAGATCTTTGCTATAGTGAAGGTCTCATGGAGGAAGAAGCATTTAAGATTTATACATTGACATTCTTTCAGATCCCATTTAGATGCTATCTCATCTACTAAGGGTTCCCACTCACCATGGTCACCACTTCCCCCACAAGTGTGAGCTCCTTCCTTGTTGGATCCCCAAGAACATAAAATGTACCTCAGAATATATTCATCTATCATTTACCTTGTGCTGTTAGAGTTAGTTGTTTTCCTGTCTATTTCCCCGTTTTGATTTTCAACTATTTGAGGGCAAAGGCTATGTCTCAATTATCTTTTTACCTTCTTCCCAGTACTGTGAATATAGTAGATGCTCAAATTCAAATAAAAAGGCACAGCATAGGGAATGTAGTTAATGGTACTGTAATAGTTTCCAATGGTGACAGATGGTAGCTACACTTGTGGTAAGTGCAGCATAACATGCACTTGTTGAATCACTACCTTATACACTTGAAAATAATGTAACATTGTGTGTCAACTGTACTCAAATTAAAAAAAAAAAACTTAAAAAATTGAACCAACTTTAGAAAATGCTAATTATGCACAGTTTCCATTTTTGAACCTTTGTAACTCACCTAGCTCTGAATCTTAAACAGATTTCAAAGGAAGCTGTTATCTACAAAAGTCACTGCCACCACTAGAAAAGAGGTATTTTCTAGGGGATTTATAAATCATTGGCCATGCAAAATACTTGCTCAAACAAGTGATAGTTGCCAAGTACTCTTCTAAAGGAGGTTACAGTTTGGAAACAATGATCTCTTCCAACAAATTTCACATAATTACCCCTTGGTCCAAAAAGGGAATTCTCATGCTTTCTGTTTGAAACTGTCCCCCCAGACTGAGGATTCCCTAGTTGAAAACAATCAGAAAGAAAGGCTTGTGGTTAATAAACGAGAGCCTTGAGCTTGAACCTTGCATAACACATGCTGGATTTCACAACAGCCAGTGAGAGAGTAAGCACAGAGTCTGAAAATTCTACCAGAAAGTTTTGAGTTTTGTTTCTGTGTGTTTTTACACACACTTAGCTCTTTTGATCTGTCTTAATGATTGTGCTCAATAGAGTCTTCCATTCTTTAAATAACACCTTTAAAAAGGTAAGTAAATTGCTCCAATACAAGAATTACTAAGATGAACTTTTAAATGCTCTTTTCTGGGAAATCCAAATGTTCTTACTTATTGGGATCTGATTCTGAAATTCTAGTTTAATAAATGAGCCCACAACCCCCTACCCTCAAAGAGAATGCCTCCAAGTTCAGACTGAGGTAGGATAAATATGCCACATTCTATTTCAAATACCAAGAAAGAGATAAGTATTTTCCCTGCTGCTTCCCTGCCCTGTAATTTGACATCCATTTTAATGATGCTTGCTTTATTGCTTGTCAGAAAAGTGAAATGGCCTGTCAATTTTATGGAGTTACTCCTACCTTTTGGATGGTTATATTACATTTTGAAATAAGTGTATAGCTTCCCCCGCCCCCCGCCCCTTTTTAGCCTAAATGGTGCATGTGTGGGTTTGGTACTTGGCTGCCAGTGGAATGAAGTCATAACTTCAGGAGTCCAAGAGAAAAGATCAAAATCACGCCAACACTTTCATGGATGGGTATATGCTGCTAAATGGATGTTTACCTAAAAAAGTCATCATCTGGCATGCAGCATAGCAAATGTTCCTAAGCAGCTAACTCATGTATACTAAACAAATTTGGCTTGGCTGCCGTGAGAGCTGCCCTGTGGAAATTCTCAACATACATTTGTTTGATTGAGCCGTCATTCCCAGTTGATCTGCTGATGATCTGTGTCACTTTGTTTAAATGTCCTGGTGTGTTTTTTTTATATATATACAGTGAAAAGCCAGTATGTTTCTGTGATGGATTAAATAGAGGTGAAATTTGAGAGTGACTCCTGTTTTTGATTCCTGTTCTCAGACAGGTGGGTCTGGAATGATCAAGAATGTCATATTCAAGCACACAGGAAAATATGGAGCCCTTTTGATTTGAAACACATCACTGTAAAGATATATTTGCTACTGTGTTCTCCCAGTACAAGAAGCTATTTAGGATTCCCCATCTAAACAAACACCATATGGGTTAACTATCAGCATCCTTTTCAAATGTCCAAAAACAAAGGACACAAAACTCGCAGCTGGGAAATGCAGTCTGAGAGAAGTGAGCAAGGCCCATTTCTGATGTATGGACTCAGAAATCAAACTCAAGGTGAGGTTAGAACCGAAGGTCCAGATCTCAAATATCCTAGTAATGGTTCAGATGGAAACCCAACACCACAGTGCCATACCATGTCTGAGGCACTAATCAAGCGACTGCCTGTTTGCTCCATGGCTAAAGCACTTCCTCCAGCTAATCTTCCTAGATAGGCTCTCAGCTTTAATAACCTATGGGGTCTGCTGTTAAGTATGGGGATCTGGGCACCATCAGCGCTGATGTCTCCACTCTGCCAAACCCCAGACACCACGTGATACACACACACCCCCTCCCCTCAACTCCCATGGATGTGGCAGACCTAGGCCTTCTTTAAGCTGGGTCCCCCTTCCCCAAAAACACATTTATCCCTGACCCAACCTGCTCTCATACCTGAAATTCCCCCCAATTAAAGCATCAGTCCTTGGAGTTAAGGCAAAGCCATCTCCACAAGTCCTCCAGACAACTGATAGTTTTCTTTCGATACGCATTTAACATCTGTTACGGGATGCACAGCACTGAGTCTGCGCTCTAGAAGCCAAAATGACTGGCTTCATTCCTGGCCTCAAAGGGCCACCGTCCAGTAGAGAAGGAAGTCATGCAAATAAATAAAGTCCCCATGATCAACAAACTATGTACAAGGTGTGGAGAAGAAAGGAATTCTGAGAGTGAGAAATATTAGGAAAATCTGCCCAGAGATGGTGACACGTGAGAAGGCTGTTGAAGAATAAAGATGGTTTTGAAGGAGTTTCCCAGAGAAAAGACAAGGGAAGACAGACCATTTCAAGAAGAAGAAAGGGCATACTGAAAGGTATGGACCTATGAAACAGCTTAGTATGTGCATGTGACTGAAGGTTTCTTGGTATTGCCTGATTTATAGCAGGAAAGAGGCAGAGAGAGATGTGAAGAAATAGCCAAAAGTGAGAACCAAATAGCCAAAGGCCTCGATGCCATATTCTAGAGTCTGGCCTTTCTCCTTTATGCATGTGGTGTCAGTGAAGGGGCCTAGGAGGAGAATGGAAAGATCAGAGCTGTGTTTTAGTGGGATCGCTCTGATTGGAAGAACGGGAGAGAGTTAAGACGGATGACACTCAAGGCAGATAAACTAGTCAGATAAACTCTCAATGATCCATTGAGATCACAAAGGCTCTTAAAAAAAAAAAAAAAAGACAGTGATGGTGGAGGATAAAGAATAAGAGAGGTTTAGGAAGTAAAACAGAGTTTGGTGAGGGAGTGGATGGGATAAAATAACCTGCAATGAACCAATATACTATATCACGACTTAGTTTATCAGTGATCAGGAAAGTCTGCCACTCTGAGGGAATGGGACGCATGGGGGATGAGAAGAGAAAGGTTGGAACACCCAACACTAAAGTAGGAGCCCTGGATGGTCAGGAGGCAACAAGAGAACTCTGGGTCCTCAGAGAATTCAGACACTACAGAACCAAGGGGTTTTCCCTTGATGGAAGATTCCATAAAGTTCACAAGATCAGCATGGGACAGGAGAAAAAAAATGTTGTTCTTGTAGGTACAAACAGAGAAAATGCCAAATTAGGCATTCAAGGATATCTTCACTAGGTCTGGCAGACTCTTAAGAAATGTCCACTCCATAACAGGCCTCATTCCTGCAAATTAGTAACTATCCTTTTAAATGTTGAGCGCTCTTACGTTCCCATATTTTAAGTTGTTCAATATGTTTTGGTAATCCTAGCTCAGGTACTTCACTTCACAAAGTGCTCACCAGATACACAGCCCCTTCCTTGTTCAATGTGGCTTGAGATGGAATTCCTAGGGAAAGGCTCCAAAACAAGCCTTTATCTCAACGGTTTTCATAGGAATTTATTAGGCAAAATTAGACTTCGATGTAATTTTACCCCTACATTTGAGACCTTTGAGAAAAAAATAGTTTAATGCCAATAAATCTAATTTATTAGGATAAATTGTAAAATCCAACAAGTGAATATACAGGAAATCTTGAAAATCAACAGTCTCCATCCAGGGCCCTTCCCTTGTTTGCCTTCCCCAGCCCCACCAAGAACTCCAAATCCCCAGGGCATGTGGGGGTGGCTCCCTGGTCCATCCTTCAGCCTATGTATGTGCCTCCTTCCCCAAAAGGGGCTGGTCTGCTTGGCAATATTTACTTGTTATTTCCTTAGTGGAAAGAAAGAGAAAAGGGGAAACAGGGAGAGGGTAGAAGTTAGACTTTATTTATTATTGTTTAACATTATTTATGATTATTTTAATTTAGGTCCAATCCCAGGAGTCTCATTGCAATGGGTGCAATAGATACCGATAAAATAGCGTCAGGGTGCACATATATCTCTTCTTCTACTTTTTTTACAAGTCATATTTTCTCGTATGCACACAAAGCAAATCCTGTCAAATTGCAATATACTTCTAGGCATTCTGCTTCAGATTTTCATTTTAGGAAACAAAAGGAGAAAGAATGAACTAGAAGACACTTGTTTTATGGACTTATTTGGACCATCCAAAAGAGAATGATCATAGACCTCTTTAGGGGAGGGCACGGGCTTACCATTTGGTGGCCATCAAAAACAAATAAAATAAAATAATATACGATAAAATAAAACAAGAGAGAGGGACTCTATATTAATTTACATAAGCCTGAGTGATTAAAAATCTTTAAAAACTGCCTTTTTTGGCTTTTGAGAGTTAGTAATCCCATTTTCCCTCTGAAACAGAAAAAGGCAAATTTTAAGTACATTTTTCTTCCTGATAAACATCATAAAATCGGGATTGATAAATTTGGTTATAATGTGTGCACACACCTAGATTTGACTCTCTCCCTGGTTTCCTGAGAAAAAAAACAAAATGGAAGATGGGCAAAAATTTATATACTTGGCTGCCAAATTTCTTTGCTTGGGAACCAAGAAACCAAATTAGTCACTGAGCAACTCAAATTTACACAGGACCCTAGCAGACTGGCTCTGAGATCATAATGCAATAAATGCTTTTCTATAGAACTAGACACTATTCTCCTAATTCTGGAATTTTGAAACATTTTTTGAAAATAACCAAACCCACATTTCTGCCTCGGTTAAAAAAAAGAGTTCGAAAAAAGTTGCTAAAGATACAAGAAAATATAATGAGGGTTTTATTGGTTGTCTCCCTGCAGAACGTACACACTCACACACACACACACACGCACACACAGAAACACACACACAAATACACATATACAACATGACAGTCTTTCCTTATTTGAAATGACAAAACCCAATCCTTCCCACAAAGAAAATGCACAGAAGGAAGGCCAAACAGCAAACAATCCAGAAAGTTGTGGGTTTTTTTAAATGGTAAGGCCTACAAACAAAAACAAACTCAAAATAAATTAGAAATAAACTCCAAACAAACCCAGCAAAAGACAAATTAAGCTGAGGAAATCCAAAGCACACAATTGAAAATTCTTTCGAAGTACTGCAGAGTTACTTCTAGCTCCTAGACTGTCACCTGCAGGGACTACTAGAAGGGTAAAGCCCCCAAGTGCAGGCTGATCTGAGGGTTCAGTCCCCCTGCAGCCTCCCATGCCCCTCCCACTGCCGGGTTTCCTGGAGCCCTGCCCTGCAGACCAGAGAGCTCCAGGCACAGAAGGGCTCTGGCCACCCCGCCGGCCTGGTATTTGGCTCCTCAGTCACCCAGCGCACAAGTATGATCGATGATGATGGATCACAGCCCCACCAACACCGTGTGAATTTCCAAGGCTGCTGATTATTCTAATTGAGCCCCCAGAAGAAGCACAGAGCTTTACAAAAGCCTCCAAGGAAACCTCCCATTCCCCTTGTCTGCCTGACACAGACCCCACTAAATAAAGCAACCTGGCCCTGATATGGCCTCCTCTCTTTGACACGCAGATCTGGGCCTCCATACTCATTGTTCAGTGATATGATTTAGCCTTGAATGAATTTTTAATGAACACCCAGAGTTATAGCACAGCAGAATGGCCACTCCAGCTTCTCCCAGGGGAAGATAACAGTGTTTGAACACTATCAGGTCACAGCTTTCCTGAGCTGTAGAGTTCTCTTACTCTACTAGACAATGTGGTCAGAAGCGTTTCTTCTCTATTGTCTGATCTCTCTCTTTCTCTGTCATTAGCGCTTCCTTAAACCACAAGGGGTCTCTGAGAGATAAAATTCTATACCAGAAAAATAATAGGATTAGACCTAGACATGCATAAGAAAATTTATGTGTTGTAATAATGGAGAATATCTTAAAAAAAAAAAAAAAAGTGTAGTACTACTTAATTTAATTGAGTTGGGGATCTTTGACTTGTTCAGATCATTTTTTTGCCATGTGAGGTTACAGCTTGTGCAGTGGGAAGAAACCCTGGGGCTTGCAGAACACAAGTTCAGGGACTGCTGTTGGCCTCTTGGAATGTTCCAAATCAATACAGACACAATGAATAGCACCATATACGTCTATAAAACTCCACAAATCAGCCATATTTAGGAACATAGCTGGTGAACATGTAGCAAAGCATATAATCTTTTGGTCCTTTTTAATGCTCGCTATGATCCAATTTTCAGTGCTTGGGTATCTGACTCTCCTCCCACCCCCCAAATGTCCTGGCTCTTGAATTTTTTGAAATGTCTCCGATTCTGCATAAATTAATTAGAGAAGTTTGGTCATACTTCTCAGGGGTAGCTCCAAAATTTCTGCATCAGAGGAGCTTATGGGAACGAATCTGACTGGACAAGGGTAAGGACTTTACCAAATAACTGGGAGAGGAAGATGGAGAATGGCTTGGGAAGACTTGCCTAGCTGTGGTTTGGCACCATCATCCATACTTCGACACTGCAGTGGTGTTTACCCACCTCATACATTCCTTTATGTGTTGTTTTTTTCTGATTAGCTGTGCATCTTTAAAGACTATAATATTTTTAAATAGTTCTCCCTGACTAACAACTCTTAGAATATACAGTCACAATCTTTATTTCCTAAACAAGAAAGGTGGATAAATAAGAACAACAGACTAGGTCTCTAGAAACCCAGATCCCATTCCTGGCACTGCCACTAATTAACTGGGAAATTCTGAGCAAGTCTTTTCATCTCTCTGGGAATCTATTTCCTCGTCTGTAAAATTACTGAATGCAGAGAGCCCCCAGGGTCCCTTCCAGCTCATATTCTATGAATCCATCAATCTCTGTTTGATTGTGGAAGTAAATTCCTAGAAACAGCCACATCTATATAGCATGCTTTGTGCCATAATCAGCATAGCACCATGTGCATATAAATTCAAGAAAAGCCATTGAAGGCTGACGAAGATAGCATTTTTAGTTCATGTTATGGAGGTTGACTTAGAGAGTCAATGAGAAGATGAAAAGCTTATAAAGTTTTAATTTTTATTGAATATCTACTATGTACCAGATAACATAATGTTATATATTTTACATCATTATCTTATTTACTCTCTGCCTAAAAACCTACTGTGTAAATAGATAATAGCCCCATTTGACAGATTAAAAAAAAAGCTAAGACTCAGAGAGTTTGTGTGTCTAACCTATGGTCCCCAGTAGATCCATTCTGCTTGGACCCTGGCATAATGTTCTCATACTATTCTATTTCAATTTTATTCTAATAGTTCTATCACATCCTATCATTCATAGAACCCAAACTGTCAAAAGAAAAACTCATTATAATTTGACAATAACTCCCATGTTCCTCTCTTTTCCAATGGGGGACTGCGAACTCCTTGGCTTTGCTTCACTCCCTTCTGGAAGGCCCAGTTGTTTAAGAGCCAACTTCAGCTCTTCTCTAAATCAGGGCTTACTCATGTTTTGTATGATCATTAAGACTAATTTGTTAAAACATCACAAGAATTTAGAGTAAAAGCTAGTCATCACTGATAATCCTACCAATTCATAAAGATCATTCTTATAATTATTATTACTATAATATAACACCTGTTTTATTATTTTGGTCAACTTCTAGATGTGACAGGCAATAAAAATACAAATTGAAATATAAGCTACAATAAATGTATTCTTGACATATTGGCATTTTTGTCAAAAAGGGCTTGTATCTCAAATACCTCAAACTCATTGCCAAATATTTCACCATATGTAATCCAAAATAATGACCTTTGGAGGCTCTTTCTACTTATGATTCCAGTTCCAAATTAGGATAAGAAATAAATGAATAAATATCTGTTTGGAAACATTTGCATACCTATATTATAATTTCTACAGATGTGATAAAAAAGATATTGGAGCATTGGGTGAGCTTCTAAATTGTTCTACGTTAATCAAATCTCCATTCCTCAGACTCTTCTTCATGGGAGTCCATTTCCTGATGGTTAGCCAGAACGCTGTGACACAGACATGAAAAACCCAAGTTTGGATCTCTTTATTTGTTGGTCTCAGAAATTGACCACTTTGGGAAAAGTCCAAGATTTGGAGATCTGCACCAATAGAGTTGTTAAAATCAAAGAGCAGGATACAGTGTGATTTCCATTGCTTCAGTCAGGGTCTGTGAAATGCCAATATTCTGCATATCTTCAAAGAGCAGAATCCGTCTCCAAAAACTGTATAAAACAGTGCACTACAAAGGAAAATCCTTCAAGACCTGTGCTATTGAACTAGGACCAGAAATAAGAGAAAAACCTCTGAGAACAGTATAAAAATGACAGATATAAGAGGAGGCCAAGCATGCCACGAAATGAGAGATTTTTGCTGACAGATGAGCACCTTTGAACTCTAACCCAATAACAGAATTAGCACTCATACTGTATAATCAGTATAGCAAGCAAAATATGTCAACACACGATAGGGAGGATAATCAATCGACGTGTAAGGTAGGAACCAGGCAGACTGAATAGCAGCCCAGTCCCACTGAGCCAGACAGCCCTTTCCTGCTCCTGAAATGTCTCAGACTGCAGGGACGAGGAATTAATACGCAACAAGGGGAAACCCTTAACCAGTGAGACAACAGATCAGGGCTTAAGAGTCCTCACTAAGAAGTGACTTAGGATTCCCAAAACTGAGGGTCTTGATGCTTTTATTTTTCTTAGATGTGTTCGAAGGGTCTTTCTCTAGTCAGATAATAGAGAAATTACCAGCCACAGCCCTATACTTTATTCTCTCCCCCAGTGAAGATTTCAGAAATCATAAAAGAGCAGAAGCTACAGACATAAACAGAGATGACTTTTTTTTATTATTATTATTTGAGAGAGAGCGAGCGAGAGCACAAGTAGGAGGCGCAGAGGGAGAGAGAAAATCCCAAACAGACTCCCCACAGAGCGTGGAGCCTGACATGGGACCCAATCTCACAACCCTGAGATCACGACCTGAGCCGGAACTAAGAGTCCGAAGCTCAACCGACTGGTGCCACCCAGGCGCCCCCAGAGCTGACTTTTAATCCTGGTTAGCTGTATGCTAACCACACACCTCAGGTAAGTAATGTAACCAGGTTGGGCCTCAGGTCTGTATTCTTCTGTAAAAACAGAAGACTAACACTTTTTAAGGGGGGTTTTATAAAAATTAAAAGAAATAGAATAGGCGGGGTGCATGGCTGACTCAGTCTGTTAAGTGTTTGCCTTCAGCTCGGGTCATGATCCCAGGGTCCTGGGATCGAGGCCCGCATCGGGCTCCCTGCTCAGCAGGGAATCTGCTTCTCCCTCTCCCTCTGCCTGCTGCTCCCCCTGCTTGTGCTCGCTCTCCCTCTCTCTGTCAAATAAATAAATAAATACTCTTAAAAAAATAAACTAAAAAATAAATTTAAAAATAAATAGAATAGGCAAAATGCCTTCAGTAACACCTAAAGTAGGTAGGCAGTCATATTCAACAAAGGTTGAGAGTTGGCAATTCTCCTGGTAACATAATGCTCTGACCCTGTGAGCCCTTAAGAAGTGTGGTGATGCCCACATATATAAAATGATAAACTCACAGGTCAAAACAGAGTAGTATAGTTTCAGATGTGCATGGGGTAGGGTGGGGGATATCCTAGGTTTGACTTCCCTATCTACCATATATTAGCTATGTGACAGTGGGAGAATCACCCAAACTCTCTGGGTCACAGTCAACTCGTTTGTGAAGTTGAACGACTAGTATCTCACCAACCTGTATCTCACTCTTCTCACCTGAGAAGAGTGACTCCCATTCCTTTTAGTTTAGATCAATAATTGCAAATTATTCTGTTGCTGGTTTACCTTGTCTCATGTACCAACTTAATAAAACCAGAAAGAAATCATTTCAATCCCTTCAGGAATTCAGAAGCGACTCTTTTGTTTTATTTTATTTGTGCTTTTTTTCCATTTTTCCAAAGGAGAATCACTACTGTTCTCTGCATAAAATCATGTAGCAAGTCTGCAAGATTTTCATGGTATGGTTTGCATGGCTGTTGGTTAGTAATTGTTTAAAAGAACCATTCCAGCCTAGCTAGCCCAAATCACAGGTGTGTATATTTTGTAGTAGCTTCCACTCATGCTATCTATAGTTCAAGATACCACCTGTTTTAAACTGGATAGCTCTGTGTGGTGCAGTATTTTATTTTTCACCTATTTTATTTTAAATATATTTGCTTCCCAAACAGATGCATTGCAAGGATGGTTCTTCAAACTATGCATTTTTAACCCTTAGTCCTAAACTCTCAGGACTTTACCACACCTTATTTAAAGGGCAATTTTCTTCGCTGACCACAGCAAATACCATTTGAATCAGCTAATAATTTCTCTTTGGGTTCATGAGACACAAGAGCATCCATCCTGTCGCAGCGAGGCTCAGGTTTATCATTTTAAAACCACTTGGAGGAAAGTAACCTAAAATCAGAGAAATAGAAATATTGTGAGGTTTTCTAAACAACTGCTTAACCTTGTTCTTGTGGACAGAAAATCCTCTCATCTGATGTGTGTGGATATAGACAAATTCAGACGTTCTAGTCGTTATCACTCACTGATACTACAGCTACAAAAATGAAATCTGAGGCCTAATTTGCCTTAGAATTCAGAAATGGAGGCGCTTTCAGACAGCAACAATAAGTCATTTTTCACGTTTATTTTCCATGCACATAGGACATACCGCTCTGCCATCAACATGTCACACAAAATCCAGAATGGCTTAGCACAAAAATTACCCAAAGAATGACCACCAGAAAAAGAGTTGTGACAAAACAACCATGCGAAAATAGTACTTTAACTTGAATTATATTTGCATTAATTTGTTTCCTAATACTCTTGGAGAACTTTGTGGAGAAAAGACTGGGCTTTTGTCTGGTAGTTTTTGAAATATCAAATGTTTGTCGTCCATCAGCTATCCCTTCTTGGATGTGACAGTGTGACAGAATAAAGGCCAACTTTTGTTTTGGACTCTCATTGACATAGCCTTTGGCAGCTTACGAGACCTGTTCTCATTTATTGTGTCCTTTGTACACTGAGGCCTACTTATAAGGAAGGGCAATAAGGGAGGCCCATGGCAATGTCTCAACTTTCCCCCCTAGAGACTGAGATCCCATGGTTTCTATAACAGAGAGCATGAGTAATACTTGTCAGAGAAGAGAAGAAACGTGCTGGACAAATAAGAAACATCTTCTGACACTTCTCTTCCACATTTAAGAAGCTAAGTGAGTTGTGGGACTGTGCTGAGGACTGAATAAATAGCACATCTCAAACTGGACTGAACCTGTCCCATCCATTGCACTCTCTCAAAACACAGTCTCCCCTTTCCTTTGATAATATTTGGATAGTTTTAGCACTCTTTAAATGTTTTCCATGAACTCACAGAATGGTTATTTCAGGACAACATAATTGACAATACAAAACGCGGTCATTGTTTTATCTTCTGCTGAGTTGTCTAATTAGGAGCAAAAACTAAAAGGACCTACCTGCCGTCAATAAAGACATGAAATGCTGTCTTTTCTTTAGATGGAATCAGTGACAGAAATGAACTGTAACCAGAGCTCCTGCCCATTCTCCTCTCCTCATCATAGCAACCTTGTCTGTGTCTACATGAATATATACAGACTCATACATGTGTATCTGTAGATGTATGTCACTGGAGAAGTTCAACTTTTAACTGATAGTAACCTGGTAAATTTTCACTTCTGCTCATTAAAAAAATGTGGAAGAGCGTGCTTTATTTTTCAGGATGAAACTAATAAATGACATGCAAATATCTGAAGACTTTAGTAAGAGAAACTGGGCCATTTCCATTTTCATTTTCCAGAAGACACTAATGCCAGAAAAGAAAAAAAAAAAAAAAAAAAAAAAGTTTGGCAAAGCAAATCTTCTCTTTCTAAGCACAAAGAAAAAGATGATCATTAAACCAAAAAGGAAGATACTGCTTTCCAAAGAATTCAGGTCCCAAACTAACCACAAGCAGGAATGTTTATAAAAATGACTTTCTTGCAATTCTCCCTATTAGATATTTTATGCTATAGAAAAATCCTTCTGTAAAGATCATCACTTTATCACCCATTCAGTGTGCGGGCTAGGACCCAAGGACAGCACTGCACCATGAGTTTCCCTCCTGACTATATGAAGAAGCTGTGGAGAAAGTGCATGCCTGGTTTTGTAACATCTACGCTGTGACAGGGCTCCACTGTTCCAAATTACATATTGTCACTGCAGATGGCATTTCTACTACAAGAATGAAGCCCTCTGCTAAAGTACTAAAGGACCCAAAAGTTGCAAGGCCAGACGTGCCCATCCATAGCTTAGAGAAATATTTGCACTGAAGAATTTCTTTGGGTTATTTTTGTTACACTGATCTTACTCTTGAAAGCCCATGCTGCTTTCCACAAAAAAAAGATGCTGTTCCCTGTGTTTCTCACTTAGCTTCTGTGACACTCCTTTGGCAATACCATGGGTATGCCATCAAAATCATCCCAGACAAATGCTCCTGACAGCGGGGGTCTATCAGTTTTCACAGCGGGTTTCTTGCCCTACAGCTGACAAGGAAAATAAACATCTTCCAAGGAAAATGAAGGCAAATGCCAAAATGTCTCATCGATTCCCAGTAAAAATCGCATTTTAAATATTAATTATGATAATGTTTGACTTTAAAAGAAAGGCAAAAAAGAAGTTTGAGTCGAGTGTGAAGAACATTGGGAACATCGTGATCTCAATAATGTGATGTAACAGAAATATACAGGAATGTCACTAATCTCCATTTGACTGCAAACCAACCACCAGCTTTCCCAAGGACTGGAATCACCTCTCAGTTCAGGTCAGAGATTTTTCTCTTTAAAGTTTCAACTGTTCAGACCATTGGACTTTACCTCCAGAAATACTACTATTAAACACTTTTTTTGTGTTTTATTTGTGGTCCAGAAAGCACCAGTGACTTTAAAACCTCTACACTTTATTCAAATTGTTTTAGAGAAAAAAGAAAACATGTTACCCTTACAAAAACACAGAGCTGCAATGAAGTAATAGAAACAGTAGCAGCCACAGAAAGACCAGTGACACTTCTGGGAAAGGTTGGTCCTGAGCTCAGCAGGGAATGTGCTAAAGGAGATGGGTTCCAGGAAGCAGACCAGACATCCCACCCGGCTGGGAGGCCAACAGGAACTTGGGTTTGTCAAGCAAAGCAGAAATGCTGTTGGGGGCCATTAACACCCATGGTCTCTAAAGCAGGTGAAAAGAGACAATGGCAGAAGAATTTGAGAAACCCTATAGCAATTCATAAGCAAGAAAAAAATGGGCTTTCTTAAACAGGTGTTTAAATAACTGTCAAAAGCATTTCATGTGTGTGTGTGTGCACACTTCCCAATTCTGACTATTTGTTTTTAACCCTGCCACTTATAAGCAAAAGGCAGAAGCTGACCAAGTAGAGGATATTTTCTCAGTTAAAAAAAAAAAAAAAAAAAAAAATTACAATTTTATTAGGGGGAGAAAGGCACAAGTGAATGGATGGTGCATATTTTCAGCATGTTTTCAGTTACCAATACCTGAGGGCAGGTGTGAGGATTTGGGGTTTAATCTTAAAGTACCATCAAGTGAAAGTGAGTAATTCAGAATGTCAGCACAGTAACCAAGAAGAGTTCATGAAACCACAGAGAGGCCTCCTTGCACCTCACCCATTAAATTTAGGAATAGAAACATCCTTGTAATCACACCTCTTTCCTCCTTAGACATGTGGAAATTGGCCCCATCTCTTTTAGTCACAACATACACGTAAGGAAACAAAACCAAGAACTAGAAGTGACCCACAGAGTCGTCAAATCTGATCCTCTCTTAACAATTGAAGCCTAAAATGATAGAACCAAATCAGGCATCAAATGCAGACCTTCCATTTCCCAAGTTCCCGGTCTCTCCACCAATCAGCAACTCTTAAGCAAGTTCGGCAGGTGTCCCGGGCATAGTTAAAATGATGTCCTAGCAAGAGCTCAGGACTGGGAAGCATGGGACCTGGGTACTGGCTCCAGCCTATGCAACAAATCCTCAATGGCCACATCATTAACCTCTCATGGTAGGTAGGCTGGATGTTTTCCTTCCAATTCTAAAAATCCTTGGATGTGAAATGTGAATTATGGGAGAAATGTTGAAAATTAAGAAACAGAAGAAACCATGGCAGTGGCTTCTTCCTATCTGACAATTAAGTGACTAGCAAACACATTTCCTCATGAGATGCTGGTCTGTGGGACTAGGGCAAGGCATTTTCCTCCAAGGGAGCAATTATAGGTAGTGAAAATGGAGAAGACAGCCCCATTCCTTTGGTTCTACTATGAATCACTTTCAAGGAATAGGCTTGCCACATGACTCCATTTTTCAGTTCCAATTTCTCTCAAAAATTAAGATTTTGCAACCGTACAAACCAAGCACGTAATTCCTAAGAATATAACATGTTTTAACATAAGATGGTCACTAAAAAGTTACATAAAGATGCTATAACTGGAAAAGAACATGCACTTTGAAACAAAATAGGTATGTATAGAAGAACTTTGAAGACAACTAAAATAAAGAATATTTCTCGGGGTGCCTGGGTGGCTCAGTTGGTTAAGCGAAGCGACTGCCTTCGGCTCAGGTCATGATCCTGGAGTCCCTGGATCGAGTCCCGCATCGGGCTCCCTGCTCGGCAGGGAGCCTGCTTCTCCCTCTGACCCTCCCCCCCTCATGTGCTCTCTCTCTCTCTCTCTCTCATTCTGTCTCAAATAAATAAATAAAATCTTAAAAAAAAAAAAAGAATATTTCTCAAATGTTCCATTGAACACAATTTTATGCAGGGTGTGTTTTCATCTCCTATAAAGGATCTTAACATTCCATAGAATAATATAGTAGGCAGATTTGGCCATGATGGCGGAATACAGTATTTTTCTTGTAACTACATCTCCCATGAAGTCATTGCAGTCAAAAAAACTCCGATTCTGCTGGAATGAGGTTCAAGGAACTCACTGAGAGGCAATACATGGTCTAGCAAGAAGAGTTATATTACATGTCACAATCAGGAAACAGCCTAAGGTTTCTAGATTCTTCAGGGCTATACTGTTAGGTTCTGATGGCTTTGAAATGTTGATCATTTACTAAGAACTGTCTTCTTAAAAGGCATCATCTTCTTCTCTGCCCATTTTTGTGAGCACAATTATTGTACATGTTAGATCATAGCTGCTGCAGGACACCATTAAGGAATGGGGGGTTGTTTGCCTCACAATGTAGTTTCAGAGAGCTGTGCTGGTTTTAGATGGAATTTCTGCTTTCTTCCCCTAAATCCACTGCCAATCTCCTCTACCAGATGGTCAATGGTACATTGTTGATAAGTCCAATTCTTGCCATCTTTTTAGTACTTTTTACATGGTGCTGTGATTGCTTCTCTGCTTCTTAAATCCTATGTTTTTTCTTGCTTTCCTTTGATCCCATAGTTTCTTCTTGCTGCTTGCTTGCACTGCCCTGTTTTTAGAGTCTAGGCTAAACAGTGAGAATGTTCCTTTCTTCTGTTTAACAACCAACCAATTACAGTACATCATTTTTAAAAAATATTTGCTTCTTTCTTCTTTGTGTTTACAATTCTTCTCTGAATTAAGGTTGGGAGATGTCACGCTCAGACTCAGAAATTCTCAGGCATTTTTAAGTTAACAACTTCTCCAGAGGTAAGAGGGGGATCTGAGCAGTAAATTGGTGGATATGATTAAACTTCTATTTTCTCTAATACAGATTATCTACAATAATCCAAGCAAGAACCTAAGCTTCTTAAGGAGAAGAAGCATGCAGTGAAGAACCAGGCAGGAGTGCCTGGGTGGCTCAGTCGGTTAAGCGGCTGCCTTCGGCTCAGGTCATGATCCCAGGCTCCTGGGATCGAGCCCCGCATCGGGCTCCCTGCTCAGCAGAGAGCCTGCTTCTCCCTTTCCCTCTGCCTGCCGCTCTGCCTACTTGTGCTATCTCTCTGTCAAATAAATAAATTAAAAAAAAGAACCAGGCAATTAACTTTTTGTAGAGAACCTGGACAATCTTACAAGGAAGAGAATTTATGCCTCACAATATTATATTTTATGTTGTGTGAACAAATAAAAATTTTAAGTATTTTTATTTTGCTTTTTATATTGGTTCCTATTTTTAAAAAATAGATGTTTTCCTAGTTACATGAAGGCTCATTTATGCCAATATTTATTCCCAATTATGTGTTTGAAAGTCAGAGTGATAGCTGAGACTCGTATCCCTTTATTTGTTGCCCAAGTTGCTGAGTGTGATGTTAGAACTTACCAGGACTTAGTGTAATAATGAAGAGAAAACTGATGTGTTTTGATGACAGAATATGGATGAACACTATGATCATTTATATTTCTGAACGGTGCCTAACATAATCAAAGCTTGAGTTGAGTATCAAATTGGAAAAAAATATAAACAATCAGCTGAATTTATACCAGAAACATAATATCATTCCCAAAGTAAAGCAAACCACAGAGAAAAAGTACAAATTTTTCTTTTCACAAGTACAAAACTTCAACTTTGTTCATTTCTTTTCCTTGAGCTAGAACCCAAAAGTCTTTGCCTAACATTCTAGATCACGTTCATCCATGTAAGTAATTTGACTCCATTAGATGGAGTCAAAAAAGAAGGTTATTCTCATTTTTAAGGCCTAAGACACTAAAATCTCTGCCCTAAAAATTAAATTTGACTTTTAGCAGAGCTTTGCCTATCCAGGCCCTCTAATACATCAATGTGTATTAAATAAAACCTAAACCATATGATCCAGTGAAAAATATATGGACTTTAGAGTCAGAAAATCCTTACTTTAAATCCAAGTTCTGTCATTCACAAGCATGCAACCTTGGACAATTTACTTTACCTCTTTGAATCTCTATACCTTTATATATAAAATAAAATATTACCCATCTTGTTGTAAAGCTTGAAAATAAGAGGCTTGGTATGATGCAGAGAAAGTACATGATAAATTATAACCATTATCATTATTATTTTTTTAAAGAGTGCTCTTGTAAGCAGAGGAAATAACTAGACAGGGATCATGAGTCTTTGCTCTATATGCTCTAACAGCATTTCTCAAACTGCAGTGTGCAGAGAAATCACTTGAGATCTTGTAAAAATGCAAGTTCCAATTCAGTGGATCTGGGTGGGGCCCGAGATTCTGCATTTCTAACAAGCTGCAAGGGGATTCTAACACTGTTGCTCCATGGACCACACTTTGAGTAGCAAGGCTCACTATGAATCTGGACACTATGAATCATAATAACATAATTGATTCGTAGAAGTCAGAAGTTTCTTAAAAAAAAAAAAAAAAAGACTTCACATATGGGGTCACCAACAGAATAAGGAAGATAGAAAAAGGCACCTCCCATAAGCCAAGTAACCTCTTTAGGTTTCAGGGAAAGAAAGCATTTGCCTAAAGTTCCTTTCCATTAAAAATTTCTATGTTTCCTAAGCACTTGTAACCATACTTTCTCAACTTTAATTTCTGATTATCCTGTAAAGGGGGGAACTACCTAGGACCGCTTGCAGACATTTAGCAGCAGTGAATAGGGAATCTCACCCCATTTTGAGATTATGGACACAATGTTTATATTCCGTCCCCCACCTCCTGACCCCCTGCAAAATTTGTATGTGGAAGCCCTAAACCCCAACGTGATAGTGTTTGGAGATGGGACCTTTGGGAAGTAATTAGGTTTTGATAAGGTTATGAGGGTGATGCCCTTCTAATGGGATTAGTCCTCTTATGAGAAGAGGAAGAGTCAACAAGAGCTCTTTCTCTTTCCATCATGTGAGGGCACAGCAAGAAGACAGTTATCTGTAAGCCAGAGAGAGAGCTCTTACCAGGACCCGACCATGCTGGCACCCTGATATTGAACTTCCCAGTCCCTAGAACTGTGATAAATGTCTGTTATTTAAGCCCCCAGATCGGTGTTTTGTTACAGCAGCCCAAGCCGACTGATACTAGAAAAACTATTGAGAGTAATCATACAGATTTATCTTTGATGGGAATTTTTCGTAAAGGTCTTTGGCATTAATGAGAATTTCTGAGCTTGGTTCCCAGTAAGATGCTTTAGCAACAGCAGGGACACGAGGGAGTCACTAAATAGAACTCCATCATATTTCAGATGAGGAAGCTGAGGTCCAGAGGAAGCTCATGACTTGTCAAAACTCACTAGTATCATCCAAGCAAAAACAGTCAATTTTCTTGGTCCCATTCAAGCTGCCTCCTAAGTTTTGAATACTTCTTTTCTGAATGGAATCCTCATTATGCTTAACAATTAAGTCATCATTAATTACCAGAGGGGTAATATTTAACCCTGAACCAAGACCAAGCTGGGATATATGTAGAAGACAGATGTGCCCTGACATAATCAGATGATATTTACTTGGTTTCCAATGGTCCTAGAGATTTAGTCTGAGATGCAAACAAGCCAAAAAATGTACTTTCCTCCCTCTGCCAGAATTTATAGTCAAATGCTTAAAGCTTCCATTAAGCCCATGACGTTTCATCATCTTCTCGACAGTCCTATAGTTATTCCAATTGAAATAAAGAAAAACTCACTGTTCTGGGAGACCACCTCCTATAGGACCAGCTCAAGAGCTCAATTTCTTATTCTGACCTTGAAAACTAAAGCAAGCATCTTCAAGACTGCTGAGGTTTCTTCAAATTCCTACCATGCAAAGACCATGATGCTCTGGTTTAAAAGTTGAAAACAGCATCCTTTCAGTAGCACTGCTAAACCCTCCATCTGATTTTATGGTAGTAAAACTTCGGGATGGCTTTCAAAGTCTTTCTGATCTGACTAGCGTACATTCTCTAAGTCTACCACGACTTCCGGAACAAGTTGGCGGTCAATCTCCAGTTAGTCTAAAAAAGTCACGGCTCATGACCCTTCTGATCAGAGACCTCGAAGACGCGATTGTACAAACCTCCATCTTCACCATGATGTGAAAGAAGACGGTTGTTCTTCTGAAGGGTACACAATGTGAAACATGACTGGCAAGTTTTCTCCATAAACAGAACAAATCTATCCCTCACAGAGCTGCCTTTATTTGAGCAAGACATTTGCAAAGCTTAGCGTCTCCTTGAATCTATTAGAAACCCTTCCCTGAGTGAGGAAACAGACATTGTAAATGAACCATGACTCAGAAACCCCCTTGTACCAGAAAATATCCTACAGATTCCAGAAGCATTTTACGTTCTGTCTATTTTCCTGACATACTAGTTCTAACTATCTGATTCATTTATTTTTTGTTTAATGCTTTAACCAGTTCTGTAGATTATTACAGTCAAACAAGTGATTTCTTTCAGGGTTAGTTTTTTTTTTTTTTCCTCCTTCTGACTTTGGAAGAGTTTCAGATTCAGCTGAAGGAAAGGCTCTGTTATACACTACAGAAACACCCAATACCATATATTCAGCTTAGCTACAATAAGAAAAGCCAGGACCAGATGTCCCAAGCTAAACAGAGGAAAAGGAGGAAAATTAATATTTAGTGTTCATTTGCACAAACTCCCTACTTGCATATACCCCAGATAACCAGTTGGAATCAATGAAAATTTATAAGCTTACAGAATAAAAATCTAATTCTCCTGTCTCAGAGGACCTTGCAGCACTTTCAATTTTTTATGTCCTACACAGACAACTTCAATGGCACCAGAATAATTCATCAATTAAGAGAGGAAAAAAATGTGCATTTCCATGCCTTTGTCAATAGAAAACAGAACTATGAATCACGAACTCAAGTTGCCCATGCATATAACCTGCATTTAACATACAGGGAATCTCTCAAATTCTGTCCAAATATGCCTCATTGTTGTTAATATGAACCAAAAATGCTTAAATGATTGTGACCTTTGATCCAGAAATTCCATTTCTAGAAATAAGACTGTGCACGAAAATGTATCTAATCAAGAAAAAAACCACACATAACGCTTGTTGATCATTAATTATGAAGCAGGCGTATCTTAAGACTTTATATCCAGTGTCTAAGTGCAACCCTAAGAGGTAGGTCGTATCACTATATCCACAGCTTTAAGCTGAGGAAATGGAGGTTTTGAAAAGGTACCTTGGTCAAACAGTAATCGATGGGCATATTTGAAAGCCCACATTCCTAACCACTCTACTGTACCGTGTGTGAGCATTACAACATTATTTATAAAAATGAAAAATCTCGGCAATCAAACGTCCAACAAAGAAAGCTTTGGGAAAATAAACACAAAGGAATCCAATGCAGCTATATACTGAAGAAAAATAGTATTATACAATACGAGAAAATGTTTGCAACATATTGGGTAAAAAAATAAGGCAGGTTTTCAAAACAGATAGTGTGGAGTGATATAAGCGTGGATAGATATATAAGATCTATACAAAGGACAAGAGATGAAAAGATAACACATCCAAAATGTCAAAAGTGGTTATCTCTTAGGATAAGCTTATTTGTAATATTTTTCTTTATTTTTTGTATTTTAACAATATTCTTCAGTAAATATTGCAGAAATATGTTTCCATTTGAAAAATTAGTTAGTAAAATGGCACCCACTACCTAGTCAACCCCCCCCCAATAGCTCTGCTAACACAGAAATTAATTTTGACTAAGTCGATTCCATCCACTGGAGCACAGATATTTCTAAAAGTCCAGGTGAAAACTTCAGCTAAAAGACTTTAATAATCTTGTAAGAAAGAAGTCATCAGCATTTTTCCTGACAATTATGCCAGGTAAGTGCATCCTTGGGGAGAACATGGGGACACAGTTCTATGTAAAAGTAATTTAATGTCTTGAGGCACAATTCAAACTCAAGCAGAACACAACTTCAAGATGGTAGGGCGCCTAGACAGAAGGAAGGAACCTCCCATGCTCAGGCATATCACCAGGAGATTGGTAAATGACATCACTCTGTTCATAGCATATGCCTGAAGCTTCCAAACATGTTAGTAAATTAGTGTTCACCCTCCATCCTTCTCAGGTCACTCATGCTGAAAAGTGTTTTTCACCTTTTGAAATCCACCTGATTTGAAGTAAATGAATAGTTTTCTGCACTAATAGCATGAAACATATGAAAGCCAGTTAATAGCAGTCACAAGTTTAGTAATTACTGAAGCAAAAGGGCTAGAAGAGTAATTACAGTTAATCTGAGATTAATTGAGCTGTACGTGGAACAGAGAAAATTGTGTGATACAGTCTTGGGGAATCTTTCTTCCAAATGTGAAGCCATAAAATGTTGACATCATGTAACCATCCAAGTTAGTATCATAAGGCAAATGGAGAATGTGGGAGGAAGAGACCCATTTAATGAATGCCTACTATATGCCAGACACTACACATAGATATATAAATTAAATCTTTGTGAGAACCTTAGTAAGTAAAAATTAATCAACCCCCAATTGATGGACATTGAGAACCAAAGAGTTCTATACTCAGTATCCATGTTGTTTCCACTGGGCCACATTTCTTAAATAACAAGCATGCATACATGAGAGAGAGCTCCTCAAAACGTGAACCCTTTCTTGAGTCTTTATTAACTTCTTAATTTTTTCTCATTATTCACTTTTCCTCAGATATTACAGAAATACTAATATATATACCTTGAAAATTTTCTGCTTCTCTTTTTTAATCAAAATCATGATGTTTAAATGCATGCTATCATGTAAAGTCACAAAGCTATGCTAGTTTCCTTTATCAAATGCTATTCGGTTTAGTTATTAATGCAGTATAATAGCCTTGTATTTTGTCAAGGTAAAGTATTTGCACTTCATTTAGGTGGGTCTGAGTAGTTAATGACATCCAAGAAAGAAGTGTCATGAATACTATAGATACATATTTCCATACATTTCAGTATGGATACAGTATCAAAGAAAAAAAAGAAATTTGCTGTCCTTATTAACTATAAACACAACAGCAGAGCTGGATCCTGTCAATTTGGCTGTTAAAAGGAAGGCAACCTTGTGTTGACCAAAGAATTGCTACAAACCTGACATGGTAAACTAATGGACATCTCAATTTAGGTAGGAGTAAACTCACTCTAAGTTATCTGTAGCAACATCTTGAGAGAATATAGAACAGCCAGGGAGAGAATATATTTTTTTTAGATTTATTTATTTATTTGGAAGCGGGGGGGGGGGGGGAAGGGGGGGGGGGGGGGGGGGCAGAGGGCAAGGGAGAGAAAGAATCTCAAACAGACTCCCAGCTGAGCATGGAGCCCAATGTGGGGATCTATCTCATGACCATCCTGAGATTATGACCTGAGCCGAAATCAAGAGTTGGACGTTTAACCAACTGAGCCACCCAAGCACCCCACTATGGAGAGAATATTTATTAAAACAAAAGCATTGTATCATTGTATCAGAGAGGAGTTTAGGGATTATTGCTATCTTTTCTATCATTGTAACTCCTTTTCAGGGCAAAATATGTGTGATTGAAAGGTACCTGAACTGGCAACTGAAGATGAAGAGGTGAATCAAATTGTTATGGGCTAAATTGTGTGCACCCCCAGTACCTCAAAATGTGATTGCATTTAGAGAATAGGATCTTTAAAGAGGTGATTAAGTTACAAATGAGGTCACTAAAGTGGTCCTTAATCCAATGTCCTTTATAAGAGAAGATTAGGGCACAGAAAGTAAGCATGCACTATGGAAAGACTACATGAGGACAGAGCAAGAAGGTGACCATATATCTGCAAGCCAAAGAGGGAGGCCCTCAAAAGAAACCAAATCTACCGGCACCTTGATCCTGGACTTTCTCGGCCTTCAGAACTGTGAGAAAATACATTTCTGTTGTTTGAGCCACCCAGTCTGTGATGCTTTATTATGGCAGCCTTAGCAAATTAGTACATAAATCTTAGAAATTTGTTGGAGAATATGCCAATGAAGCGGTGGTATCCATACTATACTTTTTTTTTGTATTTGCAAAATATTCTTTTATCTTAGATTTCTTACAAACAAAACTCTTGAGGCTTTTATCCACTTTTTTATAGAAACAAACTAAAGCAATGAGCAATTTTGTGTGAAAGGACATTGGGATCAAAGGCAGAAGCAAGCTCTGGGTCCAATTTTTCACCTTGCCACCACCTGGAAAGCTCAAGGCCAGGAACTGAGAGGGGATAAAGGTAAAAAAAAAAAAAAGAAAGAAAGAAAGATGCAATGAAAATGAAGAGAGATCCTGTCCTCAAGAAGCTCATAATCTAGGAGAGGAGCCAAATAATTGGATAACTAAAACACAAAGCCAAAAATTGAAGTGTGTAGTATCAACAACAGATAGGGTGTAATTAATGTCAACTAAAGACATCTGAAAGGTATCAGTCTGTAAAATGAGACACTGGGGTCAACTCTAAAGCCCTTTGTAAGTGCAAAATTCTCTGACTCTGAAATCTCCTTTCTGTAAGTGACTTTGGCAGTTAATAATGGTCAGACTGAGAAATCAAAAGGCTTGATCAAATTTGCTATGTATTAGCTTTTCCTGATATTTCAGCTATAAGATGCCAAAACTACTAAACAAGTCAGTCAAGCCTCCTATCAAACCACTGTGTGTGTGTGTGTGTGTGCATCTTCTGTCTTAGGGGTGATATGGAAGAGATTCCATTTCTGTAATTAAAATAATTTTGCAGTAAAAATAATAGATCACATTGACTCAGATTTAGTCTAAGCAGTGAATTCAAACTTGAATTAAGCTCCAAAGGGGAGGGAATGTATCTTATTCTCCATCACAAACCCAGAGCCTAGCACAGTATCCAGCACCCAGCACATGTTCAACAAATATTTGTTACATGGATGGATAAACCTGTTTTCTATCAGATAATATGTAAAATTTATGGGGAGAAAACCTCTCAAAAATTCAGCTCTAGAAATGTCCTAAGTTATACATGTCCAGCAGCTACATGAATGTTTTTAGTTAGCATGTTGAATGGATTTGACATTAGATGATACAGGTTCGAGGTCCTTCCACATACAAAAGTTGTGTAACCTACACTGTGTCACTAGGCCTATCATTATTGGTCAAATAAAGCCAGTGACACCAACACTTCTCAATATCCATGGATTATTGTGAAGTTCCAATAAGATCATGTACACAAAAATTCCTCACAAACAAGGTCAGAGGAATGATACCAATGCACAGTTGGGTGGTCTGCATGTTGCAGAGTCCCACTATCCCTCTTGCAACTCAAAATTCAGATACAGACTGACTGGTACCTTGCAGACTCCAAAAGGGCACTTACTTTGAGAGAGAAAAAAAAAACTTTGAAAAATAAGTAAGAAAGGCATGAGTTTAGAGAAGTCAGAAGTGAAAGTCCATTGATGCCTGTCCCAGCAGGATCCTACTTTGAACAATAAGTGCATCCCATTCATAGAACTAGCTAAAGTAATTTGTTTTTAAATAAATCCTCATTTCCAATATTCTTGATGGCCTCTGGCAAAAAAATGTTATATAGCTGTAAAATGTGCATCAGGGCCATTTTAAGATTTTTGCCCATCCTAGCTACTTAATTTTGAAAACTGCATCCTATATTACATCAAAAATTAAAATGTACCCACATTCCACATTCAATGTCATACAAACACAACCCTCAATACTCTCAATGAGTGGAATTGTAGTCGGCTAGCCAACATAGCACTGTATTGATAAATGCTTAGTAATTTTTATTTTACCATTTTCATTCATCTTTTGAAGCCAGTACTTTTTTTCAAGTCTCATATACTTGGAAAACCTCATAGCATCCAGGCTCTAGGTCCATAGTGGTAAGAGATAAAATAGTCCTGTCTTTCATAATTGTGCAATTAGTCACTTTGTATAATTGCACTGGATTTTGAAAAAGAAGAAAAAGTCCTCACTCACTGTTTCCTTGTAATCTTTGTCCACAAGTCTATTTTCCCCACCTGCTATGTTTGCCTAAGACTGGTCATTTGTTACCTGCTAGTTTCAATTGATTTCCTTTGCCTTTGCCTCCTTTAGCCATGAGTGCAAAGAACAGACTGTACGATTTATACTAGCCATCTAGTACCAATCATTAGATAACAAGACCCTTTACTGAAAGCATTTAGAGTAAAACAATACTTTAAGTTTACCTTTGCTTTCATTTCCTTCTTTATTACACTAGGTTCAAAGTGAGGCCAAAAATGGTATCACAAGGTCTATTTAGACATCTAAGCAAAGAATGCCAAGTCATTCTAAATAAATCCCTCAGCTCCAATAGAATTTTATACATTTTCAAGTGCAAGTTTCCAGCATTTTTGGGTTTGGTTTTCCTCTGGTCTGTTCCAGTCACTGTCTTCACATAGAAGGGGAAATGAGTCATATTAAATTATGCTCCAGCAAATGTCCCATAAAGTCATATCTAAGCCATCCTGTTTGCTAATAAAAAGATAAGATTTGTCCTCCGAAAGAAGCAGGGTTGGACTATACCAAAGGGCTTACAGAAGAGTTAAACAAATCCAAAATTATGAGCTTGTGGGGGAATCTGAACTTGTGGCCTTTCTTCAAGAGGGAGGGGTAGGAAGGGAGTGGCAGGGATCTGTCTGCCTTGGAAACTCAGGCTTGTGTCAGGGATACTGGGAACTTCCTGTGGTTACTAAGAGGCTGCAATACCTGGCAGAGATATCTTGATAATTATTTTCTAAAGTTGGCACTGCCCAGTGCCTTACCATCACTAGGAGAATATTATTAAGACCAGTCAGTGCCTTCCAGAATCATAGGACTCAGAGATCCACACAGAAGAAATAAAGGTCTCTACAACCAAATGCAAAAAATAAAAATAAATAAAAAATAAAGTCCATATTTCAAATTTTAAGCTCACATTGACTTCTCTAATTTGTAACTCCCAAACAGATTTCCTGATTTACTCATCTGATTAGACTCAAAGGTACGCAAACTAATTCAATATTTACCAAGGTCAATACAATTAGGTAGAATGATCTGCCACAAATCCTAAAGCCAGATAGACATGGTTTTGAGATTTTCACATTATCCTATTTGGGGTTCTCTGTTCATCCAAATGGATTAGTGCCTACATATATAAATGCCCACAAGGGTCAAGCATAAAAGGTAAATGGAGTGTAAAGTAATAGGGGATGGGCAGGACAGGGGGACTGCTGAGGCCGTGCCTCATCTAAAGGAGGCAGCTACTATTTAGGTAGGGCTGATTGTTGCCATGTACAAAACTGGCCTGGGGTAGCCAGTCTGATACTTCAAAAGAAACCAGAAATGCGGCCCAGTTTGTTTGTTTGATTTACACATTGTGTTAACCTAGCCTATATATACCTGCAAGTCACATGTGGCTCAAGGGGCCAGGGATTTGAGATCTGCTATGGATCTATTTAATTCTGCCACCTTGGCATGAATAATGGTGATAGTACCACTGTTATTCTTTTCTTCTCATTATTTTATTTAGCCTTAGCTGATCTAAACAATTACTTAAGAATATTCAGCAAGGAAGCCTGGGAGTGGAAAAAGATCTATGAAACAGCAAAGCAGAGGTCAAAGTCACACACACACACACACATATTCTTCATTAAAAAGTACGAGAAAAACGCTAAAATATGAAAGTTCATCATATGGATAAATTATTTCAACCTTATCGATTATAAAACAGTCCAGTTAAGCTATGCATCGATTGCATCCATTTTCTATACTATTGAATTAAAAATGTGTACACAGTGAAGCGACCCTTATATCAAAGACTACAAAGAGTGCTTCAAGATAGCAGCACCTTCTCAAGAAACACACACATTCTTCTAAGCACAGGTAAGAGGGGAAAGGTTAAAGCCTCCACTAGATTGTTCTATTCCGTGCCAAGATTCTGCTCCAGCTGCAACTAAATAGTGGTTCTCAGGCTTAATTAAATAAAGACTCGTGTAAATTCTAACTGTTTACTATGTGATTAGAACTTCTCTGGGCAAAAAAGCTCATATTTGATTTCCTTGTTGTCTGCACTTGCCCGAAACCTTTACCCACCAGGTATGTACTGAAGCTGTGTAAACTCAACATTTTTCTTTCAAAATCAAGGGTAAGATATAAAAGTTTATAGAAACAGTGAAACCCGATTGTGGAAAATTCATTTTATGTGAATGAGAAAAAGAGAGCCTATATAATTACAACCAATGTTGTCATGATGAAATTCCTACCAATAACATTGTGATCAGTAGTTCTTAACCTCTGTGAGCATCGTCTGGCGAGCTTGTTAAAAATACAAATACCCAGGCCCCACCCGCAGAGGTTTGCTGTGACTGTGGGTGAGACCCCCTCCAAGATATTTGAATGCTGGTGATCCAAAGAGTACATCTGGAGAAGCACCAATCTAGAGAAAAATCCTACTTCCAAGTTCAACATAGGAGAGCTATTATCTGAATTCATTTTAGGGAAAAAAAATGGGTTTATTCTCAGTAACAGGGAGGGTGGCAAGAGGAGCCTTTTCAGTTATATTTGTTCTTCAGTTTCAAAATTTAAGTAATATTTAATTTGATGTAACCTTTAATATTCTTAAAAATTATTGTATTTAAATAACATCATTTGTCCTTTAATATTTTCAGAGTTCAGTTCATTTAAATATCATAGATTCTGAGATAATGTACAAAATATACAGTTAAAATTCTGATAGTTCTATTTGAACATTCTGAGGAAAAGAAGCGTACTTTAGAAGCAAAGAAAATATAAATGCATAATTCAGTTAGTTTTTTTTTTTTAATTTGTCCTTGGCATTGATGAAGAACAAATTAGCTACTCTCCTTGGGTGCCTACCAGAAATAATAGTAACAAGTCGAGCTTTTTTTCCCCCCTCAGTAATATGTTCCTTTGTAGATAAGCACTGTGGAGAGGTAAAATAATGTCTTTTAAAAGTTTACTGTTTTCTTGTTCTAAGATGTAAATGATAGGGGAAGGACTGGGAGCTATTTCAGAAATATTTATTCCATTGAGACAATGAAGAAAGAATCATGGATTATCAAATGAAACAAAAAGACAACAGATTTGCTCTACACCAAGTTTCAACACATAACGAGTAGGGACACCTTCTCAGAATATTGTACATTTATTTATTGACTTACAGAATGAACTGGAGGGTCCAGGTAGATATATTATGGGAAAATCTTTAATGATGTGAGGAAAATTTTTAAGAGAGGAGATGTTTTTATTTTTAAAGAATTCAAAAAATATAAGGACGGAGTTAACAAATGTTTTTCTTGCTTTTGCTCTCAAAATATTCAAACCACTTATTAATCTCCAGTCTGTTTCATCAATCTTTTATGATGTGTTACAAGGAGTTTTTCAAATTTAAACTTCATTACATCATTTTATAGTTATAAACCCTGACCACTATAATTCTTGGGTTTTAACTAGGCTATGAAGAGAAGAATGTATTCATGAGGTTAGTACAGTGCTAGAAGCCTGCAGTTGAACCAAGGTTAAAACAAATAAGATGCTGAAGTTCAAATTTTACATATCCTCAAGACCCAGAAAAATTAATCTAGAAGCGACATAATGCATTTCTATAATTAAATTAGTTTGTCATCGTTCCATCTCTTACAGAAATGTAGGGATACGCAGCAATTACGGTCTTTTCCTATATCAAGAAAGGAGACATAAGTGATTCTTAGCAGTAAGAAGTTATTTGTGCTTGGATCTCCTTTGCCACAGCTTCCTTAACTAGCTCCTGGGTAGAATTCATTAATTTTTATTAACAGGGAAAACATTTGTTCCCGTGACAATATTTGCATTGCCTGAATGATTTTCACCTCTGGCACAAGGTGTGCTATCGGCTCATACATCACCCGATTACTTGGAGAGCAGAAAGACCCTCAGTCATTAGTGAGTGAATTAAAGATGATCTTAAGAGCTATTAATCACAGTGACAAAAGCCTTAATGTTTCTGTGACCCTAGTGGAGCCTGGGGACTCAAAGAGAAGCAAAGGGAGAGAAAATGGAAACATATGTTTTCTCCAAAATAACCTACCTTAGGAGAACTGTCAAAGAGAGAGTCACATCAAACTAAGAAATTCTGCCAGCAACTGGCCTTTGGATTATGTGTCAATTTATCTTCTTGTGAACCCACGTTTCCTTTTAAAATATACGTTTTCTTGCCATAGACAATTAGAGAGCCAAAACCATTGTCTTTTCTATCTTTAATATCTCTATTCAAAGTTTATTCAGAAGGACTTGTGCCTCTGCTAAACTACATTTCTTGAAAAAAATTCAACATAAATTGTATTCAGCCTGCTAACCCCATAAATCAGAATAAAAACAAGCAGACAATAGCAGTAAACCACCATTATAAACATTAATTCAAGCAGATACAATATTCCAATAATGGACCAAAACAGTAACATTATTAAGTACTACAGTAGGTTACAACACTTCATCATTCTTCAATATATCTGGCTGTATTTGTCTGGATGTTTACAAGATTATAATGGCATCAACTCCACTGTTAATAACATAGGCACTTGCTGGAATTTCAATTATCTTTCGCAATATGTTGACATAAGGAACAGACTACAACTGGCTATTTTTGAAGATGGTAAGAAGATCCATAGCCCCTTATTTGTATGCATGTTCTTGTTTAGATAGCTGAGGAAAAAATATTGCATTGTGCTCATATTTTGCAATTGGTTCTGCCTCTATGATGCAAAAAAAAAAAAAAAAGGAAATTCTAGCTAAATGGCTTTTCTACATGCCAGTTTCTTTGATGCAAGTTAGATTAGCAAAAGTCTTGCTGAAATTACGGTTTTCTCTTTTGATATTGATACCATATAGCCACACACAAAAATTTTCTCTTTCAACCACTTTTTAGTGCCTAATACTGTGACTAACACATAACTGGGGCTCAAAAACTATGTGTTGACTGACTGGCTTGGATAAATAAATTATATTGAAAAACAAATATTATTGTGGATAAGAAATATCAAGAATTCTCAGAAATTCTTTATTCTCAATAAACTTTAATGTTTTGACTAAACAGCCCAAATCAAACCAACTGAAATACTTGAGTTTGAACTACCAAAGAGGATTATTTTATTATTCATTAGAACGAATATTTTTAAGCATAACCAACTTTCAGGAACCATAGAGAAGATAAAGGGAAAAAAAATACATAAAATTATGTATTGCTGTAGCAAATAGAATTTTAGAATAACTTAAAAGTTCCATGAGTAAAATAAAACCTCCTTAAGAACCAACCAGTGTTTGTATTCTACTTTACTATTTATACAACTGTCTGAACTAGATTTCATTATTTTCCCCATCTTCCAGATGAGGAAACCAAAGCTTATGATATTAAAATAACTTTCCCCAATATTCCAAGTCTAATTAAGGGGCAGACAATGCCAGCTCTTCTGGCTTCAAATCCAGTTCTCTTGCCATTAAACCAAGCCTTGTCTCAAATAGTTTTCAATACAAGGAGAATATCTTGGTTAATGCAGACTCAATCTATCTTATTTTCTATACAGGAAGTCATACTAGGTTATGGGTGACATCCAAATACTAACTTCTTTGCAATTATTAGCCATAGGAAGGGAAAGTTTAGGAGATTCATGTCAGATCCACTGATAGAATATCAAAGATTAGTGAACAAAATGCTCATGGAAGTACCTTCTTTGGTAACCACACAGATTCAAATTACAACTCTATCCATTTAACAGAATCAAGCTTTCTGGAATGTTATTCGTGGGGACAAAAACCTTCTTTATATAATTCCCTCTTCTCCCCCCCAACAATCCCAGCAAATAAGAGGAAAGGTATTTTTGAGTTAAAGCAAAATGAAAAGTATAGATTTACAGAGAAATCGGTTTTCATTTGGCATGTGTCCTTCTCCCCAGGCACTAAAAGGAGATCCATTATAATCTCAGAGTAGAGCTCAACACTCATGAGATGAACTTTTTTCTAAAAACAATTGAAAAATTATTTTTGAATTGTTAGACCAGACTTCCTAAGATTTCAGCAGAGCTTAATTGCAATGTCTTACACAGAGGGACAAGAAATGTATAACCATGTCATCTTCTTAGCTTGTATCAAGTGATATGTTATTCATTCACTGGCCTCAGGAAGGTGCATAACACAACTAATTTCTAATACTTATTGAGCATTTACCATAAGCCAAATACTAGTTTTATCACTTTGTTTACATTAACCTATTTAATCCTCATAATAGCCCATAAGGTAGGTATTATTATTATTCCCATTTTATAGGTAGTGAAACTGAGGCAGAAATAAGCAATAGTGATCAATAATGATGAAAAAGCCATGATTTAAACCTACATAATCTAGTTTCAGAGTCCACACACTTAATTCCTAAGCCATATACTTACTGACTCTGCACTTCACCTTGTAATAGCCTCCCAAATGTAGAATAACCACAAAAATAGTTTTAAAAAATACATTCATCCAATCCTAAATTATAAGCATTCCAATTCCTGTGTCAGAAATTGACATTCACACATTTCTAATTGCACCATCAGATCCTGAGACAGAGATCTGAGAGCAAGTAGTTTATGTCAGAGATAGTTTCAGGAAACACAGGTAGATGAGTAGGAAGCGAGATAGAGAAAAACCGGAAGGCAATAAAGGATGTACTATCAAATAAGTTACCACTAGGAACTGAGGAAAACAGTGCAAATCAGCACTGCTGAAGTGAGGGAGCTGGGGTTTTTAGTCACCAATTCTCATCAGTCATTTGCTGAGAGCTGTTCCCAGGGGATGTAATTCCTTGAACTTCTGACCTGCCCATGCTCAGACCCAGCAGACTCAGGCAAACCATTTGGAAGTCACGGTTGGCATGCATAGAAATGGTGAGGGGATATGGATGGGGCACTGGCCCTCTGTAGTGCTGGCCACAACCAGCAGATGCAGAAGAGATGTTTCAGATATTGTCTGGTTTTCTTGTTCCAATATGCAGAGTCTGATCCAGTAAAGACCATGTGTGCTTGGCAAATCAAATGAAGTTTTATTACTCCTCCATTCATATTATTTACTAATTCTTTTTTTTCCAACCAAAATTTATTGTGATCTTGAATCTAGTTTGGGTGCCAGGGGCAGAGATTATAAATTAAAAACAATGTCAAGTAAGACATACAAATTACTAGCCATAAAACCAAAGACTGATAAAACTGACTACATTAAAAGTAAGACTTGCTGTTGATTTAAAGATAGCATAAGGAAAGGCAAGGAAAGAAAGGCTACAAACTAGGCCAAGGTATTTGAAAAAAAAAAAATACTTAACCAAGGATTAGTATCTAGAATATAAAAACAACTTCTAATATAAAACACTAAGTAAAAACCCAATGGAAATATAGTCCATAGACATGAACAAGATTTCACTAAACAGAAAACACAAAAGGCCCATATAGATATGAAAAGAAATTCAATCCCTTTAGTTAACAGGAAAATACAAAATAAGGCGATAATGAGATAGTATTTTACATCTCCTAGGTTGGCAAATGAGGTAATATCAAGTGACCTAAATATGTAAAGAATTCAGGAGCTCTTGCACATTGCTGGTGTGTGTGTAAATTGCCACAACTAAGCTTAAAAAAATGTTGTACTGTCTTATGCTATCTCCCTTGACATAGCATTCCACTCCTCAACATATGCTTTAGAGCAACTCTTGTATACACATACTGGAAGGCATATTGGAGACTGGTCACATCAGCATCATTTGTATCAAAAACCTGCAAACCCAAAAGCCCATCCACAAGAGAATGAATAAATAAACTGTGGTATAGTTATATCATAAAATGGTATACAATGTGAAAATGAGCAACATGGATGAATCTTAGAAACAAAATACTGCAAAAAGAAAAGCAAGACCCAGAAGATTATTTTTTAACTCAAAAACAAGCAAAGCCAAATGATACATTGTTTGGTAATCTATATATAAGCGATAAAATCATTTTTCAGTAGGGAAATGATCAAAGTAATTTCAGAAGAATAGTTACCTCGAGAATGAGGCAGCAAAGGGAAGATGGACCTTTGAAGTTACCAAAAACAGTCCTGTGCCACTTCTTAATTAAGGTAGGTAGTAAGTTTACAGGTGTTCATTTTCTATTTGGTTACTTGTGCATATGTTATATATGTTATGTTATATATACTCTTTTCAGTATCAAGTGTTACTTAATAAAAGAGTATGATTTAAGAAAACGATCCTTGACCTTACATAATTCACAATCCTGTGGGGAAGGCTTCCTGATCAAATGTTGAGTGCTTTAACAGATAAGTGAATCACAGCAGAGGGACTGAGGAGTCCACACTGAGGACAAGAAGTCTTCATGGAGGAAGCCTTGAAAGCTGAGTGTGATTTGCCAAGTGGAGATCGAGAAAAGCATTCATCCATGAAGGGGGAACCAAATGAGCAAAGGATTGGAGGAAGATGCAGACCTGCTGTCATTTAAGGCACTGGCATGATGTGAGCAGGGTCGGCGGGGGGGGGAAGAGGAGGGCGTAAGGGAGGTGGGGGAGAAGGTCGTGATGGGGAGGAAGGCATGAGGGAGATGACACCCCAGATAGTTTACTACTGCGAGAATGACAAGATTTGGATTATTTTGTGGCAAGGCACAATTCCCACGCTGTTATGGGGCCCTGCTATCGTTGCTCATCTTTTCAGAAATGAATGACATGCCCTCCAAAGCTTCTGAGGGAAAAACCACTTTTGTTTCCCCCTTCACACTGGGGGAGTTGGAAGAGGGGAGATGAGAAAGTAAACACATCTAGCCCCTTCTCTCTGCGAGTTTGGACAGCTCACCCCAGACCTAAAGGTCAAGTAGTCACCTCTGGATCTGTAGAGAAATTCACGCTGGGTGGTTGGCCAAGGATGTAATGCTACGATCATTGAGAAAATTTCATCCCATTAAAGTCACAGAGGCCAGACGATTCTCTATTTGCAAAGCTGACTATGCCTTCGATGCACGAGTAATTTCCCAAATAGTTCAAATAACTTAGAGGAGCAGAAACTGCCGGACAAGAAGAACACAGATGATCATGAGTCTAACCCGACCGGAGCCTGCCTGTGCAGCCTGAGTCACACATGTGAGTGTGGGAAGTGGCACCGCTGGTTCCTAAGCCAACTGGCAGAGCAGCTTAGCCTGGCAGCAAGGGCAGAAGGCCAGGACCCACAGCCCTCTAGGACAGAGTCAAGGCATCCGCGCCTTGGACAGAATCTTCATCCCTGAAGAAGCATGACAAATATGTTCACCTTTCTCTATGACAAAGATTTTGTAACAAATGAAAAATTATAAAATGATAATAAAATCTATCCCTGAGCAATACTTCTGGTATTTATGGTACAATGTTCTAACTTACCCTCATTTTTGGGAGGAGGGGGCAGAGGAAGAGGGAGAGAGAGAATCCCAAGCAGGCTCCATGCCCAGCACCAAGCCCCACGCAGACCTCTATTTCACAACCCTGAGATCATGACCTCAGCCAAAATCAAGAGTCTGTGGCTTAACCGACTGAGCCACCCAGGTGCCTCTATCATAATTTTAAAACTCCGATTCAATACAAACTTATCACGTTCGCTGACATGTATTAGTAAGAACCTGCCCATTTCTTCAAACCCAAGAATTTGGTCTCTGTCAAAAAATAGAAAATCCTTTGGAGACAGAACAGTGTTCATTTTGTGTAACCTTAGCAAGTTTGAGATGTTTTATTATGTGGATGACACCATGGTATTATTTCCGTGTAGAACTACTTTAATATAAAATAAGTTGTTCCAATGGATTTGTCTGAAATTATATCAAATATACTCAAGGCTGGGGGCAGATGGAAATAACAGGAATAAAAGATGCTTTTAAGGTTTTTCATCTCAATTATACTTCTTAAGAGTAACTTCCATATGCTGTTAACGTATGAATCAAAGAGCTTTAATCTTTTGCTTTTGTTTTCTAGCAAGCACAAAGGTTATAAGAGGTAGCTAGTAACATGATATAAAAATCCGTAGTGAGTAGGCATGTAAGCATCCCAATTAGGTAGGAATGCTAATTTACTTTCTTCCATGCCGGCAAAGGAAGTTTCAGATGTTCCATGTTGAGGAACCATATACTAAGGAGATTATAGAGACAGTGACCACTGATGTTAGTGAAAGAAGAAAGAAAATCAGTCAAAACAAATAACAAGAGTTTCCTAAAAGTGAGGTTATTGCAGCTAAAGGTGCAGGGCCATTTTTAACGGTCTCTCTTCCATTCCTGGACTTATGGACCCCCACAACCTTGGAAAAACCACTAACGATGAGGCTTTTGCAGTTTTTCCCATTTGCCATTTTTTATCCTGAATATAGAGTTAGTCAAATGGAGTAATACCTTTATTTGCAGTAGGTATTTCCATACTGCAATCATTTGAATGGAGGTCTATATTCTTTTCAACCCCACCACAGAACCTAGTCCAGGACCTTGCATTCAGTAAGGGCTCAATAACTATCTGTCAAATTTAATGAATGAAACTTGAAGGAGAACTCATTCCCCTCAGTATCAAAAACAACTGTTCACAATAAGTTTGTAAAGATTATTTTTCTATTCATAATATTTGAAAGCATTTACCAGAACTGGGATTTCTCTCCTCCCCATCTGCTTTGAAATCTCCTGGTGTCCCATGGAAAAGAATAAATTGCAAATGGAAATTCTACCCGCTTTCTTCTCTGGGAGCAAGCTCCTTGATTCTCTTCCAAATAGCCAACATCGAAGGTTCCATTCATGCTTCCCATATTGGATCCTTTCATTACACTCATGTGGTCGTCAAATATTTATTGATCGCCTATTATGCACAAGACACTGCACTACTTTCTGTGGCAAGAAGGGAAGGAGGAAAAAGTATAGCCCCAGTCTCCCCCCTAAATTAATATTATAATCTGAGCAACTGACTAGCCTTAAGCAGTCATGTTTATATTGTAATATCTTTGCCCACCTTAACTGCCAACTGCAGTATTGAGACCCAGGGAAGGAAACAAACAAAAAGAAACAGAACACTTCTTCTATCTGCCCTCAGACAGGAAAGGCTAACTAATACCTGGCTCCTGTTCCCATCATTCTGCCAGAAGCTCTTCTCTGATTTTACCAACAGCCTCCATCCCATCCAAGCCAATGGCTTCTGCCACCCGGGCCCTAGAGTTCTCCTGTCCACCTCCACCCTTCCCCATACTGCCCTCCTGAAAACACCCTCTCATTCAGTTTCCAGAGGAAGGTCAGTCGAAGCAGGCATTTCATGTTTTTTTACTGGGGAAGGGAAATGGTGGGGGATCTGTAGGTTCAGAGCACAACAAGGAATGTGTGGTTCCTACTATCTCCCCTGCTGAGAACTTCCCTGACTTTGAGTTTGAGGTATTCCAAGACAAGCAGTACATCTTTCTCATTGATTCCATGTTTATAGAGCACCTTTATAAAGCACCTACTGCATTCTGGGCACCATGAGAATTTCTGAGAGTAATATGATGAAACAGACACTATTCCTGTCCTCAAGGAACTCACAGGGAAACAGCACACAAACAGATGGTTCCTGCACAAAATGATGAGTGGGCTATCACCTACAAAGTACTCAGGGAACACCTAAAAGGAAGAAACCACTTCAACCTAGAAATCTGGGGAAGGTTACACACCAGAGCTGAAATTTTAAATAATACATCTTGCAGGAAGGTTTAGCTATGCCAAGACAGCTGAGTGAGCTGAATGAGTACATTCTAAACTAAGATAAGCATGCATGTGATTAATATATTGAAGGACCAGTCAGTAGTTCTGTATAGCCAGAATATAGGATTAAAAGGGAATGTATGATATGAAGCTGAAATGGTAGGTTTGAAGTTTATGGAAACCCTTGTTTGTGATGCTAAATAATTTGGCAGCTAGGAGTCATGACATGATCAGATCTGCATTTTGGAAAGATAACTGGAAAGTTCTTGGATGAGAGCTAGGAGAGGGGGAAAATCGAAAAGGTTATTACAATGGTCCTGGTGATCAATGACGAGGTAATACTATGTCATCATTGGAAACTGACTCACAGTAGACATGCAACAAATGTTTTTACTTAATTGAATTTGTCCCACTAACGTCTTGCCCTAATGTAGCAGGCATCTGGCCTTATATAGTATCTTTTAAAATGCCATCTGCATTATGAACACTGAAAGTGCTCAGGTGCCTGACTAAGGTTAAAAAGATGTGGAACTAACTGAATATTTATAGAGTATCTATCCAATGATAAGCATCTTCTACATATTAGCTCATTTACTCCACACAGCAACCCTTCAAGACAGTATTTTCACCATTTTACACAGGAGGAAAATGATGTCAGAGTAATGAATGAACAAATGTATCTAACTAGGGGTACTACCAGAATTTGAATTTGATGTGCACCTAACTTCAAAGTCACCTGTGAATTCTGGATATTATGGAAGCAGAGGCCACTGATAAAGCCACATTCCCCTTCATCAAATATTTCATAATAAGATTCACAGTAATGGGACAAGAGTGTGGATGAGCACTCTCCAGCCTGGGAAGAGCAGTTCAGATATTGGTTCCATTTTTTTTTTTTTACTACATATGGCAGCAAACCATAATGAGTCAGATATTGTCATAACACACTGCATAATTCCAATGAGGCATTTATATCTCAACCACTGTCGGTTATTTCTGATTCAGCAATAAATCAGAGATCAACCGTTTCGTGGGTTAGGGGAGGGTGGAAAACTCATTTAACTCTTAAATACCATTAAATATTTAATAGTGTTATCAGGAGTTAATGTCACTTTCCATAATATATTTGGCTGCAGGTACACTGGAATCCAGACCTCCGACATCCCCACGCACTGATAAATTTCTGACCCTGAAGTTCTATCTGAATTCAGATCTCCAAAATCTCCTTAACCCAATCTACCACAAGGAGTGCCTGTCAACACAGAGATAGAACATCATCCACATAGACTTTAAAGTTTTAAAAACAAAGCCAAATGAAGCTCATTTGGGAAAGGTCCTTTCTTTAAGGTGAGAGATGGAGCACAAATGAAGCATACCATGGTAAATAGGAACTGTGCTAACTTGCAGTCATGCACTATAGCCATTAAGCCTTAAGGTCTTAAGGTACCAAGCAAAGCATATGATAAATTTCTCAAAAACATCCCAGCCATAACATAGTTCTTGCTGATTGCTCATTTACCCATAATGCAAGCTGTCATAGCAAAGCCTGACAAATGACAGAGAAAGCTCAGGTTATTTTTTACACTGACTGCCAAGCCCCTCACCTCAGATTATTCATTTATTAGGGCAATCACTGAGGTCTGGGTACTTAATATTGTTTTCACCAAATATGAAAATGATCTACTTGCCTATTCTTTAGTTCCTCCTAGGGCAAGCCATTTATCATCAGCTCAGGATAAATGACTGCTTCATTATAGCTATAATTTATGAGGTGTTAGAAGTAAAGAGCCACGCCTAGAGACTTAAAGCTTTAATATGGATTAAAATAAGATAATCAATCAAGCAAATACAAATTTTCTCTCAGCATTATTTCTTGTTTTGAAATAGCTTAATAATTTTGGGGGGGTGGATTTTAGGCCATGTTGAACATCTCATTATCCAACAACATGCATGTGTGTCTGAGGTAAATATAGGATGAGATACTAAGAGAAAAAAAGGAAATAAAACCAAACTACCAGCTGTGATTGACTGAAATCCTCGTTTTTCTTAATGGTGTCTGATAAACTGAGGCCAAGGAGTCTGCAGAGCAGGTAGAAACTTCGGTAGCCTATTCTCTCCAATGTTCTTATTTCTCTGTAAGAATACTATAGAAAGATTGCTGCTGCTTTATTTTTCCTTATTCTCTCCACAACAGAGAAGCTACTCTAAGGAGAAAAGTTATGCCTCAATAACATTTCAACAATTTTGCTTTCTGAAACACAGCGTTTCACAACTCATAATTTGGACAAGAGCAGCTTCTTGCTGTGTCTAGGGAATAAAGAGTATTTCCCACTAAAACAGCATTATGGTCTTCAACATTTTTTTTCTGGTTTGCATCTTGATTTTATAGTTATTAAGCTACAAACAAAACAAATATTGGTTCTACAGGATGTGTCATGCTCAAAACACTAATATAAACCTAGTTGACCACTTGAGTAAAAAGCTTTGAAGACGGTACTGAAGGTTCACAATGTAATGCTTTAAACACATACCACCAGGAAGAAAATAACCACGAGAATTAGCAAATAAGCAGTCTAAAGCCAAAGACACTAAGGTGCTAATTAAAAAACCTGCCAAAAGTTCTTGCCATTTTTCCAAGACCATGTTCCTTGCAGGTGACACAAATGGGCCCCTGCTGCCTCCAGGCAAATCTTGACCGATACTTCCAGCAAGGCCTGGTGACTGGAAACTACTCAGCCTTGAAATTAACATCCCTAGGAGAAACCTTTTCCTCCCCCTCTAGACAACAGCAGCTTACATCTTCAGGACAAAACGGGAAAAAAAAAATGATAACAAAAAAAAGGGGGGAGTCAAAGAAGACAGCTGAAGTCACGCTGTGTTCTCCTGAAGGGCCCTTCATTTTTTACTTCAGAGAGTCTGGAAAACGCACAGATCCTTGATAATGGCTTTAGTCAAAGTGGCCAGTCTCCCTACTTCCTTGCATGCGTACCACTGAGTTTACGTTAAAGGAGTAAAAGCTGAGACTTTCACAAAAGCTCTGTGTCAGGAGCTGTTATTACAAATTAAGCCAAGAATCTGTATAAGAAGAAAAGGATCTTTCACAAGCTCATAGTGGGAACTGGATTCAAAAGCCATATAATGGTAATCTAGAGTATGGCAACCTATGATATAAAATATTTCCACTTTGTGTAACTGTTTTCCATTCAGTATTATTTCCAGCAATAAAAGCCTCTGGAATATCACTAAGACTGGTTTAACTTAAATTCCAATCTAGATCTTTGTTGGCTAAAGGACATTTTTCAATCCAGTCATCTTTCCCCACCCTACATATAATTCAACAATAGCACTTCAACGGGGATAAAACAATTTAAGCTCTGCAGTTGTTCTGTGCATATGTTCATGTGCTTTTCATACCCTATGTATTTGGATAGAAAATTACTCATCTCTCTCTCTCTCTTTCTCTTCCTCCCTCTCTCCTTCCCTCCCTCCCTCTCATTTGGACCTTAGAGTTGAGATAGTTAGAATAAATAAATAAAAATGCAAAGTCTAGCACTGACAAATGCACAGCATCTTAACTTAAAAGATATTAAAAAATGTCTGTCTTGGCTACACATGTAAGGAATTCTACTTGTAAAAATAAGTAAGGATACACACTAAAAAAAAAATACCCTCTCAGGTGTGAGTAGGCTTCCAGTAGTTTGGAGAGAAAGGAAAGCAGGTAGAGAACTGTGGTTTGACTGCTGGGTCTTTGGTTTGTTAGTTACATATTTGTTTGTTTGTTTGTTTAACACTATTTATCTCCAGTGGCGCCTGGGGGGTTGTCGGATAAGCCTCAGACTCTTGATTTCGGCTCAGGTCATGATCTCAGGGTTGTGAGATGGAGCTCCTATCTAGCTGCACGCTCAGCGGGGAGTCTGCTGGAAATTCTCGGTCTCCTTCTGCCCCTCCCCCTTCTCTCTCTCTCTCTCTCAAATTTAAAAAAAAAAAAAAAACACTATTTATCTCCAGGTACTCTGCCACCCATGTCATCAACTATGGCAAACTTCCTGGTTCCTTCTCATGCCTACTTCTACAAGGTTCCTGAGAGTGAAGGAAAATATTCTAGGTCTCAGTGAACAGTGTTACCATCAATTATATTTTGCCTGCTACATTTTATGTAGATGTCTTTAGTGTGTGGTATCATTATTCTTATGATTTTTATTTCTATGTTAAATGCAGTCGGCATGAAATATTTAGTACTTAAATAGTGAAATACATATAAATGAAGTTATAGAAGACACTAAAAATATTTTCATAAGAGATGTGAAAAAAATCCTCATAGACATGTTTAAAAAGGACATGATTTGACTTACAAAATGTAAATCCCTATCAGTAACTGAAAATTTTGAAGCACAAAGATGAAAATACTTTTTCCCCTTATCTCTGCTTCTCTGTTTATGTAATAAAATTTTAAAATAATTTCTCTTCTTAAAGTACTAGAGTCCAGCAATGCTTTTTTATATCTGTGATCCCTTAGGGTAGGCTTCCCCAAGTAATAGTTATCAATAATAAAACCTTTGAATCAATCGAAGCTTCCGCCAGGAACTGATCAATAGCGTCAGATGCTCTGGTAAGCCATGTCACCACAACTCATGCGGCTCGTCCAACTACACAGCTACAGCCTGGGAAGCCGCCAAGCAAAGCTGCTTTCATCAAAGGCCAGGTTCTAGAGGTAAAGCAGGAGTCTGCTTAAGAATCACAGACTTCTTCCTGATTGGCACAACAGGAATGATATAACAACTTAAAAAATTAAATAAGTTAAGGCGGGACAGCCATAGGTCAATGGAGACATGCTGCATGAATGTATGATGGATCAAGGTTGCTCTTCCTAGTTCTCTTTAATCACATCACCCATCTTCCTTTGTGAATAGATCAGAATTTTGAAGACATTTCCATTGTATTTGAATTTAGTTAACTTAGTTGAAGGGATATCAATGGAGCATCTGCCCAGTAAGGGAACACAGAGGGGACATGTGTTACGGAGGCCAGGTCCTTGCTTTCCAGTAGCTCACAGTTTGAAACAACTAAAACTCAGCTCTGTGCTGGCTTCAGAGAGGCCAGGCTCCCCACAGGACCTGACCAATAATTGACTACACATACTTACCAAATATTTGTTGAATGAATGAATGAATGAATATCAAAATACTGCATTTGTTTGGTTAAGCCTATCATTCCTCTTTTCATCATCCACTAAAAATTACATTTGAATATTTCCATTTTTCTATAAGGTTTGCAAAACAATACAAAAATCAAATTACTTTTTAATAAGCTAGGCCTAAGAAAAAGCAAAGGTGGGGTACATACTTTTCTATGGCTTTCATTTCCTTTATCATTTCTCGCATGGTTATATACAGACTCTTAAAAGCTGACTTCCTATGGTATAGTTCTCAAATGCAAATAAATATATTTCACTGAGTAAACTCCTGACATGAATGAAATGAAAAATAGTAACTTAGATGTAAACTGCTAAGTTACCAATTAGCTTCTTAAAACAATTGAAAGTCACAGAGAGCCCTCAATACACAGAGGCCGTTAATTAATTAACATTAGATGTGATTAATAATGAGTCTCGTTTAATAGCAAATATCTGCCTGCAATGGCTGCATGACAGAACAAAAAGCCTTCAGAGAGCAAGCAACTATATTTATCCTGATTGTGTTTGGGATTTTAACATGTTTTGTGCAGGCTGACAAATGGCCTATTAATTATCTAATGTTGTCTGACAACAACAGCTTGATAAAGATGTATGTTTTTGAATCGCTGGATGGAAACTGCTGGAGAAGAGCCCCAGAGGGGCCTTGCTGTCCTAAAACTGGGCTCCAAGCCACAATGACAGGCAAGACAAAGCCCTATCTCCAGCCACAGCCTTCACAGATAAAATATGGCTTGGCATTAGGGACCTTTTTTTTTCTTCCAGAAAACTGCTTCTGCAATATCTGATTAGGAAAAGGAGGAGTAGGTCTTTACTAAATTGGGGTTAAGGCATAATCAATATCATATATGGAGTGTCTGGACTATTCTGCATAAACACGGGCACTTCATATTATTAAGGAGTCTGTAATGCCGAGGAAGCGTATGGCAGGACACCGCAGCTCTCTCTATTCTTTTTATTTAGAAGTTTATCTTCCAACCTGTTTGACAGCTGCTCCTAAGTGGTTTCACAGTGCCAAATTATTTTTATGATTGTTTGATGTTTTATTCTCCCATTTCAGTTAATGAGATAGGATCCCACAATGGCCATAATTCAGGGCTGTCAGAACTAAAAAGCATGCTTGTGGCAAGAGAGCCTGATGGTAAATAAGGCTAAAAGCAATGGATAATAAAAAACTCTGTTATCAGAGTCGCCTTTGCAATCAAAACTTGTTGGGGTCAGAGCCTTCCTTTCTTTGTGTAGCTTCTGGATATTCCCAGCCCAGTGTGACATCCCTGTCCACCCTACTCCATCACCCATTTTGACTCTGCAAACAAGTCCACATCTCCTTGGAAAAGCATATGAGGAATAATATTAACTAAGAAATGTTAGAAGGTCTTAAAGATATCGAGTGCTATATTCTAATTAAAGGGCTTGTGCATCATTTACGGTGCCAAGCGAGTAATTTGTCATACACTGTTAGAGAGAAATTGTTCAACAAATAACCTTTACAAGAGTCTTGAGAACAGCTTCATAATTGAAATCCCAAATGGTTTTGCTAGGAACTTTTATTAAGGTTTGAGGGGTTTGGGTTTTCTTTTTTCCCTCCCCCTCAAGAATTGTAACAACTTACGGTTTGTAGCATAACAACTTGCTTTCAGAAAAGGAAACTCTTGCTTAATGATATTTACAAATGCCCTAAGTATTAATAAGTCTATTTCTGCTAATAATCAAAATCTGGTGATTTGTCAGAAGCAAACGGGAGCCTTGTTTTGTTTTCTTTGTGTTTTTATTTTTGCTTTTTTGTTATTCCTTACGGTGAAAGAAACTTTAAGAGAGACCTTATGAAGCTACCTGAATTTAGAACTATTTTTATCTTACACTGAGGGTCACAATCTTTATTTTACTGTAACGTGATCCCTGAAAATGTGATGATAAAAAAATTCAAAGTCACTACAAGACTGAATCCATGACATAAATTATTATTCAAAAGTTCAAAAAATGAAAAGCTACCACTTTCCTAAACAATATTTCTTTCTTCTTATTGCATATTTAAAAATAATGGTCCTTCACAGGCAGAAAATAGCATGGCAAAAACTCAAATAATAGTAAGTCCCATAACTAATTATAAAGCCTGACACGCCTCATGCAGAAACACTCCCCGATGAGTACCAAAGATTGGCTGCTTTATAAATATTTAATGCTTGCCAGTAACCCCAGTTTCTGTCTCACATCTAAGCCTAAACCATTTGTCTCCTCTTACAATCTGCCATGTCCATGTGGTGTCATCATGTCCTGACAAGTTTGACTTACTACATGTTTTCCAGGATATAAAAGTCAGGACATGACACATCTCCATAATGTGAATGGAACAATTACACAACTGAAGAAGGGTGAAAAAAAAGAATTTTAAATGAGCTAAGTGTTGTTATAAGGTTAGCTCCAGAGAACTCAAGTCAAGAAAATGGAACATCAGAAAATAATGACTACTATAAACCTATTGTGAACAACTGTCAAAGGTACAGCTCTTCCACCGGCTGGTATATGCAACTGATGAATGGTTGAACACTACATCTGAAACTAATGATGTACTGTATGTTGGCTAACTGAATTTAAATTTTTCTTTAAAAAAGATACAGCTCGTCCAATACTCTTTGTTTGACTTTGAATCCCTTTGTGCAACCAACTAAGATTATACAAAGAACTGCCCTCCCCCAACAATTTAGGGATATTCATGTCCATGCCAACATAATTCATATCTCCTCATTTATCCTGAGTTCCCCCTGGGAAAAGTGTGATGGTCTGGAATCAGCGCTTGAGTATTGGTATTTGAGTCAATGGAAAAACCTTGACCATTGAAGGAGCAAGTGGTTCCTATGAAAGAGGTCTTAGAAGTTAAAGGTAAAGATCATTACTCTGTGACTGATGGGCTACCCCAAACCGGATCTCGTGATGAGTATATCTCTATGAGATAAAGACTCCTACATTTCCTGAGCATTTCACAGGTAAGTATTGCCACCTCAAACACCAGAAGTTTATCTGGCAGCTCCCAGAAATGTAGACACAAACAAACCCAATTACAAGTCATGGGCGGGGCTAATACCCCCAGCAGGTTACCTGCTGTTGCTCAGTGTACAGCCCCTCCATCCATCTTGTGTATCAAACTCGGGAAAGCCCAAAGCGCTGAAATGCTGGCCACCTCCACTCTGCCCTTATAGCTGGTTTGGTTTGTCCATCACGAATGTTGCTCTCATTGGTTTGGCTTGATTAATGTTTGTGAACATAGTTCTTATGTGTTTGCTGGAAGAAAGCTCTTGAGGCTGGTCCAGGCCAGGGGCTGCAAACTGGTGGTCTGTGGGCAGACTCTGGCCTACAGAGGTGCTTTATGTCATTCCCTGTGTGTTTCCTCTCCTTTTAAAAAAGAAAAACTCATTTTGTTTGTCAGCATTTACACATGAGGGGATTTTACACTAAGAAAAACCCGTATTTCCCGCTTCTTAAAAGTTGTAAGGTACACAGGATCCCTACCCTAGCAGGGAGACAAGAGGGGGATGTCCATTTAAAAATCACCATTCCTGGATCCTCCATGATCCCTACGTGACTCTTTCCCTCATTCACATTTCTCACCTCATTCCTACCCTTACTTTTAAACGATACCCCAAATCTAGTCCAAATCATCTCACTACACAGAATAGAGTTCTGGGGGATTTCAGTGGAAGTGACCAATGTCACAAAACTAGTTTGCTGCGGAAGTGGATTTAGATCTCAGACTTCCTGGTTGCCCAACCAAAGCAATTAATCATTATATATTCACCAAGGCAGTCATGGCCTGTTTGCAGGGAGCTTGGTACCTAGTAGGGCACATTCTAGAAGGATGCATTTGTAAGCGGCTATAGGAGGGTGAAAAGTTACTCCTGCTACAAGAAAATATAAAGTACCATGGGCTTTCAGCATCCACACTACCTGAGAGCTTGTTAGAAATGCAGAATTTTGGGGCACCTCGGTGGCTCAGTCGGTCAAGCGTCTGACTCTTGGTTTCAGCTCAGGTCATGATCTCGCAATCATGGGATCAAGCCCGGCACTGCTCTCTGTGCTCAGTGTGGAATCTGCTTCAGATTCTCTCTCCCTCTCGCTCACTCTCTCTCTCTCAAATAAATAAATAAAATCTTTGAAAAAATGCAGAATTTTGCAGACCTACTGAGTCAGAATCTGCATTTTAATAAGCCCCACCCCATGATTCAAATTCTCTGCTCTGGAGGACGGGTTTCACACCATTCCTGAGTTTTTCCATCAGCTCCTATGTAAGGATGGACCCACATGGCTACATGATTCTTTTGGACCCTTGCCCACCATAATATTAGGCACTGAAATTGTAACCACTACTAGTAATAAACAAATCAGGGTACTAAATTAGTACTGTTCCTTTGACCAGGGGAAGAAGAGTCCACGCATGTTCTCTGTATATACTTTTGCAGTGTGAAAGGCTAAGGACTGAAACCAGAAGAACCACAGGAAACAGGCAGGAGGACTTCATGTGGGGCAGATCACCAGCAGGAGAGGAAAGCACATCCAGGGAGCCGAGCTGTCTGCCGTCCAAGCAGTCAGACCCAGAACCAAACGTTATTAATTGCCCTCCAATCCCTCCAATCGAGCCGTGCTTCAGCCCCGTTCATGGCTCTACCTCTGTTCTCCACGGCTGGAAGCAGCTCCCCTGATGGGGCCCTGCCACGTGTCTGACAGTCCCTTGCAGGCACCTCTTCCCCGACCAGGAGGCAGGGATCTCCTCTAATTTATAGCTCCTAGGTGCAGCATCATTTGGAAGAGGCTCCTGGTTGCTGAGAAAAGGGGATTTTTTTTTTTTTCTTTAATCTAGAAAATCATAGCGCTTACTTCTGAGCTAACAATTGTTTGGTTGGGATCTCTGTGCAGAATCTCAGCCAAAGGACTGAAAACTGGATCCAGGGCATGAAGATAAAATGAATAAGTAAATTAGTATAGTGCCAAAAGGCAGAAGATATCTCCCCTTTGCAATAGAAGGGGAGGGGAGAGGACAATGGCCTAAAAACTACTCAGCTCCTCTTATCTTGTTCTATCAGACCAATTTGTATGTGTACAGAGAAGCAGAATATACACAAAAGAATAATAGAAGAAAAAAATGAAACTGCAGTCCTCCCTTTTGGCTCCATAATTGTGTTTTGGACATAAAAATGAGACTATCCCTTAAACAGAATCTCTGATGCCCATGTTTGAATAATAGATGTTCCCAATTATTACTAAAAGTGTCACCTCTGAAATATGAGGGCCCCATACCTGTGATGCCATCAGCCTCGCAGGCACACGCCGAGGATTTAGATTCCTTGCTTTGTTTTCCCTTATCTTTCCCACCCCCTTGAATCAGAGCAAATGTCTCTGTATTGTTCAAAAGCATGCACAGAAATGGATGTAACCTAAGCGAGGTTTTCAGGTGTTCCTTTTTTCCACCACGAGGAAAGAAAATAGATGACACCACAAGTTTAATGCTAATTGATTTATTACCTGCCTAAGCAAATCCCGGGCAAGGCAATGGCAGGCTTGGACTTGAAGCAAATGATTTACAAGATAATGTTTGACTCTGGGAAAGGGTAATCAGACCCAGATACAATGGATGATAGGATAATTGAGAAGAAATAAAAGAGGATAAATTGCCATGTGCTAATGAGTTTACAGGCCCTAATGGGAAGGACATCAGTTTTAACACTCAGGTTATGAGCTAGGAGCAAGTCTTTTGCTCCAGCCAGCCCCCCTCCAACTGCTAAAGATGTAGTGCGGAAACAAACCAAGATTAATGGTACCCCACTCATTTACTTAACCATTCTTTACACCTCAGACAGCTTCCCGTACTAAACATAGAGGGCCACGGTGCTTAGTTTTTTAAAACCAACTTTACTCCAAGCAGTTGCCGTCAGCAGATGCCACTTACCCAGCAGGACCCGGATACAAATGTTTTCGGCTCAACCACTTGAGCAACAACTCTTCTGCCTCCCGGGTCCCCAGGGCCCTTGGAGCCTGATGAGTTAACGACGTTATCTGCAAGCCCTTTGGCCTAACGGAGAATATTCCGAACCATTTATGCAACCGGGCTGCACTCACATTTGGAAATGGTTGCCTGAGCAGCAATCATGTCTCGCCTCATGATTCATTTTTATATCTCACTCACCCGCCATCCCACATCACCAGCGAGGACCCGTGACACTTTATTGGTATTTTTGATTACTACTATAGCCATCTGAATTTTTCACAGGATGGGGGCCTCTGGTCCAAACGTAGCCTCACACTGTACTAAGGGTACAGGCTACAAAGAAATAAAGGGGCCGTGGTGAGCGGGCTGGTTGGCAAGTAATGTAGAGCCGGGCACTTCCTAGGGGACTGAGAACCTATTCCCTTGTAATGTTTCCACCAGATGAAGTTTAACATGATGAGTCGTGGTGCAACTCCAGCATGTCCTCGCCTCTCAAAAAGGTAGCTCAAGTGCAGCACTTAAACATGTCTGAATGACGACTCGGATTTCCCTTACACAAAAGCCGAAGGAGTACATATCCAAAATGACGATTTCTACCTGTACTGGGAAGGCTGCTTTAGAGCACTGAACGTTTGCACATCTGCTTGGGAAATTCGAGGGCTCGGTTCATGTTTACTGAGGTAATGCCAACCAAACTACTCTCATTCTTAGGAGTTGATTCACCGTCGTAGTTAGATCATAAAACATAATTGAGCGATTCCTCCTCAAGCCGTAATTACTTTTCTGACCAGCTATTTTGTGGAGCAATCTGAAGGATTGATTTGAAACTGACAACCTGGCTATTTCTGAATCAAGCAGTGTCACTGTGAAACTTCAGGCGATATTATTTTTTCCACTTGACATGAGATTTTAGGAATAGCGAGGTCATGTCAAGTTCTGACAGGAGTAAGATTTCACTAGTTCATGTTAATTTGGAACGATCAGTAAAATTCTAGTAAGTCTGTCGTCCTGGTTTACACTTATACTAAGTGCTTTTATGTGAGAAATTGGCTAGGTAACATAGTAGGAAGGTTGTTTTTAGTTTTTGGTTGTCACTGAAACTTATCTGTAGTAATACAGAAGAATTTGCTCAGCTTATTCAATAGCTAAGATTCATGTTCATTAAGATGCTAACAGGAAATGTAGAAACTGGAAGCTTCTAACAAACTCTTTATGCTTGCCCCTGCCCCCTGCACCTTACGCCCTGCATTCTCTTACCTTGCGACTTTATTTGTTAATACTTCATATAGCAAATCTGTTCTCAAGTGGACTGCGGGCCACCTCCTCCAATGCAGGCCACCCATTTAGGTTGAATTCTTACAGTTTCTGACTTGGGCCTGTGATGCTCTCTCCTAAACTGTTTGTGCAAAAGCTTCTGGTGCCAGGCAGCAGAGAAGCAGCTGAGACTGGGACATCCCCATGCTCCCGAAGACCAAAACTGATCACTTTAACCCTTTAGGCTACTCTAATCCTTTTCCAAAAAGGAAACCTTTAGGTTTCTCCTGCGGTTAAAAAAAAAAAAAAAAAAAAAAAGGAGCCCAATTTCTCAGGCAGATAAACTGAGTCTTAAGAGTTGTTTCATGGCCTCCGAAGGTCACACAAGGAGGAGAAAAGCTGGGAACGAGTCCTGGGATCTCTGACTCCCACGTCCCCGTTGGGAACACTAGACAATACTGACACCCTCCATGAACTGAATCCAAAAATCGTGAAAGATAAGTTGTTTCCTTATATTGTTCAAAGAGGAAAAAAAAAAGAATAGCTTTCCCACAGAGAGCAAACAAGTACTGAATGGGCCCTCTCTTCATCCTATAGAACTCCATGTGAGAATATTTTTTTTCTTATGTGAATTCTTAAAAAGTCCATTTGGATTGCTGCCTAAAACAGAACATTTCAGAACAGACCTATTTTTTGCCTAAACAATAGAAGTATCGGGTCATAGAATTTCGGAGTTGGAAAGACCTTAGAGATCACAGAGTTCAACACCCTCATTTTACAAACTGAGAATCAGAAACATTAACTGGCATGGACATGTTTATAAGTCATTCATAACAGAGGCAATTAAATAAATTACAAGGAGACTAAATCTATTTGTATGAACGTTCCAATTATTCTAGAAAAAAAGTGCAAGGATGTGTTATCTGAAACACATGTATTATTTTACGTGGTAAGACTTGGCTTCTGCCCTCCCAAAGAATTACAACAAATTTCACTGACAGTGGATTCAATTGCATTGCAAAACATTGAATAAATACCAATGCACACCACCCCCCAATCTCATGCCAAGACCAGTCCATGAGAGATTCCATGGGTCCAGGTTTTGTCGATAGCTAAAAGAGGAAATGGAAGAGATTAGCATGATAGCAGAGCCTAGCACAACACGGAGATTAAATAAGAAGAGGGTCAAAAACATCCATGGAGGGGAATCAGATAACCTATGGGAAAATGTGAGATATATGGGAGCTCATGTTCCAGGTTCAAGTATCAGTTGGTCAAGGCCTTTTTGGGAAACAATTCTTATCTTCTATTGGGTGCCCTCCTTGTCTTCCTGTTCCCTCTCAGCCAGTAAACCTGCAGCCTTAGAAGCTGGATGTTTCCTGGAGGAAACTAATACTCTTTCTAAAACAGACAAGCAGTTGCACCAAAAGGACCTTCTCCCAAGGACATGGCATATTGATACTGGATACAACAGAACTGCTCAGTTCTGCTGTGTTTGAAACTTCCACTTGCCCCCACCCCTGCTCCTTTATTTTCTTATTTTGTCTACCATGGAAAGTAATGGAAAGACTGTCAAATGAGTGGTTTGAAAATGGTTTAAGTTGTGGTCTCATCTGACGTATCACCTAGGACAGAAACGATGGTGTGGATGGGTGTTGGATGTTTTTAGAAAGACATTTTGACATGAAAAGGATGTTGACAAACAACAAAGTTTAATGTTATTGCCCAGGGGAAGCAGACGCCCATGGCTAAGTTTTGGAGATCCTAGAATTTGAGGACTGCAAAGAAATTTGTGGCTCTGCCTTATTTTACAAATGAGAAAAGTAAGCTTTGGGTTTTCAGAAATTTGGCCAAGGTCATTTACCCAGTCAATAGCAATGAAAGACTCAGGCTACTGGGTTCCCACTGCAGTGCTTTTTCCAGAAATACTGGATGAGCTCACACAGGTCTAAAAGGAACAGCTGAACAACAACAAAACATTGCTCTCCATTTTAAAAGATAGGATTTGGGAAGTGATAGTGTATAAATTAATCACAGCCATCTGTGGGTACAAATGTGACCATAGCTAGGAACTTATGGCTGATAAGGGAGCTCTTTAACTCCTAAAGGAAGGCAAGATTTAAGGTACCCTATGGGAAATCAAAAGCTTCAGCTAATTCTGAAGACCTTCCAGATGAATGGGGGCAGTAGGAACCCTGGTGAGCTGGTTTTATGCCAGGCCTTTACCTCATATAGGGTCACATACGTGGTGAACTGGTAGTTTTGTAGCAGAGCTACCGTCTTACTTCACCGTTCGTATAAAGCTTTGTTTTCCTTCTCCAAATTCACTATTAGAGCATGTAATTTGGCTCTCAATCACCAAGCCCTGATGGCTTTCCAATGCGCAAAGAGCACGACTTAGAGTAGATTTGCTACAAATCCAGAGACCCAGGGAGAGACTCGTTCCACCAAAAACGAAATCCTCCAGCCAAGGGAGGTGGGTCATGGACACCAGTGGGAGCCTACTCATTTGGACAGACTTTCAATCAAAAGGTAGCAGCTCAACATGCCAAACTTCAAGCATTATACTGATATAATTTTATTCTCATACCAAAATACAAAGCTGTTGATGAGAAAATTGCATACATGCTGAATGACGGGCTTCATGTCAGACAGCCAGATGTTTTCACTTAGGGCTTTTCCCATCTCTGCCAGCAGGTGGGAGAGGGAAAAGAAGGCAACAGTGTTCTAGACTAGGAATCCCCCAAGGGCAGAGAGCTGGAGGCTTTTGATTTTACACCACTGTATATTAAGCATCTACTACAGTGCCTGACCCATAGTAAGTGCTCCACACGTGTCTCTTGAACTGATACGATGGTACTTAAGTCAATCAATTTAAGGAAGAAAAAAATAAAAATTTTTTCTGCTGTGTTTTTACTTATCCATATCACGCTAGAAAGACATCCTTACAAACAACTGGGAAGAGTCTTGGATAGTGGTTTGAGATTTTTTTTTTCTTTCAAATTCAACAAATAATCTTGCTTCCATAAAGAATGCTGTAAAGGTATTGTTTATTTGTAAGTGCCTATGCCAATGCGAATATAGTTTTACATTCTAGGATCTAAGAGAAATATTATTTTGAAAATGTCTTAAAAACAAAATTTTCCAGTGCCTAAACTATCTTTTATGAACTCCTCGGGAGTAAAAAGCAAACTGAACAACATGCTCATATGTGAACATACACACTGAATTTTTACTGAACAAATCAGAAGTTGAGATATAAGGAACTAATTTTCAAAGTCTGGTTCAATAGGACAGCAAGTTTCCCTGCTGGTAGGCATAAAAGCTCATTTTCATCCTTTAAGCCAATAGAGTGCTTGGACAAATGCTCAGTTCAAATATTTCATGGACAGTGTGGGCACACAGCTATATGTCTATGAGCGTACAAAATCACACACACATGTAATTTTACAATGCAATTTAAGAATAATGAAATGGACTTCCATTCCCAAGCATGGGGTACTAAATAAGAAGCCACCCCACTGGGAAATGGGAGGATTAAGCACAGATCCCTGTGCGGCATCATTCATCTTACACAGATATTAGCTTGATGCTCATGTGAAAACATAAAAACTCCATCTGTTCCCTAGGCATACTCTGGTTGTTGTTCAGATGGTTTGTTTTGAAGATTAATTTGTAATGGCTAAGTTAGTCATTTCAAGTGAAGAAGTGTACAAAATGGAGCTTGGCATCTGGTTTAACTAAAACTGTTGAGATATTTAAGCAGGTGAGTGTCAACATCCCTACTTAAAGGATAAAATGAACAAGGAGTTAGAGACTATCTCCAGACAGATGAGACTCCATCAGCATATAAGTATAAACAAAATAAAAATGAGACAATAATACTTTTTTAAACTTGAAGGTCATCCCCAAATATATGTTAACTTTTTTTTAGATGATTTAGCCATATCAGAAAATTTAAGTCATTCTGCTTTGATAGTGAAACTTTAAATATGTCCCTGTATCAAGTTACACAAATTTTCTAACTTCTTCAATTGTCACTGCAGTCGAAGGTAGTCAGGGGAGTGCAACAGGCCGGCTTCCTTTTCCTCTCAAATGGCAATTTGTGTCTTCACTGTCATGATGTCAGACACTAAGTATATATGCCAATTATATTTTTGAGGGCCATTTTATTAGGAGAATTGAAAATTTGTAATCAGAAAATGTTTTCTTTACACTTGTTTTTCTGAAAGTGGTTAGAGTTTCTATACACTCTTTTTTCTGTTATAGTTATTTTTTTAATTTTTATTGTTATGTTAATCACCATACATTACATCATTAGTTTTTGATGTAGTGTTCCATGATTCATTGTTTGTGCATAACATCCGTGCTCCATTCAATACGTGCCCTCTTTAATACCCATCACCAGGCTAACCCATCCTCCCACCCAGTTTCTATACACTCTTGACCAAAGAAGGGCCCTTCCCAATCTGGGAAATTTCCATGAAGCTTGTTGAGAGACACCCATAAAGTGACAAAGGCAGAAAAGACCCACCTGCCCACAGGCCAGCCTGAAGTGCAATGGCGCAATGAATGTCAGAGCCTGCACATCCAAGATAATGACGTCACTACAGCGATTAAACAAGATCATACTTTTGCAAGTATTCTCACATATGTGCATGTTATCAGTTTACATTTAGGGGTTTTGCTAACATTTCCAAAACAAATAGTTGAGACACTGAGAAAAATTTGTTTTGAAGACCTATCAAACAGTTTGCTGTTAAATTTTAGTCTATAAAAATATATTGTATTTAGGGCGCCTGGGTGGCTCAGTTGGTTAAGCGACTGCCTTCAGCTCAGGTCATGATCCCAGGGTCCTGGGATCGAATCCCGCATCGGGCTCCCTGCTCTGCGGGGAGCCTGCTTCTCCCTTTCCCACTCCCCCTGTTTGTGTTTCCTCTCTCGCTGTGTCTCTCTGTCAAATAAATAAATAAAATCTTTAAAAAAATATATATATATATTGTATTTACAATAGCCTTCATAAGAGCAATATTCTTGGTTGAATTGGAAACAAAAGAAAATCTCAAGCCACTATCCAAAATGCATGCTAGCTGTCTCTCAGAATATCCCACCAGTGCAAGTTCCACATACTCTGATTATCCAAAAGCACACTGGGCCCTCGTTCATTGATAACTTTCATTTCCCCAGATTCTCTCTGCTTTTTCTAATTCTCACTGAATTAGAAGCAGCAAGTTAGAAGAGTATTAGGTGAGGAAATGTGGGGAAAATTCTCCAGGAAACTGAGGGATTACTGTATTATTCATTTAATCTACTGGGCCCTATGGCCACTGTATCACCTAAAATGGTATCTTTACTTCTGTATCAATTTATTACATACAATGGTTTCCCTCTGTCCCAGCTATCCCAATGCAACTAAGTGAGAGAAAGAGCAACTCTACCACTGTTCACAGTTAATAATCATCAAAGCTTTGTCTATGTTGAGAATAGAATATTCAAGATCTCTTTCTTGCAGTAAAAAAATCAAACATTAAATAACAAAATTTTTAAGGAGTGCTCACAGATTTCTTCCACCTTACTCTCACTATGTCAGGCCCCAGAGATCAATGTCAAATGTATTTGATATTAAAAATTTTGAAAATGTTTTCTTAATTCACCTCTTCATATGGAAGAGCCTTTTCCCTTAAAAATCTTACAACAAAGTAATTAATCATATTAGAATCAGAAGGAAAAATAAACACATTACTAACAAATTTCCTGGTTTAAGTTCTTCTTATCTCTCCATTTGTACTGTATTTAATTCCCTCTGATGTCTTAAGTTCTTTCATTTTTCTGAGGCAGCCTTGTTTAAAAATTAAGAACTGGAATTCTGGGGCCAGACTGCCTGGGCTTTAATCACAGCTCTGCCACTAGTTAGCTGTGTGCCCTTGGATGAGTTACTCAACCTCCCCATGCCTTAGTTTCCACATCTGTAAAACTAGGATAATAATTATACATACTTCCTAGTATTGCCATGAAGATTAAATGAATCACCATGTGTAAAGTGCTCAGAACAGTGACTGCACATAGTAAGCGCTCTGTAAGTGTTTGTTATAGAAATAAAATAAAAAGCTTAAAGACAATCATTGATTAGACTCCATTTGGACAATGCCAGATAAATGGCCAGCACTTTGCTTGTCTTAGATTATCATCAAAATGTGATCTCTCTCGTTTTACACTGATTTTTTTCTCTGTGTGTTGACATCCATTTTAACATAATGACATCATTTCATTTCACTTTGGCCTCAGCTGTTAACAGTGCTATTGAACACTTGGTTTGGATTAATTTATCTTTCACATTTTAATATGGCTTTCTCACCGTAGGAAAAGCCTCATGATATACTAACCGATTTTATTTCTAGAAAATTCAGTCTTGGAGATAAATGATTACTTTTAAGAATACCCATAAAAATTACAAGCTCAGTTACAACTCATCTGGTATTGTAAATATTTTCCTCTTTTACTTAATTATAGAATCTGTCTTGATCCTTTGGGTTTGAGCTCGCAATATTCTCAATATTGTCGCTACACTTTATGTGATCCTCTTTTAGGAATAGATCTTCAAAAACTACATTAGTTAGGGCCTGGGACGCAGTCATAGTATAAAAGCATGTGCCTGTACAAACCTGCATCTTTAAAACTTGTGTTCAATTTACTTAGATACTAAAGTTGTATTTTGCTGCCATCTGAACATTTGAGTTATAACATGTGAAGAATCAAGGTATGAAACAGGAGTAAAACAGAATCCCTAGCCATCTATTGCCATTGGTAGGCTGGGAATCCATCAGTCTAACAGATAACCTTCAAAAGCCTAAACATTTGATAAGCATATACCAAATGGGTATATGAATAATTAATTTTCTGGATTAAAGCGAATACTGGTACTGGTTTTTAGAAGCAGGTCCTTCTCCAAGAAGCCTTGGTGCACACCTTTGACCCTTAACTGGGGTGCTCAAACATTGCCTGTGACGATGACTCCCAGTGAAGGCTCTGTGCTGTGCTTGACTGCATTTCTATCTGAGTGCCAACAGCAAGATAAATGAAAGACTGGTTCACTGGAGTACTGGTGGTTTGGGGGCTATTGATTTTTGGTCCATTCTCTTTAAAAGTGAGATCTAAAAAGTTGACAGAGGGTCATTAATTTCATCATATACTTGTCGTCTCATCCATAACCAATCCAGGGTCTGAGTGTGCTTGTCACTCCGTGTTTGCACTTTATTTGTTTAGGGTTTTCTTGGTGATTCCACTTTTTTTTTTTTCCTTTCACTTCAGCCCCTTTAAAAAAAAAAAGACATGCCAGTTTGTGGAACTCTTCTGAAGCTGATTTGGGGATCGAGAAAATACAGATACATAGAGAAGGGACTCAAATAACAGGAAAATACATTTAAAAGGCTCACAAAAGTCTCTCCAGCTGCCTTCTAACCTTGGTTTAAAAAAGAAAAACACATAAAATTAATCAATCCTTATTATTCAATTACCCCTCAATTGAATAAACACATAGGTGAACTGGTGGTCTTATTTTAATGAAATATTAAGCTCTAAGTTGACAAAGTGTCTTTTAAGAAACGCTCATGCGTTCGTAACAAAAGCTGTTGAAATGTGTAAGAATAATTGATAGTGATGACCATTTATTGAGTTTCTTTGGTTCTACGTTCTGAATAGGTCTACCAATCCTTCGAGAAACACCAAAGTGAGTTTTAAGATATCATGAAAACATCTTACTGGTGTGATTTTATTGGGTTATGACGGTGGGTTTAATTTTTGTTTGTTTTTTAACAGGGTAAGGAGAGCTTGGCAGCCTCCATAATTATTATTGAAATAACCATCAAATAAAATCTTTAAGCCTGGCTGAATATTCAATGAGCTGTGTAAATCTGGAGTGCATGAAACAATAGCACAGGGCAGGAGTAGAAATCCAGAGAACAAAATAGGGATTTTTAGATGATTCTGCAGCAGCCACCCAAGTAAGTGATGTCCTACTTGACTCGGGACATAGTCGATTCTCTGGTATCTGTTTTGAAACCCAAGGCAAGGCTGCCAGTGAGGAAAGCAAAAGAAAATATGATTAAGTTCATGGGCCAAGGCAAGGAAATCCAGTATTAATAATATCACAACCTGCCAGTAAATCTCTATTTTATAGGTGAAGAAATACATTTCTACTTTAAAGTGTGTTTTTATATACCCTTGAGTGCCCAACTAGCTAAACTACCAAGGGAGCTCTACATGATTTAGAAGTTAATCCTTCAAATGGCTAACAATTGAATGCCTCAGCTGTTTGTAGTTTCCTACTGCTGGCTAATTTCATTTTTGTTTCATAGGTTCGGTGGTAAGCTTTCACTGTTCGCTGACACTGAGGTTGTAAGTCTAGTTAATTTAGTTAAAATGAGGCTGGGAATGTTCACAGTTTTCCTCCTGCTTCAACCAGACCTGGGAGAACTTGGAGTGAACACCCCACAAAGAAACTCAGTGGGGAAGAAAATTCAGGCGGCCCAGCTCAGGGTCAGCTTTAACAACCACTGAAGAGGATGTAAATAAAAATTTTTAAATGTGTGAAGGCATCTGAAATCTGAAAATGTTTGATGCTTTGCATTATCCCAGACTCTGAAGTTGCTTTTTATGACCAACTCACTTTTCCTTTTTATTTTATTTTTCCTCAAAGCCATTGCTTGAAACTGTAGTAAAGGACAAACCCAACAGCTTCTTACTACCAAAATCCCTGGATTTTTTTTTTTTTTTTTTTTTTTTTTGCATCATCCTATCCCTAATGACTGTCAGAAGAAATAGACTTTCCCCAGGCCCTTGCTCTGTCTCTCACCACTGTCCCAGGGCTTCTCACATTTCTTTCAGCTACTCAAAGGCACAAAGCTGCTTCCCACTTTCCTCTTCAGCATACAACTCCTCATCCCCTTAGCTCAATATAGCCATCACTTGCTCAAGGCATCTATGCTAACATTTCACAGCAAGTCTGGTCCACTGGACCCACGTTCTCTCCCTTGTGCACACAACTGTGTACTTTATTCTTCATAGCACTAAACAAGATTGTAATTAAACAACTAATCATGTAATTGATATTTCAGTGTCTGCCTTTTGCATTATAGCATAAGCTCTGGGTAGCCTGGGACAATATCTGTCTTTATTCACCTTCCTATGTTCCAGAGCCCAGCTCAGGGTATATACTCAAAATGGTGTTGAATGAATGAAATCTGTTCCAGCATCACTTATCTCACCTGCAAAATGGAATAAAAAGGAATACTGTTTTTTGACATTGTGATTAGGATCAAATGAGATAACAAATATGTGAAAAAAACTTTATACGCCATCAAATGTTACAGGCATTATTGTGAATACATAATGGTAGTAGTTCTTGCTGTATCTGTTTCTGACATATGGAAGCAATTTCTTGAAAGGAATTTCTCTACTGATGACTACTGTGATCTTCCTTCATGCAAAAACAGCCAACCACTAGCCTGGAAGCAGTCCCACTGTCTCCCCCAACTACCTCTGAGCTTCCTAAATAGACTGCCACCCATGAATCTGATTTCAGACCTTCATAATTCCATTATAATCATCATCTCGGTTGACTCCAAAAACAAACAAACAAAGCCATTTTTGAATGTTAGAATATAAAGTCCTTCTAGGGCAAAACAAGGCCCTGCCTAGAGTCATTTAATTCTAATAGTGCAGATGGACATAGGAATAGGTCATCACGATTCTAGCCAAATTCTGTAACAGGAGGACCAGAGAACTCGATCAGATCCTAAGAGAAAGGCACTGAACTCAGTCTGAAGCCTCGGGAATGACTACTGGAGGAGATGGTGACTGGGCTAATTCTTAAACAATGAACAAGGTTCCCCAGGTAAAGGTGAGGAAAGTGTTCCCAACAGAAGAACAAGCTAGATGAGCAAGATACAAAAGTATGAAACAATTAGAAGTCCAGATGGCCAATCACATGGGCTGTCAGTAGAGGACCAGCAGAGAGGCTTTATTTACAATATCCTAGTAGTCTAGCAGTTGCTTAGAAACCTAAATCTGAGATGCGGCTTTAACAACCAAAAGTAGAATTGCTAACACCCAGCAAAATCAGCTTATGAGTGACTTAAAATCAAAATCACCACTCCATCATACCTATCTTAGCATCAGCTAAATGGAGCTGCTTTTAGAAAAGCTATTTTCCATGATAATTTTCTTTCTGAAAAACCAATCATGTGAAAGTATGAAAAATGTACATTTCAATGCTTAAATATGTCTTTTTCTTCTCCTATGCAGAAGCCCTCCTCCTTTCCTCCTCCCCAGCAATGCCTGCTTGCATTCATAAACTCTCTGTGTCCACAGAGATACACACTTTTTTTCGAAGAAGTCATTAATTCTCGAGTTTGAGAAATATGAAATAGACAAAGTGGGTAATTTTTCACACTTCGAAGAATTTCTCCCATTATATTTGACTCTTTTTCTTGAGCAGCTGAAGAGATTAATATAATTTATTTTTTCCATTAATTGGCTTCACAGATTGCCATGGGAGATGGTACCCAATCAAGTCAAACAAAACAGAAAATGCCCATAGCACTCATTCACCCCTGACCAAGGACCTGTGGTCATCACAGCTTAACCTCCCAGCCGCTAGCCTTCCCAAGAAACTGATATGATATTAAAGCTCCAGGGGAATCAAACCTTAAATAAATTGCTGAATTATCCTCTCCTCCTTTAAAGAGGTCTCCCTTTAAATTCAAAAAATGATCAGTAGTCAAGCGCAAATGCCAACAATGTGAAAGTTTGTACGATGACATCACTCATCAAATCATTTCACTCTGAAGAAGTTTGGAGTTGGAACAATCCTAGCTTATTGCGGAGCTCTTCTAATTAGAAGACGGGCTTCGGTGAAGCAGTAAGTCACAAAAGATGCATTCCAGTTTCTTCTATTCACGGCCATTAAGAAAAGACCAGGCGGGGGCAAGTTTTTCAAAGTCCTGAAATCCTATGAGACCACATTTAAACTGTGCGGTCGAGGAAGCTCTTACTTTAACATTAGCAAGAAGTCCAAAGATTTGGATTTAGTTTTATGGGAGAGAGGAAAAATAGGGGGCTTCCTGATGACAGCAAAACCACAATCAGATCGTCGGAGGTCCTCGTGACCAGCTATGAATTTATTCATTTAATAACCCCGTCCTTCCTGTTGGGGCTCACTGCTGGCAGAGTAGCTCCACAGTCAGTTTCTACCATGAAGGGGGGCGGGGGGGTGCAGGTGTAGAAGGGGGAGGGAAGGAGTATGAGGGAGGAAAGTGCTCTTTATTACACTGGCCCCCTCTATCCACATTGTATTTGTTCTCCTCCCCGTCCAAGAAGAGAAATTCTGAGATGTCATGAATCACAGCATTTGATCTCTAAGCACAGTAAGCCACAAAGGAAGAAATTCCTTGAGAATCCAAAAGGTCCTATTGCCAGACTGTAAGTTGTAAGGAATCTGGTGTATCTATCACCCAGGAACAAAAGAAACTAAGTATCACAGTTAGTTGTTCATCAGGGAACTTACTACCAAAGAAAAATGTCCATTTTAAAGCTTTATAGATATATTCAAATAGCTAAAGTGACCCGAGGCCTTTTTTTTTTTCATTACAATAAGGCAACGTTTAAATGCCCCGTCTTTTTTTTTTTCCTTTTTTTTTTAGCTTCTTCATCTATGTTCTGCTTCAGCTTTTCTCCTAAGTTTGCCTCAGACACAGAACAATAGGGCCTTACTTTAAATTCCAGGCCCCTATCCTGTCCAACTCACACCTAGCAGGCTTTCAATAAACATGTTTAAATGGAAGCAGATGTACCACTTAATCAGATAATGGAGAACACTGATAAAACTAAGACATCTCAGAAAAGTCATAAGTTCTTTGGGCTCAATATCCAGGAATCCAGCAAGAAGGAAATGCTCTCCCAGCTGAGCAGTAATTAACTATTTCTTGGATTTCTAAGCTCCCGTGGTACTGCAGTAAAGTGTCCAAGTCCTGTATGTTAACCATGTTCCTTTTTTATGTGCCTCTAATTTCTGGTTTTTCTTTCCTCCCAGCTCCTCATCAAAATGCCTGAAGTCACATTTTGATCATCGTGAAGGCAAACAAAGCACTTAGGTGCTTTTCATTTCTCTTCTTTCATTTCTCTTCTCTGCCTCTTCTCCACTAACTTTTTCCCATTTCTATGTATACAATTTCTTCTGTTGAATACTTTTCCTGACTATTCCATTCAGGTGCTCCTACTTTCATGGTGTAATTTTATTTACACCCCCTTGTTTGTAGCATTTTTTTGCTGCCCATGCATCAGGGACCTTCGGTTTAAGATCTTCAGCTACACAGATGGGCTAGACTTCCAGGGACAGGGCGGGGGGGGGGGGGGGGCGGGCAGGGAGGGAAGAATACAACAAAATCCTGCCACGACTGCATATAGAAGGGTTTTAATAGTTTTTCTTGTCCTATTTAAGAGATTCAATCATTCAATGTTGCTTAAAACATTGTGTAAGAAAATAATAACATAAGCCTTATTTATTTAAATTGCTCGTTATTAAAAAAATACAAATAAATAAATGGCTCAAGTTATATGGAATCCTACTTTTTTTTTCAACCAACAAAAATTTCATGGGCAAGGTCAATGATAATGACTACTATTATGGTGAGAAA
>NW_023270268.1:61473237-61547176 GCF_011800145.1 Mirounga leonina
AAACTGAGAATGAAAGACAGGGAAGGAGCAGATAATGAAATTCAGGGATGACAAATGGCTCCGAGCCTGACACTGTGGCATCTGACAAAGAGAGACATCCAATGACTCCGAAACTTTTCCTCGTGCTCTGGAAGGTGCTTGGATTGAGGGTTTGTTGGTTTTTGTTTTTTGTTTTTTCCTTTTATAAAGGATCTTGTGTGTATCATTAATGTCATTCAGTTTCCTTACAGAACCGTGTACTATTGACAGCTATAGGGATGATACGGCCAAGGCAGAATTCAACAAGCAATCCGGTGTTTGCAATACCTACTGATTTCAGTGCTCCTTCTGGTAGAAATTTTGTCCTATCTACCTTTGTTTCACAGCCAGCTATAATAGCTAGTCTGTCTTTGTCCATGATTTGTTAATGGCTAATTATGCACATGAAATGTTTCAGAGTGACCAAACAGTTGAATCTCATCCACAGGCATGCTTTTGGCCTCAGTCAAGCATCCCCTATAACTCAAGGTATGAACACTTCTCAAGCAAAGCCATGATTGAGTCGTGTCCAGACAAAAAGTCTCACAGATTCCCATCTTCCGGGTGTTCCCAGATTCCAAAGTCTTAACCACCCATGGGAATAATGCCTGCTGACTGCTACTACTTCTCTGTGGTTGTGTTTACTGAGTTAGGCTATTTGATAGACTTGAATATTATAGCATAAGTTACTATACAAGAGAAAGGCTACCAGCTTCTGGGCTGAATCAGCTTCCTTTTCTGAACAGAGACTTGCTGGGACATTACTTTGTGTACAACCCATCTATATCACCTCAGGCCCATGGTACCACACCGGGCCGTTTTATAATCCTGAGAGCACAAACTAACTATACACAGCCGACAGTTAATGATGTTGAGCAAAATGGGACTCAGCAATCGTATACAATAATGTAGTCTCCAAATGGTTTCTGCTTCTGGCATCATTTACTCAACAAATATTTGTTTATCACCTATTATGTGCCAGGCACAGAACTGAATGTGGGGGACAGAGTTATGACCAAGACAAACAGTCCCTGTCCTCACTGATGTTTTAGCCAGAAGGAAAGATAGACATTAGCCACTACCTACCAAGAGAATTAATTAGAGTTGAGATAAGTAGCAGGATGGATGTTGGGAAAGCTTTTTACCAGCAGATCTAAATCTAACCTCGGCTGGGGTGGGGAAGTAACAATGAGAAATGTAAGTAGGAATTAGTAGGAATCAGTTGATCAGAAGTAGTGTGGGTATGTAAGTGTGTAAGAGACAGAGAGGGGAGAGACGGGGGAAAGGCAGGAGGCTAGGGCAAGTATTTCAAGCAGAGGCAACAAAGACCCTGAGGAGGAAAGGAGTTTGAGGTGTTGGAGTAATTAGTCAAGCCAGTGCAGCTGAGGTGGTAGCCAATGGGGGAGAGAGTGACAAGGGCGAGACTAGAAAGATGCGTGGGAGGTAGACCCTCCTAAAGATTGTGGCCATACTTCTTCAATTGGAGAAAACACTGCAAATAAAGCTGAGCAGATACAGCTAAGTCTCAACAGCAAGGATGCAATGTTGAGTGAGATGTCTCATGTTCACATTTTCTCGCACCTCAAAAGAAAAGCCTGCCTGATTCTATGGAACAAATTTAGAAGGCAGACACATTTGATGATATAATCACTAAAAACATAAAGTTTTCTAAAACTGTACGCTTTTTTCTGAGAGGGACTTCAAAAACTCTTCATGTGCAAACATAACTGAGCACACAATTGTGTATCAGGCACTGTGCTAGGCACTTTTAAAATTCATGCTCTTATTTTAATCCTCACATAACTTTAAGATAAATCCCTCATGTTTTTTAACCAAGAAAACAGCCAAGAAGTAAATTGTTCAATATCACAAAACTACCAAGAGGTCAGAATTCTTGTCCATTTGATTCCAAAGACAAAGGTCTTTTCCACATTGATCCACCCTCCAGTCAAAATGGGGTCATCACTTTAAACATTTGGTATGAAAAAGCACAATGATGGTTGTATGTATACTGCCAAAGACTAAAACATTGAAATGTGAAGAATTCAAATCTAATTATGTTTTTCCAGGTAAGCAAGTTCTTCCCCCTTCCTTTTATTTTAAATGAAAGGGTTTCTTGGTCATATATACTGTTCCATAAATATCTTCCATCCTAACCTCCACCCCAAATTACTGATCTTTACCCTCTAGCGTGCCTTCAACATGGCAATCTGAATTCTTTGAGAATATTGGAATTCTTCTCAGTACAAGGGAAGATCCTTTATCTGCAAGAAGATGCTTCTAATGTGTGTACTGGTGGCTTACTGGTCCCTTCCAATGCATCCCTTTACTGTTGTCCCTCTTTCTTACCTGCTCTCAGCCTACTAATCACCCTCCTCTCTTCACCACCACTGCTGCCATTCCTCTCCATCCCCCTCCCACTTCCTTCCCCACCTTTTCAGTCACTTTGCCCATACCCCTGAGACTTCATATAAGGAAGCTGGCCTTTCGTAGGCCTCACCAGCCATTTCCCTTCCACCAGGCACAGTAGAGGAGCCTTCAGTGTGTCTCTGCTATGCTTGTCTGTGCTGGTTGCTGATAGGGCTCCTGTTCACCAAAGAAGTGGATGGTTCTTCTTCTTCAAAAAGAAGAAGGAAAATGAGCTATTTCTGAGATGCACGCAGGAAGCCTATACTTGGAATTCCAGGAGGCTGCTGTCTGGAGGATGAAGGGGTATATTTATGTGTATGCATTTTTACTGCTACCACCTGCAAAATGTCAATTACCAATACCTTGAAGGACTGCATCTTTCTTGGTATTTCTGAATTCATTTGCAGGGGTGTGGCGGGGGGGGTATTGTTTGTTATTTGGTGATTTTGGTTTTGCTATCTTCATCAACAACTCATGGTACAACTTCTTTTTTTTAACTTCTTTTCAAGATTTTATTTATTTGAGAGAGAAAGAGAGAGAGATCACAAGCAGGGGGAAGGGGCAGAGGGAGAAGTACACTCTCCTCTGAGCAGGGAGCCTGATGCGGGAATCGATCCCAGGACCCTGAGATCATGACTGGGGCTGAACGCAGACGCTTAACCAACTGAGCCACCCAGGCACACTCATAGTACAACTTCTTAAAATATTTTTCTTACTTCACAATTTAACAGAAAACCAAACACATTTCTATTATGACCTATAAAAGCAATTAAACTATATGAAAATCCTCCCCCAAAAGTCATTACCTTAGGATGACAGAAAACATCAGTTAAAAAAACAAGTTGAGAATTTAAAGCGAAACACAAATTTACTAATGTGTTAACTGTTCATGAGTATTAGCCAATTCATGACTTTCAGCCATATATCTTGGCATGTTATATCATTTGAATATTATAAACAATTCTGAAACAATGTTGAGATTAGCCATTTAAAAAACCCTGAAAATTGTTCACAATGTCTAGAATACAATTTGTCTATTCCAAAAATGTGATGATAAATGTTATCCCAGTCGCAAATTAATTTATATATATTATATTTTATAAGATATCATATAAATTATATATTACATGGTATATTACATTATTTATATATACTATCATTATATTTATAATATTTGGATTTTAATTTTAAATATATAATATGATATATACATACATATCCTCAACACCTTTCAGTAACTCTCTGGACATTTCCCTAAATAGGATAATCTCTTATCTTGATTAAGTTAGAGACCCTGAACATTACTGCAATGAATGATGCATTGCAATATGTAAGCTTTAGATCTAAATGTATATGGAGAAAGCAGGTTTCATTCCCAACTAAGTAAAAGTCAGTCACTCTAATATCATATCTCAAATTTCTATCTCAACTGTGATTTCCATGAGGTGTTGTTTTTGTTTGTTTGTTCTTTTAGTTATTGTTTTTTTAGAGGGAAGGAGAAATTTAAAGTACAATTCTTAAAACCATGTCCTGAACAGGGAATTTATAGACTAAAGGGAATATGTTCTCTTTCTCTCTAGAAATTCAGCCTAATCCTCCATACACATGTCAAGTGCTTCATTATATTTCTAGGAACTATAAAGTAAAAGTCTCTCTTACCTCCACAAACATTTTATTCTAAAAGAGAAGAAAACAACACCAAAAACAACCCTAATAAACAAAGGGTCCAAATCTCACAGACTATACTTCTCCCAGTGGTATGGGCTGCTTACAAAGGGAGCTCTCATGAAGAAACTAAGATGCACTAGGGGATTTTACTCACCAGTGTCATTCACCACCAGGAGGACAGCACAAAACCATCTCATAGGAGAGTTTAACCTATCTGCTAACAAGAGGAAGTCATTCATCGAGAAGTCAGCACTAGTCGTCTCCTTGGCAGTTCATATTACTAAAAAAGCATTAGCTGAACTGAAAAGAGGAATTCACATAAACCTGCTCTGAGAAGACTCTTCTTATTTCTGGTGAATAGCACTGTGACATTTTACATGTTTTAGCTCTTGATATCTGAAACATTTAAATTGATAGGCCTTTTAAATCTATGACCATGAACTAAGGACTTGCCAATATTTCTAATGGAAGTCTCCAAAAGTACATAACAATACATATATCGACTTCTTGTTTCAATAAGTATCAAGATTAATTGTCCCTGTAAAGGTAAGTAAATATTGACAGAGGTTTCACTTTGGTCCATATTTTCCATTCAGGTCAATAAATCTTGGTATTCACCTCAACTGAAGTCAATATCAAATGATTATTAATTCATGGCATATTCGACTAGGAGCCAAAACTACAACTTAACATATAGAAACATAGTCCTGCAGACCAATTTATGTTCCAAATAAATACATGGAGTGAAAAACCACTGAATTGTTTCATATATTTAATGGAAATAAAAATAAAACCTACAGTTACCAGGAATATGAACAAATCTGTTGTTATTCTATTAGATTTGGATTTGCCTAAGACACAATTATTTTTAAAAACCCATTTTGCTTCTTTGCTTATAAATACCATTTCTGCTTCACCTACTGGTGAGTTTGTATATAGATCCATGTTTATATGAGAAAAAAAAAGAAGAAGAGAGAAGGGAAAGGAAAGAGAAATTTAAAAAGTGGGAAGAAAAGAAGAAAGAAGAAATAGAGTTGAAGGAACCAAAGAAGAAATTGGTGAGAAGAACTGGGAGAGACATAAAAAAAAATTTTTTTAAAGAAAAAAATTTGAAAAGTAAGGAGAAGAAGGTAATAGAATCAGAGAGAAACAAAATTAAAATATCACCACTGATTAATTGTGTATTTTCATAACTTTCAGCAAGAAGATATTTATTTCTTTCCAATATTCCCCTCCATTTAAAAAGATACTTCTGCCCAACTCTAGTGAATTAAACATCATAAATATTCTAGTTTTTCATTCAAGATCTAAAATGCAAAAAGCTATTAACTTATATAAATAACTCAAAGGAAATTTAGAGCAAATATTTTTTACACAGTAAATTTAGGACAAATTCGTTAAAGTTTTCAGGGATTGAGTCATCTCAGGTAATATTGGGAAAAATAATTAAATATTACTAAGAGGTGGATGGTTCGTATGAAATTATGTCACTCTTTGCTTTCCATAAAGGTACACATTTGAAGATAAGCTGCTTGAAAGAACATGCTCATCAACATTAGAAATTGACAAGCATATCAAAAGAGTTACTGATCTTTATAGTGTTCGAGCCCACACATATGTGCAGTAAAGCAAGCACCAAGACTGAAAACATTAGCTATTTGATATTACCCAGGGAGGGCTTTGCCCATTAACTGGGCTTTGAGTCCACATTCCTGACGCACTGCATTTCTGCTCTTCATTGCTGCTCTTTCAAGTCAAAACAAGGTTAAAAACATCTGTCTTTGCGTTTCAAAATTTGCTATTAGCCAGAACTTTCTGATTAGTGTCTATATTAACTGAGTACTATATATTCAATAAAATATTTTTAAATGCAAATTTACCTTAAACATTATATATTTTCTAAGAATTCTGAGTCATTCATTAGCTTAAATTTACCAACCAAAGAGAAGCGATGGTAACTTAGAAGAATGGGTTACAATAAGACATCTCCAGATATCCAAGACACTCCTTCAAACCACTAGGAGGGTTTTGGAGATGAAAGGAAAATGGAGAGCATCTCAACCAACATCTTCACAATAAAAAGAGGGAGGCCAAAGCAAAAAGGAAAATACCCAACCAATTAGTAGCAGAAGCTAAATGAAAATCCAGTTCTATTTTACTAAAAAAGTTGTGTAATCAAACCCACGTCCTTTATTTTTTAAAACCTTCCAAAAGGCAATTCAGCAATTAAACATACAATACTACAAATATACAGCATTTCACTAATATCCCCCAACATAGGTGACTTTGAAACAGGTAAGATTTTCACCTGAAGCATAAGTTCAATTATTTCTCCAAAGAATTGAAGTACATATGTGTGTGTGTGTGTGTGTACTGTCCCAAAGATACTACCAAGTTTGATATAGTTTTAGGTGTGGAAATAGAAAGAGCTTAGGAATACAAAATTTTAAACCCTCCCTTTGTGCTTTTTAATTATTCTTTAAAAGCAAACAAACCAACAAACAACAACAAAAACAAGATGATACTGAACTGAAGCTTGAAAGCAAATGCTTAACCAAGTGAAAAAAACATGATATTTTTTAGTGACAGATTTTTTAAAAAAGCAAACAGAATTTCTTGAGTTTGAAAATATAGCTACTGTAAGGAAAACATCAATAAACCACCTAAAGAGCAGAGTAGAAACTGAAGAGAACAGAATGGAACACAATGTAATACAGACCTCAGAAAATCCCCCGAATGAGCTGAAGAGAAAAATACCAAAGAAAAGTTAAGAGATAGCAAGGATAGAATAAAATGGTCCAAAATAGGACTAGGACCTCCAAAACAGGTTAAAAGGTATTCAAAGGGATGATGGCTGAAAATTTTTCTGAATTCATAAAGAACACGACTTGTCAGATTCAAGAATCACTAGGAGACGTATGTAGAAAAAATCAAAATAATTCTACATCTAGACACATTAGAGTAAAAACTATGGAACACCAAAGACAAAGAGAAGTAATTTGAGAGAAAGTCAAAAAGCAGATTAATGCGGATGAACTTAAAATAACAGACAGCAAGATCCTCAACACCAGCAGAAGCATTTAAAAATAGAATAATACAGTCAGTGTGCTGAGAGGAAATAACTGTCAACCTCAAACATTACGGCCCAATAAACTATTTAAAAATGAGAGTAAAATAAAGACATTTTCAGTCAGACAAAAGCAGAGAGCTGACTACTCACAGAACACTGCTAACAGAATACTAAAGAATATACTTCATGAAAAAAGTCATGCTGAACCCAGGAAGAAGGAATAGGATATAAGAAGCAATGACGAAAAAATAAATTGGCAAATAGCATGTATCAATCTAAATCATCACCAATTGCATCAATAACAATGCCTTGTTCAGAGGTCATAAGTACAAGGTGGCACTAAAACCCGGGCAGCAATTAGGGTGTAAGCTGGGGGAGGCGGGGAGGCAAAGGGAACTATCTGAGTTAATACGTTCTGCAGTGTTCACACATTTCAGAAAGAGGGTCAATATTGTTTAATGTGAGACTTTGTTAAATACGCACGTTAAATATTTATTAGTGCCTGCTAAAAAAAAAAAAACACAAATAGAATACAGTAGAGGAGAAAAGAAAAAATAAAGTCAGCCAATTCTATAGGGAACATGAAAGAAGAAAAAAAAGTAACCATTAAAAACTTAATGTATGTAATCAAATCAAATGTAATACATAACTGGGTCCCAAAATACACCAACCTAGTATTAAAGAGGAGTTTTTAACAAATCTTCAAGTACCAGTAATCCCATCTTACAAAAACTATTCCAGAGAACAGATGGCAAAAGTGGCAAGTCATATCCATTTAAATAAAAATAAAATAGGATTTTTGGTGAAGCCTGACAAACTGATCCTAAAATTCATATGGAAATACAAAGGACTATGACAATTGTGGGGAAGACAAGAGGATTTGCCTTACAGATATCAAGACTTACCATAAAGCTGTGGCCGCTGAAAAATTAGCATTAATGGCATCAGGAAAAAAGAAAGAGACCAATGATCAGAATAGAGGTCCTGGAAACAGACACACACATTTGTGGAAATCTAGTACGTGAGTGGAAGAAAGACAAATTGTTTAATAGATAGTTAGCCACACAAAAAAGGATAAAATTGAAGCACCACTTAGTACACAAACATTAAAAAAAAAAAAAAGCTCAATCACTTGCTATTGGGAATGTGAGAAGTATAATCACAAATGGGTATTAGCTGGTGAATATTAAGATGCACATAAATCATGACCCAGCAATTTCCTTTCTAGGGTATTTACCCCAGAAAAATTTTCATGCCTTTGTACAAGATAGCCCAAAAGAGATGTTCAGTACAGCACTGTCTGGGATAGCAGAATTGCAGAAACAACCCAGCTCTTTATAAAAGGAACAAGTTAATCAACTGTGGTGTATTCATAGAATGGAATGCTGTACAAAAGTTAAAATGAATGAATCTGTTGGACCTTTATTAGCATGAATCAATATCGAATATAAATATTTAGTGAAAAAGCAAGTTGAAGAATGATTATGCACAGCAAATACCACTTATGTACATTTTTTTAAACACACCAAAAAGTCCTATATAGTTTATGGTGAGACATAGGCAGTAAAAGTATAAACACAGACATGGAAATACCTCACACCAACTCCAGGATATCAGGGAAGAATAGGCTTCTAACTACATCTCTAATGTTTTATTTCTTTCTATTTCTTTCTTTTAAGAGCTCATTAGCAAATATGCAAAATGCTAAGATGTGGATATATAGATATTTTTATCCTATTCTTTTTCATATACTTGAAGCATTCATAATTTAAAATAAAACAAATTATTAAGAATATATAAGATGAAAAAAGAAAACAGGTATTTCCACTTAAAAATCCTGCCCACATGTCTGTTCCCTGGACTCAGCCCTAGAGCCCCTCCAGACAACTGCTGACCAAAGCTGATCCAGCCAGGACAAGGGTCCTAACTGAACAAACTGGCATTTCTTCCATGTTTCGTGGGTATGGACTAGGGATGATGCTAGAAAAGCCTCTAGGTTGATGATTTCCAGACCAGGATTCCAAATATCAGTAATTAAAATAAACAAATTGTATATGCGCACACACACACACTTAATATTATTTCACAAAAGAAAAGCATTATAACAGAAAAATTAAAAATAACCTCAGAATAAAACAAGTCTTTTAAAGGAAATCAATTTATCTTATGAATAACCACATTTTTCTCATCTTTTTCTAGTTTGCCTTAAAACAGTGAAAACTTCCCAATAATGGACCAGGAAGAGACCAGAAGCCAATGTTTGGAGAACACTTGTCTCAGGAACATTCTCAGCATTCAATTACCAGCCCAGCCTAGATGACCAACAAACCCAGCATTATAGTAAAATACTGGTAGAGACCTCAAGTACATTTCAGGGATTACATGATACATTTTGCATTTTCTTCATTAATTCTTCTAGTTTCATGTTCCCGTGAGAAACAGAAGCTGTCCAGCACTAAAAGGACAATATGCTGTGACTCTCGTCACATCCATCAATTGTCAATTGCAAAAAAGTTATTTCCCTTGCTCATTCAAGAAGTAATGGAATTCCATCCGTTTTTGCTATATCTTGCCTTGCTTACTTTTGTTTAGCTCAGTAAAACACACACAAACCATATTTAAATATTTAAAAACACTTTTATTTGGGAACTAGCACCCTTAAAAATACTTTTTAATTTTTCAACTTGATGCATTAATATTATTGTCTTCCATTCTTCTCAGTGCAGACATGCTTTCAGTTTTCTGAAGTCAGTGACATAACCCCACTGACTGTGAAGAAGAATTTGAAAGAAGAGTTAATGCATAATGTTGAAAACAAATACAAGGTTACTTGACTTTTGCAGCTAAGCGGGAGTGAGAGGAAGTTGGAACATAAGAAGAAATTTGCCCTTGATGAAAAGCAAAATATAGGGTAGTCAGTAAATTCAGTGACAACATCACTCTAATCGATCATGTGACAGCACAACCTGTTGAGTAAGTGGGTCACTTTTCTATTCACCCCTGTGCCCAATTCCAAAGTCATATAGGTTTAGCCAATTTTAGGATTTGTCCTCCGCAGAAGATCATTCTGGAATTTCTACTCAGGAATCACATATATAAATTTTTGCCTTCCACATATTTTCAATCTAAGTAGGAAATGTAAAATAACTATTTGTCCTAAGTGCAGAATCACAAAATGATGTAAAAGATGGACTTAAATATAGCTATTTAACATATGTGTGTTCAATACTAGTATTATGTAATACTATTTTTGGAGAAATAATATTAAGTGGAGTAACGACTGAAAATACTCCCAATTTGGAAACATAAGCATGCCATCTCTCTTTCCATATTTCAATAGAGTAGGAAGCAAGAGTCAAAACAATGTGCAGTATTGCTATTCAAAGCATTGAAACTCTCGCGAAAAGATATTTAAGGCACGAGATCCTATCATTTTTCCTTTGCTTGCAACCATACCCTGCAATTCATTCATTCATTCAAAAAGACATTTGAGCTGGGTACCAAGCACTGGGGCTCAAAAACAGAGCTCACAGTTAACTTATAAGTTGTAGTTTATTTGATTAAGCAGCATGCCGTATAAAACTTGACTCCAAATATCTGTGCAACACTGCGTCCTTTTCTTTTCCTCATCTTTGAAATGAATAATTGAACTTTCAATTTCTCGTTAAGACCTGAGTGGTGCTACTCCCCTCTCGGACACCACCTGGAGCTCCCACCAGTAACAAAACCACAAACTGCCTCCTTCACTTTGCAGCTCCCCTCAAATCTGATAATGAACATCGCACTCTGCTTTGAGCAGTGTAACATACTCTTTAAAAAAAATACGTGCTGGGTAAGCTCCACAGATGGAAAATGATTTAATCTGTAGTAACATTTGACTGTGCATATAATGCTGTGTGAAACAGAAGCAACGCTGACATTTTATGAATAGGGAAATGAGCGAGCGTGTTAAAGAAGGCTTGACAGCGAGAATGAAAGAATGAAGATTCAACTTAAGCTGTTGAAAGCCTAACAAGATAAAGACAGGCAGGAAAGACTGGCCTTAAATGTGATGAAATAAGGCCTGAAGGGATGGAACGCTAGAGAGATTGACGAGTATACACTTTGAAACAGAAGATGAATGTGTTCAACCTGACAGTAACATGTGGTTAAATTAATCAAAGTACCCATAGCCTTAAACGGTAGGGAAGCATACAGATTTATGCAGCAATCATCTTTGATGGTGGGTAGGAAGTTTGAGATCGCCCAAGCAGGTGGAGCTTTTGAGAGAAAATAATCGTGATGGTGATACAGCCTTCTCCTAACACAAGCACGTGATGACCGATGGCGTAACGGTCTTCTCTGCTTTCCTTGTATTTTATTTCCTCCACTTTACAATGTAAAACAGGGGACCGATAGTGGTTCTTACTGCCCAAGGGGAATATTTAATTTTAAGTGAATTTGTTCTTGTGCTTTTTAATGGTGACTTTTTAGGGGGGAACATCTTCAGAAAGTAAGCCTATTGGTAAAATTAAGAAGTTGACAGTCGACATTGTCCAGTTCCTCTCAAGCTCCTAAAGGCATGATACTTCCCCAAATACAAAGCCCACCCTTTGCTTCACTCTTAATCCCAGCTACACTGCCTTGCAAAAATGCTTCTCGTGAAGTCAGATGCCACAAATTCTAACCACTAAGGACACTATTAAAGCAAGGAACAGATGAAAAATCTTTTCAAAACATTCTCAAGGATAAGCACGGAAGTAAATTAGCCCTGAGCTAACTAAAATGGCCAGCTAATCAGAGCACCCCACTGAACATACTCATCACTGAAGTCTTATTATATACCATTGAGATCTTCCTCCTTTCACCTAAATAAGAGTATAATCTTTTAAAGCAATTACTCTTCAAGGGACGATAGAGGCTAGCAATGGCTCCTAGAGCATCTGTATTTTGTGAAGGCTCCCCTCTGGTGATTCTGATTCCTCCTACTACTCCAAATTTCCATCTGAGAATCACTGCCTTACTGGGAAGAAAGCTTTTCTTTATATATTAAACTGTCCCACCCATGGTGCCACTCACCTTCAATTTTCTCATTAAAAATCAATATTGATGACAGAAGGAATGGAAGAGAGTTGACAGATGGCAACAGTGAGGATGGAGAAGAGAATCCCATTTGAAACTCACATTTGATTAAATCCCTCCTGTTGTAGTTTAGTGACTTTTCCCCTTCTAGGAGATGGATTTGGAAGACACCTGGTCACCATGCTTCTTTTCATAGTCCGTCATACAGTTTAGGACAGTTCTTAAGTCACCTCTAAACCTTCTCAATACCAGTAATCCTGATTCCATTCATCTTTTTTCATCAGTGCTGTTTTCCAACCCGTTAATCATTTTCATTGCTCTCCTCTGGACCCTATCCAAGTTCTCCACGTATCTTTAAGCTTCTGTAAATTATGTGACCGGTTTATAGCTCTGATAAGCCTGGGTGGTAGAAAAGGTAGAATCTCATCACAACAGACTATAAATGTAAGGGGGGGGCAAGGATGAAGGGGCAGATAGTTCAATGGTATGGGAAATTTGAATGACAATATAGTATTCACTTAAGTCTTTATTTCTTTGTAATTGTTTCTAAACACAGCACATTAAAACAATTTGAGCCACAATTCGTCTTTATTTTATATGGACTTCTTTTTAGTGCCAACCTATACCTGGTTCTTTTAGGGAATAGAGAGAAGACATGACATTTTTTAAAAGGTCAGTTGTTTCTTGAGTAGAAATAGCTTTTCAATTACAAAGAAGTGCTACTATGAAAGAAGTACCCATAAAAGATGAAGAACCGAGGGTATGTCCATCGTATCTCCAATATTCATTCTTTCTATGGCTTTCCAAATGAAGCTAAGTGGCCTGATCTGGAATATACTGGTAGTTTGGATACTGCTCTCAATAGTCAGAAACTATGAACCAATTGTTCCCAGAAGCTCTTCAGTTTCAAAACCATTAGCCAGGTTGTACTTATAGGAGGTAGCATGGCACAGTGACAGTGATTGTTGGCCAGCCACTTACAAGCTGGGAACTTGCAGCAACCTGGGACTCTTCTTTGAGCCTCTGAGACAGTAATGGAACTGCATTGTAGAACTGATGTGAGCATCTGGTGAGAACAGTGTCCAGCACATAGTAAGGATAATGACACAGCCAGAAGAGGAGTTGACTACAGTTGTAAGTCATGAGCATGAAAAGCAAACAGGGACACGCAAATCTAAGCAATTATTATACCAGGGCCCTTTCAAACAAGATAAAGCACAGTGGTTATGGGAAAAATAAAGAGCAAAGAAAATGCTGCCGTGATCAATGGCAGAATATCTCACCACTAAAAACACATCAGGCATCTGTAGAGTCTAGCAGGAGTCAGCTGGAATTGAGCAGATGGGCAGCTGCCTCTACAAGACTTAAAGATTCCCTTGAAGAGAGACACCACACCCATCTTTGGAAATATATTCCCCTGTTACAACCAGACATGCATATGGAAATTATTATTATCCCTTGGCTGAGGGCTTGAGTTATAAAACATTTGTGGTGTTTGCAACCTAAAAAAAGGGATTTCCTCAAATTTGCTAGAACTGTTTCATTTTTTTTAGTTCCACCATTATCCACACTTCATTTGCGATCAAGTGAATTGTCAAATTAACATGTTTTTTCAGGAAGCCGATTCCGTTACTTCCTTAAAGAGAATGGTGCTCTTCTGAGGGTTATCAGCAAGCTGCTGCACTGGCTTCTTGTGCCAGGTGCCCTTCCTGACGGGCCATTTCCCCTCAAGCTGGAGATAACCCTGCAATGACTCCAGATTCTTTCATTCAGTATCTAATTCCATCTCCATCATAAAGCCTTCCCTAGAACATGGCTGGAACTAACCATTTGCATGTCTTGGTTCATTCCTGAGATCCCAAGCTGACTTTTGGTTGAACTTCAGTGGAAAATCCAAGTCATGTGACAATCAGAAGGAAAATAATGGCATTTTTCTTGATTCCATTTTCTCAACATATAGTAATGAATGAATATTTATAGGTACCTGTGATAACTACTGAAAAATTTTCTTTGGACCCCACATAAAATAGATTATATGCCATAAAACACAGCCAATCATGCATAAACTTTAAGAAAGATTTTGGCCCCCTATCCATTAAAACTATTACTCTATTTCTGTCCTTTTCACTGCCACTGTTTCCCCCCTGACAAAAGAGTCTATAAATTCACATGTCAAAATGGTCAGAATCTTTATTTCCTTAACTCCTTGCAGTCTGATTTTGCAATTTCTTTCATGGCAGCATTGTTCTCCCCAACTATCAATTCATATTTGATTTCTCCTGCCTCCGTACTTCCCACACACAGCAACCAAGTCCTGCCGATTCTTCTCACCATGTTGTTCTTTCTGTTCCTACCACCACAACCTAGTCCACGTACTTACCATTTACTCCCAGGGTTTCTTCTGCAATCACCCACTGACCACCTCTCTAAATCTTCAGTTTTTCTGTTATAATTCATCTTGCATATCTTTGCCAAATTAAACATCCTAAAGCGTAATTCTGATCGTATCTCTTCACATTTCAAACATTCCAGTGGCTCCCCATTATGTCTAAATAAAGTTCAGCTTCAACTCATATGAGGCCAGCATGTTTGTTGAGTGAATGAGCACAAAAATCCCACACGCAGGCTCAATAACTAACTCGCCTTTTACTGAATAAAGTCCAAAAGAGAAGTTTGGTTTGGTTTTGTTTTGTATCTGAAGCCAAGGTTCCCATATATTCTGTTCATGGCCTCAGAAATATTTGAATTATGACTGGTAAATCGGCTGAAAAGGGGGAGTTACTATTTTGCATTTTCTCTTCTCTAGATTTTTAAAAACCCCTTCAAACTTCAACTGAATATACCCTTTATTTCTATTCCTTAAGATATGAATGTTCTCTCTATTGATTCTTCTTCATGAATGTTTACTCTAAGGAAGTCTGAAGTTCAGGGTGACAAAATACACAATCTGTCCCAATGTTCCCAATTATTTTTTTTCCATTTCAGTTAAATGTAATTTGAACATCTCCTATCCTGAAATAATTTTTTAAAAATTGTAAAAACATATTTACCTTTGTGGAAAATGCCTATCCAAAATAAAAGTTAAATAAAATTTAAATTTAAATTCCACAAAAGATAACAGACAAAAAATGGCAGTGTAAGCACGTGCCAAAACTGCCCCTATTCGGTGAGAAATAATGGATAACTCTTTTTAAAACATTTGAAAGTATAATCCTGTTCACAAGCAAGCAAGCAAGTTTTCCAGGGCCTATAAAAGAAAAGTTAATCTACAACAATAAAGGGTCTTTTTCTGGGTTATGGCCAAAGAACAGTAGGGATTATGTTTCAGGGCTCATATAAGAAAGGGCCTAAATATGCCCCACAATGAACCAAGCACCCCACAGGAAGTTAGAGTTCTAACTGCATTCCCAGTTTCTGAACAGAGGACAAAACTGTTTTATTCACATTATCACAAGACCTGGTGCAACAGAGGCAACTGCTGAATTGCCATACAGAGAAGAATATGTTGAAGAGAACTCCCACATGAGATAAGCTCTTAAAAAAATAAATTCACGGGCGCCTGGGTGGCTCAGTTGGTTAAGCGACTGCCTTTGGCTTAGGTCATGATCCTGGAGTCCCGGGATCGAGTCCCACATCGGGCTCCCTGCTCGGCGGGGAGTCTGCTTCTCCCTCTCCCACTCCCACCTCTTGTGCGCTTTCTCTCTCTCACTCTCTCTCTCTCAAATAAATAAATAAAATCTTAAAAAAAATAAAAATAAAAATAAATAAATTCACAAACAAGAATCTGCACTATATAAGACAATAAGCCCAGTAGGAAAAAAAAAAAAAAAAAACTTATACAAAAAATAGAAATAATTCAATAATATGAAAAGAACTTGTGAATAATGGTGTTTAAAATCCTCAAAAAGGAAAAGGAGAATTAACATCAATGAAACAAATACAGGGTTATGAAACAACAATAGTTAAGAAAAAGAGCCAACTGGAAATCTTGAAATGGAAAAATACGAAATAAAAAATCCAATATATGCGATACAGAGTAAACTAGAAGGAACTGAAGAGAAAATTAGTGAACTTAAATAAATCTCACAGAATGTAAAGAGATAAAGAAATTGAAATAAAGAGATGTGAAAATATATATATATGTATGAATATACAAATATGTATATGTATATATACTAGAAAGAGAGAATAGAAGAGAGTCATTGTTTGAAGAAGTCATGGCTGAAAGTTTTCCAGAATAAAAAATAAATAGAGAGACCTGAAAGAGTCACAAGCAATATCAAAAAAGAAAAATCCAAACCCAGATACACTGTAATGAAAACCTTCAAAAAACCAAGGTTAAAGAGAAAAATCTTAAAAGTCTTCAGAAAGGAAAAGACAAGACTACCCACAAAGGAGAATATTCAGGCTGACAGAATTATCTCAACACCCAGAACTGCTAAAAAAAAGAATAGAGAAATGTCTTCAAAGTGCCAAGGAAAAATAACTGAGCCAGAATTCCATATCCAGTCAAACTATCATTCAAGAGAGAGGGCAAAAGAAAGATATTTCCAGACTTACAAGGACTAGAGAAGCTAACTATTCATTAATTATTGCTAAAAGAGGTATTAAACTATATACTTCAACCTAGGAGGAATAAAAGAAAAGGAATTCAAGAAACAACAGTGAGCAAATAAGTGAGTAAAACAGGCTGAAATATCTGAAGTACTGATAGTTTTATTATTTTTTTTAAAGATTTTATTTATTTATTTATTTGACAGAGAGAGACACAGCAAGAGAGGGAACACAAGCAGGGGCAGTGGGAGAGGGAGAAGCAGGCTTCCCGCTAAGCAGGGAGCCCAACGCAGGGCTCGATCCCAGGACCCTGAGATGATGACCTGAGCCGAAGGCAAATGCTTAACGACTGAGCCACCTAGGCTCCCCTGAAGTATTGATAGTTTTAAAAGAAACTACACCTAAAATTCTAGAAAACAGTGAGGGAGATGGGAGTTGATGGCTAAGGCATTAAGAGATCAGAAGGGTGTTCTAAAATGTACTAAAAGTCTTTTTTTTTTCATGGAAGGAGGTTATAATACAAACTGTAGACTTTCTTAGAAAAATAAAAAATTATAATGTCTCTTTTGTAAAAGGTAGCCAGTAGAGGAAAAGTGGGAATAAAATATAGAGTTTAGTAACATTTTCTAAAGTTCTCTTCCTTATGATCTTCTAGCTCCATGTATTATCTCCAGAAGAGACAAAAACATCTTGTTAAAATTACAAACTTTGCTTTACAGTCAATAATGGGAACAGTGTGGAATTTCCAGATCAGACAGCACTGCTTTTAATCACTCACATTTTATAGTTTTTAAAGTCATATTTAATAATTAGACAGTAGGGTACTGGAACAAGGCTTAAAAGAACTGAATAAAAATACTAGGAAGAGCCTACTTATTAGATCATTAAAGCCTATCAACGGAAGCTGTTAGAAGACATATCTGAAAGTGAAATAAAAGTGGATAAAGCACACTCAATTAAAGCCAATGAGAACATCTGGCCATGTATTCCATGATAGCAGTGGATTAGGCTGTCTAATAGGTACATGCCCCTCTATCTTTTCTAAGTATGATGTCCTTTTAAAATTTTCAATCATTTATTAGTTATTCAGTTTCTGAATAAAGTATGCAGGTATCTGTTCATGTCTAAAGAAACAGGCAAAACCATATTTGTAAAGTATATATAGAAAGAGGAAAACAATTCAAAATTAGAATTTTAGATACTTCAAAACAATAATGGGGGGCACCTGGGTGGCTCAGGGGTTAAGCGTCTGCTTTCGGCTCAGGTCATGATCCCAGGGTCCTGGGATCTAGCCCTGCATCGGGCTCCCTGCTCAGCGGGAAGCCTGCTTCGCTTCTCCCTCTCCCACTCCCCCTGCTTGTGTTCCCTCTCTCGCTGTGTTTTGCTCTCTGTCAAATAAATAAAATCTTAAAAAAATAAAAATAATGGTACTTGTTTCGTAGTGACATGATTATGGGTGACATTTTCTTTTCTAATCTTTTTAATATTTTCAACAGTTAACTTGTATTATTTTATGTTGCCTTATCATTAGGCAAAAATACGTGCTAAAATTTTTATATTTCCACATAAATGTATCTTTAGAAGGATTCTGCTAATAAGCAACTATATAATTTTAAAGAAGGCTTTCAAAATCCTATATAATTCACCAAACACAGAAGTAGTTTTAGTTGAGTGGATATTAGGTTTAGTTATTCACCTAACCAAAAGTCAACGTGTAGCATAAAACGAGATTATACAACATGTTGCTTATAAAACACGAGGCCTAAATCTGATTATATCAACTAATCTCTTCCACTGCCACATCACAATAGTTGTTAAAATAGTAAAGTCCCAATGGTACTAAAGACAAGTTCTAACAGTTCAAGGGAAATCAATTTGTTCTTAATTGAAGCAGAAATTAAGTTAAATTTGGTCATTTTCCAGACTTTTATAAAATCAATGCATTTGTCCACGGAATCTTCAGGAATATAACTTATTTCTCTTTCTGTTAAGGCCTATATTAAAGTACCTACACAATTAAGCCCCTCCTGATTCAATAAAAACACTCATTCAAAAGTGTTATTCTCAAATTTCCAATAATAACTGAGTAATCTGAAGGTTTGCTTAGAGTTTGAATATACGTGCCTGGGTTCAGTCAAGCATATTAATCATTCCATTCTGCCTGACTCTGTATAATGTAATGAACACTACCAGACTTCCTATTTCCTGTATCTCATTTGTATCTCATTATACCACTAGGGCTAAAGATCAGAAAAGAAACATCTAAATTTAAAAAAATTAAAAATGTGAATAACATGGCTACTGAATTTCCTAATAAATTACTGAAAGCATTTTATACTCAAGATACAATGATATTTTACTTAATTTTTTATCCTCACTAATTTAAAAAAAAAAAAGGCTTATTGAAGGCCGTGTTTTTACTGAACTCTGGTATACTCATTTGGACATTGCAAATAAAATACTTTAAATGCCATTTCTGCAAATTCCTGTTACTATATTTGGTTCAAGAAGCAAATCTATTATTAACAACATGAAAACATCCCCACTTATGCCAGTGGCAAGATTCTAATGACCAGGCTGATCATCTGCCAACATTCATTGTTTAAAATCTAACAAAGTAAATAGGTGATGGGGATTAAGGAGTGCACTTGTCCCAATGAGCACCAGGTGATGTATGGAATTGTTGAATCACTAGATTGTACACCTGAAACTTATATAACACTGTATGTTAACTGGAATTAAAATTAAAACTTAAAAAACAAAAATAAAAAAATTAAATCTAACAAATAATTTATTCATTTTTGATGGATACCTTAGCTCTCATTAAGGTTAGCTGGAGTTTCTCTGCTCCTCAAATAGAAAATGAATTCAAGATTTCAAATAGCAAAGTTGTTTTCCATAATTATACTCAAGTTTTTACTTTTTAAATGTATAATGTTTAAGGATATAATGCCGTCCAGAAGTAACTACATAATGTGATTCCTGGGTCAGCCACTACAAATTCGGGTTTGTATCAACTGATTATACTGAACAAAATCCACAAGGAGTAACTGGTAACAATAATACTACCCAATGCAGTAGATGTTATTTAGCATAACCACCTATGTTACGTAATGTAACATTCACAAGTTATAGGAAAAGTAGCATACTTTATGATCCTCGGTGTAGTTAACATCTGTTCTTTTCTTGCAGCCCATGACCTACTTCTCTTTCCTAGAGTGTTCTGATTTCCTTTCGAGGATTTACCCCTCACCCACTGGACACAGACATGGAACTTGAACCAAAAGTCTTTCCCCTTCCTACAAGTTGGCATGCTAGCCAAGTTAGGCCAATCTTTGGTGTCCTTTCTGCGAATTTGAATCTTTTGCAGAGGATCAAAGACACTAGAAATATTTAAAGACTTTCATTTCAGCAGTAAAATTCAGACCAGATTCTTTCTGCTACAAGACCTATTGAAATTCTCCAAATGTCTTGGAGATGCCTTGACTACTTCCCCATTTCCAAGCCTGGTTTTCCAGCCCTCCCTCAATTCTGTGTGCTCCCACACCATTCCAAGAAATTTTCTTTTGCCTAAGTTAGCCAGAGCCAGTTTTTGTTGCTTGCAACCAGAGAACCCTGATATACCCTTTTACACATGGAGCATCTGTAATGCAGAAATGTTAAGTGATTTTTCCCAGGGCTGCTCAACAATCAAGAGAGTGGTGACCTTAAGACTCCTAAGCCAGTGTTCTTTCCACTTTGCCAGACAGATAAAGATGATCATCCAACACTTTTTTAAAATGGAGCTTAATTTTCCAATGGTGAAAATGGCTTTAAAGTTCAAAATCATTATAGGAGAGGAAAAAAATGAGGGATAATCATCTAATTTTGGATAGTCACAGGTATGTTCTTGAAAGTGTTAGAAAAATCTATTTCCTTCAGCGATATTTTCAGATTCTTATAAGAAAAAAACTTATACCATGTGCTTCAAATATCAGCTTATCAATACCTACTATTAACTGACTTTCCCAAATACTTCTTTCCTGAATTCTAATGTCATGTTAAAAAAAAGATACTGCAAACTAAGTGAATTGAGAACACTAACAACAATAATGGTTACCATGATTTGAGTACCTACCATGTGCCAGGAAATTCACTGGCCACTTTATGTATAGGTTATGTTATGCTATGCTATGCTATGCTATGCTATGCTATGCTATGCTATTAAATCTTCACAACAGCATTTCAGGGTCAGTGCCAATATCTTGTTTTAAAATGAGGGAACTGAGATTTAGAGAAGAAAAACAACTTGCCCAAGTTCACAAAATTGAAAAATGATAAAACTACAATCTGAAGCCCATATTCTTTCCATGAATACCGTACACCCTCTTAGAAACACTGAGAGGATCTAGTTTTATCCCTTCAATTTCCAAAGACTTAGACAAAAAAAAGCTTGGTAGTATCATACTCTATGATAATTAGCCCTGAATAAATCATAAACAACAGAAAAATTAAATTTATATTCAAGATTTGGAAAAATCACAAGATACATATGTTAAACAGAGGATTCAAATACTATAATTATTGAAATGACAACATTACCCCATCGGATGCAACAATCTGAGCCAGAAAAGTCTTGCATTTTGAAAAAGTCCAGAAATCTTTCTTTTAGGTTTACAAGGGGAAAGGGATCTTCACTTTCTCTCCTAAATTTCTTTGCCCTTCTGATGAATTTCTCTCCAAGAAGTTTAACTTGTATCAATCAAAATTTCTATTTTAACAGATGTACACATCTCAAACTCAGTATCCCATCCTTCACAAGTAACGCAAACCCTAAAAGTAAATGCAAAATGATTATTATGTGGAATATTTCTTTAAAACCTTTAGCAGTTAGGAGAAAAGAGACACACCTAAGCTTATTTTTTCCATCTGGATCCAACACTTTAGTTCATGAGCAAAGTATATGATATTTGTATTGGCAAGGAGAAATGTGTGATTTCAAAACATCATCTAGTAGTGCTGTAACGTAGGCCAAGGTGCTAATAAGGCATGGTGGTGAATATCGTTCTTGTAATAGTATCAATTGTTTCAATATGTAAAAATCTGTTTAAAGCTATATGTTGAACCTCTACTCATGTCTAGCCATCCTAAAAATGAATCCCACAAGTTACTAACAGGCTTAAGCTTACAACCATCTCAAAAAGTACACCCTGCTCAAGATGCTCAATAATGTCCTTTTCTGGGAAAAGGTGACAATAGCTCACTTGAATGACTGCACCACCTAATGGAAAGGTTGCTCAGACTTGGTGTTTGGGGGATGCGGGGGGAGAGATCAACCTTGCTAGGTTGTACTCACTTCAGCGGGGGCTCTATCCCCAAGAGAATGCTAAAATCAAGCAACTGAGATGTCCTATGGTGGGATTTAAACATATACGTGTGTACTTATTTTTCCTATTGGGTTAATTGCTATAGTCCTCATTAAGAAAAGGCTTTCAAATATCCTGAAAGATTAGGTCATGGCTATTATGTGTACCTACAATAATTCTATTGCATGCGGTTTTTCATGTATCATCATTGAAAAGAGCTCATAAGCCAGGTTCCACACTCACAAGTTCAAATACCTTTCCTATTGCACCATTTGTTTTCAGTCCATACCTAACAAAATTGTCCCCATCACCAACCAGCACCATATAGTGATTTGTGGCCACAGAATTATCATAACTATCACATTCTCAACATGAGCATATAAGTAAGACACAGAAGCATAGCTGGCTGATTGCACCTACATTTTTGCATCTGCAAGAAATGACTGGTCCAAAAGGGAGGTTATGCCCAAAAGGTAGGGGTAAGGGAAGCAATTGGTTCATGAGTGTTCTGTAATATGGTAGAGCTCCCTCTATACTGTACTGTTAAATGAAAAGCAGAGATTAGATACAGGAAAACAATAACATCCAACTTCCTCTATTTATAACCTCAATGTTTATACCAGATCTAGTAATAAATTATCCATTAAGATAAGATTCCATTTTATCAAAAGGATATGATACCCTGAAATTCTCACAGTAGTTAAAACAAATTCAAATAAAGTCCAACTCTTTCTCTAAACTTAGGGCAAGTATTCTTTGCCAACACATAATATTTCATGCCCTTAGCAAAAGCATACCAAAGTATCACAGTCTAATTCCACTTCTCCATGTTTTAAAACATGGTCACCATTTGCTGGAGGGTAGGAAGAAGGAGAATCCCATGATGCTCTCTGGAGGCTCCCTGTCAGCCTATTTTTCCTCTTCATCACAACCTCCTAAAAATAAGGGCTCTTTCTCCGTCTTTATCATGAAGGTGGAACTGCAGTTCTTGAAAACCTCTCTCTGCCTTCTTTCCCAGAGTTTCTCACTTCCCATCAGTCAGAGGAAAGAGTGCCCCCACAGGCCATCATTAACCTGCCAATTCTGTCTCCAAACAAGGAGGACAAGAGCTCACTAATTTGAAGTTCAAAAAGCCACTTGTCCATTATATAATTGGAATGAAAGGCAAAATGTTGCTGTTCTGAAGAGCACAGTAATTACTAGCTGTTAATTGCTCTCTCGTGGTGGCTCACTTTTAATTAAAAAGAACAGCTCGTTGCAGACCGATAAGCAATGGTGGAGACCACTGGTTTAATCAACAAAGCAGAAAAATTTGTTTCTGCCGCAGCCAACAACAGCTTGAGAAATCTTCAGATGTCCAAGTGAGATTAAAAACTGTCTATTTAGTGCAGTCAGATTTTATTTTAACCAAGGAAATGACTATTTGAAGTCTTCCAATGTGAGTGTCCCTGCCACATCCCCGCTGGTGCCATGGGGACTAATCACGGGCTGGGGTTGTGATCACTCAAGTAAAGAAATTTAGCGACTTTCCTCTTGACTTCATCATTCTTGGGTAATTGGCCTGTCTGAGGTGAGTAGTCTTTTTTTTTAAGAAAGTGCTTTAAAGTATGGAAGGCCCACAGACTGTGCATTTAATTACTGTTCATATTTCATGCAGTCAAACCGAATTTCATTTAAAAAGAAAATGATTTACCTATCTTTAAAAAGCCTTACTTATATGCTCTGCTTTGTTTTTTGGTTTTTTTTTTTTTTTCCTTCTGGGGCTTATATATTTACATGTCAAAAAAATGTATTAGGGCATCAAAGTTAATTCTGTAAGATGCTTCTCTATCTTTTCTGCTTTCATCTAGTAGCCATAAATGACAGCTACCCCTGGGAGCCGGGGGGATACTCCCTGGAAGGATAATACTGTATTTACTTAAGAAGTTTCTCTAGGTTAAGTGAGGTTACTTGGTCTTCATTTTGTTCATGTATCTCCAACTGTGGACATAATGTATGCAGACCCACACCCCAGCCTCTTTTCTTCTCCCTCTTCTTCTAAGCTATGGCAGTTGGAAAGCCATTTGTTCTTAAAATTTGCATGTGTTTCTACCTAAATGTCCCTCATGGGTCTCAAGCCATAGTTAAGTCTAGTCTTTTGTCAAGAACAGAGAAAATAACTGCTCTGTTCACTAATCATGAGAAACACATATCTATTTTTTGTCTGGATTATATACAAAATGTGTCTCAATCATGATACCTCTGATAAAAACTACTGGTCAAATATCTACCCTATGCATTGGGTAAGCAGTAGAGCTAATCATCCTGTACAAAATGGTTTATGATTCAGCTCAAAGGTGCTTCTGAAGAGATCTGTCCCCTTGCCAGTCACTAAAGTAAACTTGTCTTTCTCCTATACTAATAATAGTGTTTGAGACATAACCTACATAGAAAACTATAAGCCAATATCCCTGTTGGACACAGATGCAAAAGTCCTCTCTAAGATATTAGCAAACTGAATTCAACAATACATTAAAAGGATCATTCACCGTGATCAAGTGGGATTTATTCCGGAGATGCAAGGATAGTTCAATATCTGCAAATCAAACAACATGATACATCACTTTTACAAAATGAATGATAAAAATCATACGAGCATCTCAATATATGCAGAAAAAACATTTGACAAATTTCAACACCCATTCATGATAAAAATTCTCAGCAAAGTGGGTTCAAAGGAAACATGCCTCAACACAACAAAGGCTATAAGTGACAAACCCATAGCTAACATCAAACTCAATGGCAAAATACTAAAAGCTTATCTTTTAAGATCAGGAACAAGACAAGAATGTCCACTTTGCCACTTTTACTCAACATAATGCTAGAAATCCTAGCCACAGCAATCAGACAAAAAATATAAATAAATAAATAAATAAATACATAAATACATAAATACATAAATACATAAATAAAAATAAGAGGCATCCATATTAGTAAGAAAGAAGTAAAACTGTTACTATTAGATGACATGATACTACACATAGAAAACCCTGAAGACTCCACCAAAAAACCACTGGAAGTAGTAAATGAATTCAGTAAAGTTGTAGGATATGATGTTAATACCCAGAAATTGGTAGTGTTTCTATACACTAATAATAAAGTAGTAGAAAAAGAATTTTTTTAAAAAATTCCATTTACAATTGCACCAAAAAGGATAAAATACCTAGAAATAAATTTAACCAAGGAGGTGAAAGACCTGTACTCTGAAAAATATAAGACACTGATGAAAAAAACTAAAGATAACACAAACAAATGGAAGATATACTATGCTCATGGATTGGAAAAATTAATATTGTTAAAATATCCATACTATCCAAGGTAATCTACAGATTCATTGCAATCCTTATCAAAATGTCAAAAGCATTTTTCATAGAACTAGAACAAATAATCCTAAAATTTATATGGAACCACAAAAGATCTTGAATAGCCAAAGCAATCTTGAGAAAGAAGAACAAAGCCAGAGGTATCACAATTTCAGCTTTCAAGATACACAACAAAGCTACAATAAATAACATAGTACGGTACTGGCACAAAAATAGACACATAGGTCAACAGAACTGGATAGAGAACTAAGAAATAAACTCACACTTATATGGTCATTTAATTTAAAACAAAGGAGGCAAGAATACACAATAGGGAAAACACAGTCTCTTCAATAAAAGAAAACTGGACAGACATGCAAAAAGATGAAACTGAACCACTTTCTTATACCAAATACAAAAATAAACTCAAAATGAATTAAAGACCTAAATGTGAGGCCTGAAACCATGAAACTCCTAAAAGAAAACATAGGCAGTAATCTCCTGGATATTGCCCTCCATCTCCAGAATTTCTTCAGCATCCCAAACTGAAACTGTACCCATCAGACAGCAGTTCCCATTTCCTTCCTCCCCCAGCCCCTGGCAACTGTTAGTCTACTTTCCGTGTCTATGCATTTACCTATTCTTCGCGTCAGTGGAATTATCCATTATTTGTCCTTTGGTGCCTGGCTTATTTCACTTGGCATAATGTGCCTGTATCAGAATTTCATTCTTTTTTCAAACTGAATGATATTCCTCCCTATGGATAGACCACATTTTGTTTACTCATTCATCTGCTGATGGGCATTTAGGTTGTTTCCACCTCTTAGCTGCTGTTAATAATGCTGCTATAAACACTGGTATACAGGTATTTATATTGCAGCCTGTCAGCCTTGGGCTCCTGTGCCCTGGTAAGAAAGTCAGGAAGACAAGTACAACATCTCTTGACTCAGTCTGTACCATCCCAAGAGCAGAAGATGCTCAACAAATATCTTCTAATAACAGAAAGCAGATTCAGCCTCTTTGGATCAGTTACACATGAAACCTAAATCCTCTTATAGACCGTGGGCAATCTCTGACACGTGCATTGTGCTAGTATAACGGCAAAAGCCAAACAATGTGTTTATGCCCGGGCTTTTCTGAACACTCATCTTCCTGTGTCTACTCACGCATCCAGATCAGCAGGCCCAGGACGGCTACAGCCAATTGTGGTCATAGCGAATTTATGCAGTCACTTCAGGCTTGGAATGTGGGGGGGAGCTTTTTTTTTCCTACTTCCTGTTTCTAATTTTCAGGCAGCACCTGTCACCAGCAGTCTTGACTTTCACAGTTTTCTTTTGAGTCCCTTTGCTTTTTTCTCATACTTGTTCTAAGGTTTATCAGAGGAAACACTTGCCCTCCCAAGGATGGCCTCCACGCTGTGACAGATTAATCCAAGTTGAGTGAACTTCCTTCAGACAGAGGACACTAATTATTATGAAGGCACTTAGAACACAATGCGAGCTGACATCTGACAGACCATTCCCTGCCAGCTCTGCATTGTCTTAATGTCAGACCCTGTCAGTTCCCAGCCTTAATTACATCCTGTTTACAAACATTAGGCCTGACTTCAGATGAAGCCTTAACAAAGGTTGACAAAGGTCAGGGTCACATAGCGAGGATGTTATCTGTCTGTACTCTCCTCCTGATAAACCAGAGGTAGAGGGCTGATTTGGGAGATAGCTTTCAGAGCAGAAAAATGCACTGTGGTCACTGGAATATCTAATCTCTGCGGACACATTTTCATCCAATCTGCTAAGCACTGTGGCAGGGACAGGGGGCCAAATTTAGAGGACCAACTTGGTGCTGCTTGTTATCTGAAATCCCCTGAGGGCACACATGGCAGAAGTGTTGGGAAAAACCTGCAGCAGGAAGGCGGTAGTCACCCTTTGCCACTGAATCAATAAAAACAAATTCAAGAATTAAGAAATGGACCCCAGTAAAACCAGAGACTCCTTTCAAAGATAACCAGCAAATTTTAACGGTGGGGGGGCGGGAATCGGAGGGGGAGACGAACCATGAGAGACTATGGACTCTGAGAAACAAACTGAGGGTTATAGAGGGGAGGGGGGTGGGGGGCTGGGTTAGCCTGGTGATGGGTATTAAAGAGGGCATGTACTGAATGGAGCACTGGGTGTTATACGCAAACAATGAATCAGGGAACACTACATCAAAAACTAATGATGTAATGTATGGCGATTAACATAATAAAAAAATTTTTAACGAGTATATATAACCTGATTCTTGTTTTCAGTCATTATTTTTGAAATGTTTTTGTGTTTGGATCAAGCAGCAAACTTTTCTTAAACAAAACACTCTTAAGATTCATTTTATGTAGTAGATTTGTAGGTACCACATCTGACTTTTATGCAAAGCAATCAGACCTGGGCATGTTTGAATTTCAATAGTTACAAAGTAATTAATATAATATCTCATCAGTTTTTTCAGGCTATGGCCTTCATGATCAGCCATCGATCTCTGTATTTTATAAACAGGAAGACAATGGCTCAATATGGTTAAATTATTTAGCGTAATTAGATATCACTGCACACTGGTGGCAAGGCCAAGGCCAAACCAGAACAAAAATCTTCCACACCTAGCCTGGGATTCCTTGGAGGTAAACACTATTTTTGTTAGTATTCTTATTGATTCTGGCACCTAGTACTAGACATGTGTTTAACAATTCATTCTTCATTTTGCCCCTTCTGCCTTCTTTCCTAAAGAACTGAAGAACTTACATTCTTTTCACCTTAGGTTCCTATCTTCTGACACATAAATGACTTTACATGTTCTTCTCTGGAAAGCACTCCTCTAAGTCTTGCAATTCCATAGTGCACACAAAAACCCTCCGCAGATCATTTATAGAGCTGCCTGGGTGCTGCTGGTTGGTTCTTCCGCACTATCAAGATTTCTACTCTGCTAGATCTACATGGTACTCTCCTCAGAGTCCAGTGAGCTGCATTCTGTTTGACAGGCTTACTCCCCAAGTGGACACCTTGTAGAAGTAAGTTCCAGTTGTATTTCTAGCGACTCTGTCATAATTGGTTTTTTAGATCAACACTGTTTTGTAGAAATGGCCTCCTTTTGTCTCTAGCTCCTCCCTTGTCACTGACACTACCGGGCCACACCCACACGCCCCGAGGCCACGAAGACTCAACTTGCAGGCCTACTGTTCAGTCACTCTCCCAAGAAGCTCATCTGGCCCTAGAGTTTCTACTTTTTGCCACTAGTGGGTCACTCTGAATTTCGTAGGCTTAGTTTTAACTCTCTACCTCTTTTCTTCCTCATCTCTGTGAGAGGCATCTGCAGCACAATGTCAACGCCAACACCTTGGTCTAAGAACAAATTGTTTCTAGGGTCTTCCTCCCAACCCTACCATCTTGGAAAGAAGAAACACCATTCTGTTGATCCCAAATTTTTACATTTGAGAGTTCTTCTCAGCCCTACCTACTTCCCTGTAGTGAGGAACCATGGCTTGTGAATTGCTTTGTCCAAAGTGCCTGCCACCGTACCTAGGACATAGTAGGCAGTTATTAATATCTGATGCATGGATAAAGAAGCAAAAAATGAAAGAACCAATGAATGAATGGACAAACTTGGTGAAATTGCTGAGTCTTGTCAATTCTTTCTCCACAGCATCCCAGCTCTTTCTCTATACTTCCTCCTCCTTCATGGTCATCTCCATTTTCAAAGATTCTGTCATCAGGAGTCGGAAAAACTACAAACCATAGCTGATTCACCTGCCTTAGTTTCTCCATCTAATCCCTCCTAACATGGCTGGGCACAGACAGTAGTCCTGCACAAAAACTGGTGCTTCGGTATTACCTTTAAAAAGGACTCCTTGCAACAATCCTATTGAATATTCTAATTTGTTACATAAAAATGTCAAGTAGCTCTAGGCCCAGGCCCAACTTCTGCCAAGAGTGACTTATTTTGTTCCCCCAGGATGACAATGAAATGCTGTTAACTATCCTTTGACTATGATCCTCTGAACAGGTGTTGCGCCCCATAACACTCTGTGGTCTAGACCAGATTTCCCAGTTTACAGGAGATTATGTCATTTGGGACTGAATCCAAGACTTGGCTTAAATAAAGATGTATTACTGCCTTGCTGCTCATGCATCGACCGCATGCACAGAGTAAAGGCCGATGAATCTGCCCATCAAATGTAATATGGAGCTCTCTGACAACAAACTTGACTTACGGTAGTAAAATTGAGGTTACAGTGAAATTGAACTAAAATCCCTAGGTGTTATACTACTTAACTTGTTTCACTCACTGTGATGAGCTACATAGTTCAAAAGGCGGTAGTTACCAAAGGTTAAAAAAGTTGTATTCTAAGATATTTTCATTGTAGAGCTGTAAATTTTGTGTTTGTTATGTCTGCCAGCTAGTGGCTGGAATGTCTAGTAGGAATTTCTATCAATTAGCAGAGGGAATAAATGCAGGGTGGGGGCGGAGAGAGGGAGGAGGGCCAAGGGGAAAATGAATGAAAGAATGAATTCTTTCCTATAAAACCTTGAGGAATTGTGATAAAGCCTGCCTTTTTGTGTGCGTTACATATACATTTTAGTGCTAAATACAGTTTAAAGATGGACAATAATCATCTGTTATCGGGGTCACACTGACACATTAATGGTTCTATTTGTAAGTCTTAAGACAAAATCAATAATCAAGAGCTTTAAAAACATCACGCACACTGCAACTTCTTCCCATCACTGAGAAATAACTGCCTGCTCTTTTTTCAGGGGGGGTGTTTTACTTTCATTGCATTTGTAATGTCAGTCATATACACAACCCGCTCTCCCGTCAGAATTGGGTTACAGCCAGTGGCTAACACCTCCGGAAATACAGACCTAATATTTCACAATAACTCCACAAGGGTCTGCAACCACATGCTTTACTAACCCAAACAAGAAAATCTAATTTTAGAGGGAAAAGAGCTGAGAGGGTCATAAGGAAACCATGTCAGTAATCTAGTACACACCTTTATATCCTTAAGTGTGCAAAAGTTCAGTATTTAAGTGAACTCCCAAATTCCTAGCGCACTCACAATAAGCTGTATAATTCAAATGTAAGGAATCTTACCACAGGATTTCATAAAATGCAACTTTTCCAAACAGGAAAAGAGACACAAACACAACCAAAAATTCTATAACTTTTAAGCAGAGAATCAAAGAAAAGATATAATTTTACAGAATAACTTAGTTTGCCAAGCTGATTCTGCCTTATTCAGTGGTGGATGGTTGAGGAACAGGGCAGTGACTAAAAAGGTTGGCGTGCAAGGAGTCCAAGGCATTTGAGTATGTGAAAGCAGAGGCTCCGAGGGTACGAAACTAAACAGGAACTCCCAGTGCCCACTAAAAGATGATCAGGAGCCTGGAGTGCCAAAATCTTTCCTCCCGTTCAGGTATCTGGATCCAAAGCAAGATAATTTTTAACTTAAAGTAATGCTAGATTTGATGGTGAAGATGTACCACGTGTGGGATAGGACCGGCTGCTGCCCCCCATTCTCCTCTCCTCGGCACCTTGAACAATGCTCAGCATGCAGCAAAGACCCAACAAATGAGTGAATGAACGAGAGAATGCAGCAGGGGCTTGAACACTATATTGGTGCCCCATATGTATCATCCTTTAAAGCAATCCCTTTAAAATATCTGAGAGCCAGTATACTTTTAAATCAACTTTTCCATACTGTACAATTCCACTCAGAATATAAATGGCAATAAGGCATATAATTTGCTATCTCTCTGGTTAGCAATCAAAAAAAATTTAAGTCCCAATACAAACAGTGATGGATAATTCTGTCTTTAAAAACCGAGAACAGGACTGTCCATAGCAGCTCCACCCAAATCCCACAACTGAATGAGGAGTTACCTTCTGAGTGTGACAGGACGAGGCTCAAGTAAAGCTTCTACCCAAAAGATCCAACCTCACCTTCATTCCACCATGGTGGCAGCCTTCCTATGGGCCTTCAAGTGGAAGGAAAAAGAAAAAAGGATCTGCTAGGAGTTTTTGCCACAGGCCAGACCCCGAGGAACAATATAAGTTATGCTCCTGTGACAATCCAACTCACTCCCTCCATAGGTCTGCCCATGTTTCTGAGCAGCTGGGAGCTGCCCAACTCCACAGGGCCGGCAGCCTAGTCAAATAACAGTCATCACTGACTGACAGAAAGTAGATATTCAGTACAGCCTTATAAAGTAAATATTAGCGTCACCATTTTATAGAAGAGAAAGATAAAGCTAACTTATTTAGCAGGTGAGTTGGGATATGAACGCTAGTTTGTTTAACTCTAAAACATGAGATTTTTTTCACCACACTGATCTGCCTCCTAGGTCCTTTCCTAAGTTCATAGTCTAAATGAGAATATAGTTATGTACAGAGGCACTCTCTTCCATATTCAAACTAGGTATCATTTTTAGATAAAAATCCTTTGTATATATTGGCCTAATAATTTAAGCCTAATAACTTAAAGTTTGAAAAAACTGAAATATCACAAAGTAACAAACATCATAGAAGTCTTTCATTCTGCCATATACTAAAGAGAGAACCCTCTTTGTAAGAATATCTTACAAGCTTTTCTTGTACTTGTGAAAATAAATACATCATATTAACATTACATAGTATTTTTCCGCTGGAAGAGCTCAAAGCATTTTTCAAATGCCAATTTTTTTATCTGCTTGAGGAAAAAAAAAAAGTCTAAAATATTATAGACAAGCTCTAGGAGGTATCTCTTAAATAATTTAACTTCCTTCTTCCCAAAAGAATGTAGGCATCTCAAGATAAAGCACACACCAACAATAAAACTATTCAAGTTGAAGTCCAAAATTCATGGAGAAGTACCAAAAAAAAAAAAAAAAAAACCACACAAACTTAATATGGCTACTACCACTTGAGCACTGAATTTATTGTTCAGCTTCTTGAAAAACAAGATGAAAAGAAAAAAATGGGTTAGCTATAATTCTCATTATCCAAGAAAAGGCCTTTCTGTGGATTGTAATTTAAGAAACCCTGAAAAGGGGCTCCTGGATGGCTCAGTCAGTTAAGCAACTGCCTTCAGCTCAGGTCTTGAGAGTCCTGGATGTTGGGCTCCCTGCTCATCCGAGAGTCTGCTTCTCTCTCTCTCTCTGCCCTTCCTCCCCCACGCAACCCTGCTCATGCTCTCTCTTGCTCTCTCTCTCGCTCTCTCTCACTCTCTCTCTCTCTAATAAATAAATTAAATCTTTAAAAGAAAAAAAAAGAGGGGTGCCTGAGTGGCTCAGTCGATGAGCGTCTGCCTTCAGCCCGGGTCATGATTCCAGAGTCCTGGGATCGAGCCCCACATAGGGCTCCCTACTCAGCAGGAAGCCTGCTTCTCCCTCTCCCACTCCCCCTGCTTGTGTTCCTGCTCTTGCTATCTCTCTTTTTGTCAAATAAATAAATAAAATCTTAAAAAAAAAAAAAAAAAAAAACCTCTGAGAAAGATATTGGGTTTCTTTTACCACTATTTTATAGAAAATACACAGATACTCTTCATGTGACCTTACTTAAACTTACCCTCAACAAAAGCTAAAGGAATATCATTTTAAAAGTAATTTGTTTCAGGGGCGCCTGGGTGGCTCAGTCGTTAAGCGTCTGCCTTCGGCTCAGGTCATGATCCCAGAGTCCTGGGATCGAGCCCCGCATCGGGCTCTCTGCTCCTTGGGAGCCTGCTTCTCCCTCTCCCCCTCCCCCTGCTTGCGTTCCCTCTCTCACTGTCTCTCTCTGTCAAATAAATAAATAAAATCTTTAAAAAAAAAAAAAAAGTAATTTGTTTCAGATGCAACTCTATTTTCCTTCTATGTGGATCATATCTGATTTTTACACTAATGAATAGTATACTTGATTCCTTTCACCTCTTTTTCAAGATCTTGTAGTCTATATATTTCCAGCAATTGAAGCCCATCTTTTTTTAAGGTAATATCTATGGACCATTTCCTACATAAGGTTAGCTCAGTGCTCAACACGCATTCTCTTGACTCAGAGATTTATGGCTTTTAGAGATCTTACCCTCAATGCCAGAACCATAAGCAGGAGGCCCAGGAATCCAGCCCAGGTTTGTCCGATTCCAGAACCAAGCTCTCAATCATTACACCACAAATCCTTTTCCATCATCTATCTACCATAAGGGGGTGCAATATTTTTATCTGTATTTCCAAAGTCAGGTAGGTAAGAATATCTTCCTGGAAAATTAGTATTTTCCTAAGGTCAATTCTTTAAGGGTAGACTCACAAAGGAAATCTGGACATTAGTTGTTTTTGATCAGAGAAAGAATTTGAAATCATAACCTGAATTTTCTTTTAAACCTAAGCAACAACAGACAATAAATATTGCAATACCATAGGTAAATGAAAAGGGTCTATATGGATGGTAGGAAGTTACATGCTTCATGGAATAAGCAATAGGAACTTTCTCTTCAGGTCACCAATCAACACAAAGTCAGTTGAAAGTAAGCAATTGTCATCAGGTTCTAGATGAAATCAATTAGTGGTCAAAGCAAACACCTAAAATACCATGGACCACACTACAAAAACCCAGAAGTAAGTATCACTCATCATTGCCCTGGCAGGAAGCTCCAGGGAGACCAAGGACTGAATGAGTAAAAGGACCACTATCACCTCTTAAATCCTGGCCGACTATTTCCAGATGAGCTATGTGGTACAGTGAGGAAATAGAGCTCAGAAATCTTGCCCAGATGTTGTATTTCAGCTAGAAATTACCAATAATTGGGTTCATGAACCTTTAGCTTCATTTATAAGACAATAGATGTATCCAAGCATGCTAATTTTGCTACTACTTTTAGGCAGATTGTATCTCTGAATTTTGTGAAGGCTTACCCAATATGCACCTAAGCATGTAGACATTTTCAGGTTGGGGGTGGGGGGGGAATACTGCTAATTTGTCCCAGGACAGTTATGGAGGGGAGGGAGTATCCTCTAAGGCTTATACAAGTAAACTTTCTCTCTCTTCCATCAACCTAAAACACTCTCTGAACCTCAAAGTTTTTTAGAAATCTGTTAGACAAAAAAAATCTAGAGTTACTGCTATTTTCGAGACATTATATAGTAGAAGAACACCTAAGCCACAAGTGATGGAAACTGTTTCTCGTAAAGACATTCCCAAAACAATGACAGCCCATGTGAGTCCAAGGATTTCCATCCATGGATTCAGTCAGGCTCTGTGCCTGGTACTAGGGATTCAACAATGAAAAACACAGAAATAGTCCTTGTCCTCAAGGAGTTTACATTCCAACAGAGAAGTAAGACACTGAACATCAAATCATGCATAGCTATTTAATTGAAATTATGGTAAGAAAACAGCTGACAAGTGAAGCCATGATGCCCTCCAATTTAATTACAAGAAGCCTAGATTCCTGAGGGGGCGGATGGGGGTGGGGGTGGGGGACAATAAGATGTCAGTTATCCAAAAGCAGCCCCAAGAGAATGCTTTTAAAAATAAAGCTTAGAAGCATTTTTCCTGGGATTCTGGACCTAACCTCCAATTCTGGCAACTGGATTCATTGTTGAGTCTGGTCACCAAGTTGAAATACCTACCTGGCCCCATAAATTCAAATCCCTGGATATAGAGATACATATGTACTGTATATTTTACTCTCTACTGTTTTTCTTTTTCCCCCTTGCCAGCTTCACATTTTATAGACATCCTCATAGCAACTCTAGGAATGGCTACATCTTAAACTTGACAGCCAGACTGACAAAATCTTGACCTTTTTTCTGTTTCCTTTCTACAATTAATTTTTTTTAAAAATTTAATAAATAAGAACACTTCTCTCAGGGAAGTGTTAAGGCTCATCTTAAAAAGAAAAGTAGAAAAAAGTTTGTCTAGTTTTAAAACAACTGCTACGATCTAGCCTGAATTTTAAAATCATGGAATCATATTATGCCAGACTTCGGTTAAATCTTAGAATGTATCTCATCCAGTCCTTATTTTACAGATGAGGAAATGGAAATGAATGTGCTCCTGGTTTGTGAGGGCCTCAATCACTTAACCCTTGAGACACTGAATGTGGTACATATCAAAGCCACATGAACTTCGACACAGAAGCACGGGAAGAATGGAACCATCTAAACACACCAAATTGTGAGCAAAAGCACAGCTATGTATAGTCGCAACCAAATTAACTGGTAAATCGCTACTCTCCAATGTCAGGAATACAAAGTAGTTCTACACAGAAAACAGCATGGTTGCGATACCAATTGAAACACCCAGCTCAGTGCCTGGCTCTTGGCAGACTCCACTTTTATGAAAAGCCCATCACATGGAAAGATGGGGGAAGGAGGAGAAAACCAGCATGGCTTCTTGCCCCAACAAACACCTACTAAATTAGGTGAAAAACACCTAAGCCTACTTGGATTTTAAAAAGCAATGGCTTGGGAAAACTCCTCCGTCCATTTTTTTTCTACTGCTCCCTGAAGTAGACGCTCATGATTTTTGACTGCTCAGCATCCATTCTCTGGCTTTCCAGGAACAGCTGCTGTTTCCCTCTCCCAATCACAGACCTGTTGCTCAGGTGATGTGGGCTCCATACTCTTTCACACCAGACTACAAAAAAAGAGCAGATGCCCCAGGCCTAACCAATAGGATCATTTCATCCCTTGGCTGCAGCGGCTGGCTTGAGGTCAGGCACGTGGCCCAAGCCAGGCCAAAGTCTGCATTTGGGATGTTTATGGGGAATAGTCGGAAAAAGAAGAGCTTTTTTTGCTACTGAGAGCTTCCTGGAATCACAATAAAAAGGGAGACAACCTGAGAATGAAGCCAACATAGAGGAAAGCAAAAGAGAGATGGAAAGAGTCCGAACCACAATGATCATTGAAGCCCTGGGTTGGCACCTGCCCTCAACTTCTCAATTATATGCTCCAGCAAAATCTCTGCCTTTATTTTTTTTTTAAGCAAATTGAAATTTAATTTCTGTCTTTTGCAAACACAAGTGTCCAGACCAATAAACTCATCTCCCCAACCCTGTACTCTTCCCAATCTCCTCTTCCTTGGCCTTCCACTACAGTGAAATGGGCACAAGGGGGTCTGAGTTCTGATCCTGGGTCCACTGCTTCCTCGAGCAACAACCTCTCTAAGATTCAATTTCCTATAAAAGGAGGGTGGAAGCTACATCTTTCTAATCGAACAACGTTAAGAAAAATCTTGCCTTGAAGGGTTTTGAGACCCAAGCCCAATCATTAATACAAAAGCACTCTGGTAAGCACATATATTCTCAAACATAAAATGTCATTATTTGCTAAAAATTCTAGAATTCTCTCATTCTTCGTTTTGGTTCTTCTGTCCTCCTTCATCCATTGAGTTAAACAGGAACAGGGGTCACTATCTAAAAGGTTTGTATTGAGCAACTGGCCATTTCACAAAAATTTAAAATCTTAATTTAAAAAATTAATCAAAAATGTGTAGAAAAGTGGAAGGAATGTGTGGTTTTGTGGCTTAGATATGCAGCAAGATGAGCTTCAAATCACAGCTCTAACACCTACCTAAGCTATGTGATTCTGGCCCAGACATTTAATCTCTCTGAGCCTCGGTTTACTCATATGTTCAAGCAGGGATAAAATCGCCCACCTTTCTGGATTGTTGTAACAAGCAAGGCATATACACAGGGTCTGGCAATAGATAAAGTTCCATAAATGGGAGGGATGATATTGATCACTGTTATTTCTTATTGAGTAAGAATCACAGAGACCATGGGGTTAAGTCTAAAAGGCGGATGGGACTGGAAGGATGAGATAGGCGACCAGAGATCACTATGACAGGAAAGACTGGCTAAGGTCTAGGTGGGCTGGTTCCAGAGTCCTTGGGGCAGAGGGTCAAAAACAGCAGTACTACGTCTTTGTTGATAATGTGTATTTTGCCCACTCCCCTAATATTTCTTGAGACACTGTGCTTTGAGATCCTCAAGCTCAGTGTATGTGTCTTGATTATTTTTGTATGCCTACCCCTTAGGAAGTACTTTGTGAATGCCCACTGTGATTTGAACATGATAATCTCTTGTCCTAAAGGAAGGGATGCCTCTATTTTTTGGTGTCCATTTCCAAGGATAAGAAAACCAAAGGCCATGAGCAAATAATTTTTCATTGGAAAAGAAACCCAGAAGTCCTCGTGTGATTAAGTTGGTCTCCCAAAATGTTCTCACACATCTCCAGCTCTTCTAGTGTCTCCAGATGTATGGAGATTGATGCTCTGGGATGTGTGGTTCAGACCAGTGTAGGACTGGTATCACATAGGAGCTTGTTAGAGATGCAAATTCTCAGGTGCTTCCAGACCTATTGAATCAGAAACTCTCTGGGTGAGACCCAGGAATCTGGGTTTTAGCAAGAGCTTGAGGGAACTGGATACACGCTCAAGTATGAAAACCATTGTTCCACATAGGACCTTAGTATCTTTGCTTTTAAAAAGTCATGTAAGTAAAAGTTTAAGCATTTCCATGTTGAAGGGCAAGTGGCAACCTAACTCAATTACACACCTTTATTTTCATCCTTCTCATGGCAAACTTATTCAAAAATATTTGCTAAATATGTGCAATGAAAAGATGAGTATGATCAGTCTGTGACCTTAATAAGCTTCAGTTTCTTTTCTTAAGGGACCAAAGGGTCAGCTGTAGGTGGGGCCACCACATTCCACACATGTCAGTCAGAACTTTAGATTGCCTTCTGGAGGGTATGTGGAGTTCATAAGAATTCTGCATCTTTATTAGGCTCATTATTGATATTATGATAGACTGGGTACCATCTGCCATGGTTTACAGAGGCCAAACCTACTGCTCCAAAGTACAATAGCAAATGTGGGCTAGGTGACCCCAGAAAAGTAAATTAGGTCTTCCTAGAATATCCAGGCATCTTAGTCCTGGGCATTCAGAGATCACACGTGATCATACTGATGTGAATGCAAGGAAAAAAAGTATGATAATAGTATAAAGTATAGATGCAGTTGGTATAAACCATTATAGCAGAAGAAATTTAAAAAGAAAGCTTAGATAATGCAATCTATCTTCTTCTGATATGTGTGACACCTACCTAGACTTGGCCAGATTTTATTAGTGCTCTGAAATAGTGAGTGTTCTTAGTAACTGAAGTACACAAATTACCCTACTCTTTTATGTACTTGTAAAGATCCAGTATTTAGTGCCAGATCCAGCATGTGAAGATTTAAATGTAGAGAACCCTGATCAGCTGCAAGACTTTTCCAGCATAAGAGATGTCAGGAGACAAGTATGACATCATATTATAGATAATTTTTTAAGTGGTCATCACTTCAAAAAATTAAAATTAAAATCAGCCCAGCTAAGCACTTCTATCTTTTTTAACAGATAATTAACAAACAAAATTTGATGGTGAATGTACTAAGTAGAAAGGCATCCAAAGCAATCTGCCCTTCCAGACAGGCCTGGACAAAACCCCAGCAGGGACCACACAAACACCTGGGTGCTGGGTCCTGGAAATTGCCTCTGTCCTCTAAAGAGAGGTCTTGTTCTGTCTCTAGATTTCACAAACTGGTTCTGAGGGATTGGAGGAAAGATAATCCTCAGGAAGGATCAGTGTGTAGCAATGGCATTCCAGTGGAAATTCACCATCAACACTCACCACTGCAGGTAATCCCCCTCTCTCCCGAGGGAGACTGTCTCCCGAGGGAGAGAAGGGAGAACCAGGCTAAATTTGCCCTTTTGCAGACCAGATACTGAGTTCTGTACTACAAATCTGCTTAATGGATGACCAAATACTTGCAGCTAACACACTGGGTGAAGTACTTAGCCATTAATTAATCTGGAAGCACAAAGGTCCCCCACATGCCCACTCCCAAGTTTCTTTAGTCTGTTATCTACACAGTGTAAGAAAATATTTCAGCCAGAACACTTAAGGAAGATTACCAGATTAGCAAATAAAAATTCAGGGCCCCCAATCAAATTAGAATCTGAGCTAAGCAACAAATATTATATGCACATTACAAATGTTTATACAAATATATACACATTGTCTATCTGAAATTCAAATTTGACCAGGCATTCTGTATTTTATCTGGCAATCCCATCTCTAAAGCTATCAATGAGGAATTTCCATCTTAGAGCTAAATGTTAGCTCAGGTGGAAAAGAATATGGGAATGTAGAATCTGAACTTTTTAAAGTGTACAGGGTCCTGAAGATTGTACTGTGCTTACTTTACAACTTCTCTGTGAGGTAGGACCAAAGTCCTTAATCCCCACTTTATGAGTGTAGACTAAGTTAAAGCACTGCACAGGGTTACAAAGCAAAGTCAAAGAGCTGGGATTCAAATTAAGATCCTCTGGTGTTTTTTTGTAGGGGGTTCTGTCAATCACTACACTAAACAAACATAAGAGAAGGAAGAATTTAAGAGATTGGCTAGAAAGCACTGCTTTAGCAAGCAAAAATACCTGGCACAAAGCATGGACACCGTTTTCTGTTTTCATGCCTAAGTAAGCAATCATCCGTCTGTGTTCTTTATATTCTGAGAGTGGCCATTAAGAAATGAAAGCGAGTTTAGATTTCACGGGCATGTTTGGATTTGACGACATTTTGCATTTCAAGAAACCAAGGTCAGCTCAACCCTTTTTGCTCTGGGACCCAGATACCACCATGATTTAAGCAAAGAACTACCCTGGTGAATTTAAGGGTAAGTGGTGGAATACTTGTTCCCTGCCTCACATGCTTCCATTTGCTGAGGACTATATTTCTAAATCAAGTAAGGAGAGCTGTGTTGCACTCTGCAAAATACTAGCAAGTTCTGAAATGAAGTCGAATTTGTCCTTGTGAACACACATAGAGAGTAAAAAATTAAGTATCGTCGGGAAAAGTTAACCTCTCCTGCATTAGGTCCCTCTTGTATATGCCTTATTTTCTAACTTCAAGTAAAGTGATAGTCAGAAGAACTCTTGTTAGAAAATTACAGAAAACTGAACCTCATACCTCTTGTTAAAAAAAAAAAAGATATCTTGTGGGATTCATCTACCACTGCTAAGACATTCCCAATTCAAATCTTTCTCTATTCTCCCACAAAATCAAATGCTCAGCTATATTTACCATGTCAAAAGAAATCAGTTGAGTTTCTAATATCACAGAACTGAACTAATATTTCTCATGTGTTTATTCATTTTTAGAAGTTGTGCAAGGACTAACAATGGCCTATGACAACTGTCTGTGAAGAATATTGTTGTCCGAAATTCCAAACTGCCCCAGAGCTGTGGCAGGAAAGTCCAGAGATTATTATTGGGTAATGACATTGGAAATAAAAAAGTATATAGTATTACAGTATTGAGCTATTAGAGTTGGGAATCAATTCAAGGAGACAAGCAAAATTTATATACTTTATTGATTTTAAATTTTACATGCTCTGCTATATGAGTAAATCTTTTGTAGTAATTCTAAAGCTTTGAAACATTGTAAATAACAAGGACTGTGGGGAGTTCACAACAGCCATTTTTTTCATAGGGAAAGTATATAGCCTTTAATGCATATTAGGAGAAATTGGGGTAATGAAATACCTTAAAGCTAACTTAAGTCAGGGCTAGTGTAGGGTTTTTTTTTTTTGGTCTCCAAAGAGTAAGCCTGTATCAGGTAGTGAAGTAATTCCAGGTAGCATTGTACTTAAGGAAAAGCGTAATTAAATTGATCCTATTGTATTACATAAATCCAACATATCCTGTGTAAACTCAGAAACAGGTGGCTCTTTGTAAAAAGTAGCTGGCTATTAACCAACAGAAGTAAAAATTTTCTCACACAAAAACAAATACACGGGAGGAAAACCTTGAAACAATGGTTGACTCAGGATTCTACAATCAAAAAGCAAATCGAATACAAAATCACTCCTGCAGGCTTCAATGTACCCGAATCCAGAGCCCGACATGGGGCAATGGGTGAGCCTGTTTCTAGACAGGCATTTGAGTAAGCCAGTCAGGTTCCTAGTGCCTGCCACCTTTATTAAAAATAATTGCAGACTGGGTAATTTGTAATTTTCAATCATATATGTAATATAGAAAATGACAGACATGGGGGGGAGGAGTTTTATATTTTTATTGCAGCGAGCCTGACTGACACTTCAGAAAACGTTTTGACACATTCAAGTGTGAGCAACAAATCTGTCCACTGATTCATAAGCCAAATGTTTACTTAAAGAAGCCTACCCCAATAAATGGGGATCAAAATCCCAAGTGCTTAAGTCCATAAAATTCCCTATGGTGAACTAGTACCAACAGAACACATTCTGACCTTCTTAAGATGAGTGAAGATTTTCAAATAAATATATCCTGCTTATACCATTTTTTAAATCTATACGCTATTTTTTTTAATTTTGAGAAGCCACACGTGTACGTTTTCCTAGATTTAAACTTGTGTGAATATAAAAGTGAGTGCAGCAATCAGGTAACTAAGGCCAAAATACTTTGTGCAATTTTAACTTCTGTTAACTCAGAGCACATCCAGTATACTCATTTGGAAGCTCTACTGGCTACAAAGTCTGATTTTTTTTTTCTTTGTAGCACTCCTCACCCACATGCAAAGCCATAGAAAATCATGATTCTTCACCTAGGAATCAATGGTGATTCCAAAACACATCATATTCAGATGAAAGAAAAGAGTCTTCATATTTATTCAAAAGGGACAAGAGTTCTGTATTTCTTGAGGTTTCTAAACTGAGCTACTGAGAATGGAAATCAAAATCCTTATAACTATTAACACTTACTATTTGGGCAATGAGTCATTACAGTGTCTTAAAATGGGAAACCTTCTCAAAACTGGTTATTTCTAACCAACCCACCAGCATAGGCAACCTCTGTGTGTTGGAGAGGGGGAAGGGGCACTCCTGTGGGGGCGGGAAATGAGTGGGAATTGTAGGAGAGAAAAGGAAAGGAAAGAAATCTAACTCAAGGACCTTCAAAAGTTAATTTGGAAACTTTTGTTAGTGACTTTGGACTTCATTAAACTCCATGCATCACTATAGCAGCATGATCTCAACAGTTTGAAAGGTATTTGTCATCAGCAAAAGAAAAACATTATTTTTAAAGGAGTAAAAAGATTGATGCATCACTGTGGACCACTTAAGTCCCACGCAGTTTCAGTCTTTAGTATTAATCTAAACGTGATGGCTTTTGCATACGGCGCATAATTAAACATTTTCTTTTCAGAGCTTTATAGAATCCCCATATGTTTTTAATGGCATCATCTGAATGTTTTTCTTAATAATTCTGGCAGCCTGCTCCTGAATCTTCAAGTTTGTTTTTTGTTCCTAATATCTTTTCTACAGAGGCCACATTGTGCCAGAGACTGAATAAAGCTCTGAGAGCCGCATCGTCAAGGAAGACACACACTCACAGACTCACACACGCTCACACTCTGCTCTCTCCTCCCCACCCCCCACACTTGCAGGCGGCATTGCCACAGGCGTAGGGCAAAGATGTGTGAGAGAGGGCAAAGAAAGAGCACAGGGCTCTGTGCCACAGCCTCACTCTACCATGTAGCGTGGTCCCTTTCTCTTCCCTAGTAGGACTTTGCTAGCTCGCGTCATGTGTCTGCCTGTCCTTCTGAGTGTCTGTCAATGCGTGTCTGGTGCACATATTTAGGTGTATTCATACCGATAGGGCAGCTGCGATATATGGTCTGCCCGACACTGGGGCTAGACATACCCTAATTTGCTGACTCAATATCTACCGCCTCATGCAAACAAGACTTTCTCCTTTTGAGCAGTGGTCCATTTTTTGAACCAAACCCCTTCAGACACAACCCATAAAACTGAAATAATGAAATGTTTGCCATTTGGCTTAGTCAGCCACATTTTGAGCTGTAAATCAGAATTACTTCCATTTCAGGTGGTATAAATGCAACCCGGTGATCAAGCATACATCCAGGAGGGGACATCGGGATACTGCAATTATAATATCCATGTCTACCCAGGACTAGCGCCCATGGCCTCAAATATAGCCTGTAAGAGCCTCTTCTTGAAGAATAAGTCATTCAAAAAGCAGAATGTACACCACTGTTGTTCAAACATACCTTGAATTTGCTTCATCCCAATATAAATTTAAATTCTGGAAATTGACAAAGACAATAAATAACTCACATTCGAATCACAAGTCTCCTTTAGATTGAGTGTTTGAACTCAGATCCAAGTTTCAAATTGTAATATTTTTTTTAAGTGTTCTCACACTCTTTCCGTATTTGTCATCTTGAAATCTGACGATGTGATGAACAAAATGGAAATGGTAACCAAAACGGCTTCCTTATGCGATTTTATTCATTGAACTTCATTTATTTACAGATGGCCAAGTGGCTAGGAGGGCATCTGAAGCCGTTCTATTATTAAGACCTGAGCTTTATCAAAAATTTCAAAGACCTGGTTTGTATTTCAGAATTCCGCAGATGATGTGCCTTAAATAGAAACAATCACCCTGGAAAGTCTTAGAACATATGCAGGCCAACAGGGGCAGAAACAAATTACCCAGGAATGGGAATGCTCTTGTTCCCACTGGTACTTTCTAACATTTGCTGTTGAAACTTGACGGACACAAGACAATCTTTAATAGCCTATCTTTTTGATGATTCCTGGTAAACAAAAATAATTTTTTTTAAAAAGCCCAAACCTTAATTTTTCTTCCATCTGAATTGCTGTAGGTGAATTTATAATATGGTAAATACAATGAAAAAGAAGACTCTGAAAATGAAGTGACTGAATAAAAATAAAAAGTAAGGTTTAAAAAAAAATTGAGTGGACTTTCCTCCTTATCCAGACACCATTTCAAAGGCTCATCTCCTAGTCCTGGTCAAAAGAAGGAGCTGCCAGAGAACCAAAACCACAGGGTCTAACAAGCTCATGGTCCAGTGGAAGCTGCCATATCAAGTCTCCTATGGGGCATCCATACAACTACACAACCTTGGCTAAAATCAAAAAGATACTTCTTATAAAGCTGTGAGTCACGAACACCAGCAGGACAATCACTTCCATCTAAAATTTGATTAAGGGACTTCCCTTATCCTTCCAGAGAAAAATAGCTTGGTGGTGTCTCCACATTTGAAACAACCCTCTCCCCAATTTGAAAACAACTGCCAAAGCTTCCCACATCCAGATCTCAGAGCATTGACCATCACACACTTAATCCATAGAAGCTGAAGTGATGGTCTGCAAGAGTCTCTCCTCTTTCCCAGCATTTGAAAATCAATTGGTGCAGATGACCCCCACTTGTAGGTCTGAGAACAATTCTTGATCCAAGCAATGAGGAATTTTAAGAGTCCTAAGTTGGTAGCTAGCAGTGACTTTTCCTTGGGTTTTAGAAGCTGAATGCTAGCCTTCCCAATTAGAATCAGGAAGGTCCTCAGCCTTATGCCCTAGGTTGGATAACTAGATCCCCGTTTTTGTACTTGCCCACTACCCAAGTTTCTCAGGGACCAAGACCAGCTGTATCCTGTCTTCCTGCATGCAAACATTGGGTGGGTACCACTTGATGTCAGGAACTGTGCCAAACCCTAGGGAGAAGAATGAGAATAAATAGGGCACAGTCCCTGCTCTGAAAAAAAACTCATGGTAGAGAGAATAGAGATATATTTCAAGTACACTACAAGATGTTCTAATAGAGGAGAAACAAACTAATAGGGAGAACAAAAGTAGAGATTGATAACTACGCTGGGGTAGAACCAATAATATTTCACAGAAGAGGTAACATCAAGGTGGCACTTAAAGGTATTCAAGTGGTAGAAAAGGCAGAGGGACAGAAAGAAATGCAAGAGAGGCATTCTAAGGAGGCAGCACAGCACTTATAAAGGTGGACCAGTGGTTCTCAACCTTTCATGTTCAAAGGTGTTCAAACACCTGGGGGTGTTTCTTAAGATGCAAATTGCTGGTCCTCACTCTCAAATTCTGGTTCTGTTAGTCTAACACGGAGATCAGAAGTTTGGATCTTTAATGAGCAGGGAGATCTGAGGCCACACACTGAAAAACTGCTGACCAGGGTCACAAAGGTGCATGGTGTTTGAGGGATGAGGATAAATTCACTATGAACAGAGCATGGATTGTGAGGTGGCGGGTGGGCTGATACATCGGAGAGAGATTGTCAAGACTTCTAGGCACCTGTGAAGCCCTCAAAATGAGATTCTGAGGAGCTTCAGATACCAAGAGCTGCACAGGGCTGGATCCCGTCTCTACAGCTGTGACCTCTTGGGTGTCCAGAGCTCAGAAGCAGGGATAGGGGGATGAAGACTGGCCTGAGCCCAGACAGCCCACTGTCCTGGACCCAACTCTGCCACTTACTATGTCCTCTTGGCAAGTTATTTAACCATCGTGGGCCTCAGTTTTTCCTCTGCAAAATGGAAATAATAGCACCAAAATGTCAAGGTTGTTCTAAAGATTCAATGGTAGGGTACACATGTAACGTCTATCTCAGTACCTTACACAAAGTATTTGTAATAATAAAAATTCAATTATAATATCTAACATTTACTGAAAAAGGCAAATACAGAGAGAGAGAGAGAGAGAGAAAGAAGAGGTCAAATTTAGAGAGTCAGGGTTTGCCAGCATGAAGAAGATGTAGAATTTCCCCATGACTGAGTCTTCCCTGCAGGTTACCAGACCATCCCTAAAAATCACCTGTCTGCCAGCACTTCAGATCCCCCAGACTTGTTCTCCCATTTTCTGGGTCCCATCTCAGATCTCCAGCCTCTCTTTCAAATTGGATGCTCCCTGATCTGGCATAGTTTATGTGCCACTGTCACTGCCGGCAAACCTGACCATTTTTCACAGGCTCTATCACTCCTCATCACACATATTCCCAAGCCTCTCCCAGTGCCGCAGTCATTATTTATGAGGATTGGCACTGTGCCTGAGAACAATTAATTTATCTGCCAAAGATACACTTAACTGACTGTCTCATGAGGTTTCTGATCTCTACCGCAGAAGCAAGCCAAAGCAGAGAGAGAGCATCCCTGATACTGGATGTGGATAACTTTATCTTAAATCCTTGTCTCCTCATTATACCAACAAATAGTTTGATTCTAAGTTTCAAGGACACTGTGGAATTCCAAGACATTTTCCTCTACCTTGTGTCATTTGACCCTCTCCACAACCTCTGAGAGAGGCAAGACTCTCCTCCCATTTTACAGATGTGAAAATACTGAGCTTCAGAGAAATTAGGTGCTTAGTCACGTGGCCACTGATCTACAGACTTGAACCCAGGCCTCCTGGTTCCTGATACATGTGTTCCCTATTATTCTCTATGCACCACCTCTCATTTTCTGCTTACTTTGACCTTCATCCAGAGAGCTACTAAATGTTCATGGGTCCAACCCTTCCCCGTACAAGTTTTGGATCACACAAAAATAAAGCCCGTATAGCAGTACAGCCTAACAAAGAGTTGTATCGATCTACTTAAGAAGAGGTCATTAATTCTAAAGACACTGAAGAACTGACTGGGTTCCATTCTGTACCAATCGGGAGTGGATGTGGAGCCAAAGCTCGTCATCATGGTAGAGTAAAAAGAACAAGTTTTGGATCAGAAGGACCTAAGGTCACGATCCTAACTCTGCCATTCAGCTGGTCACATGATCTCGAACATATTCTTGAAATCCTGAGTCTGACTGTTTTCATCCTTAAAATAGGGATGATCCTCTCTAAACTCAAGCATGATTGCACAACAACAAATACCACAAGTCTAGCTCAGGAATCACATAGAGGCCCTGGCAACCGTTCGCCCACTTCCCCTAGACTGATGTTATACACTTTAATGTGCACGAGAGCTTGTTAAAACCCAGTGTGCTGAGGTACCCCATCCCCTGCATTTCTGATTCAGCAGGACTAGGGTGAAACCTGAGAATGCATTCCTAACAAGTTCCCCCCAGGCGAGGCTAATGCTGATGCTGCTGGGTCCAGGGACCACAATTTGAGAACCACTCCTCTCAGGACAAACAAGAGTCAAAGGGACATGGAGGCAGAAGTCACCAGATAAAAATCTACACCTTAGAATGGCCATGCCAAGCTACTAGGTGTTGATCATCAACTCCCAAGCAAAGCCAGCTAGGAAAACAGAAGGTCAGAGATAGCCATAATCCTGACCCATTCATGGACTCAGTGTCATGGACTTATTAGGGTCAGATGACCCTGAGCTAAGTAAGCACTTTGTCTAAAACTCCTTGTGATTACTGTCTTTTCAATTAAAAACTTTCAGAAATTCCTACATACAGATCTCCCATCTCCCCTTCTAGAAACCTTGCTGACTTATGAACAGTTCCTGAAAGTCCCCGAGAGGAACCGGGCAGTGCTTTTGAGATGCAGTATCACAGTCCAACTGAGGGTACTCAACCAAACACCCAGGCACCCTCAATGTGGTTTCTGTATTTCTGGTACCTCAGTCACTCCACTACCCTCCCCCGCGCCCCCCCACACACACACCCTGCATAGCACACACACACACATGAAAATTCGCAGAATCTGAGGGTCTATCAGGAGTGCAATTAGGGCACTCATTTAAGAAGTGCACCAGCAATAGCTCATTTTTACACATAAACCTTTTTCTGGGAGTGTTGCTTCTTGAAAGGAATAAAACAACAACAACAAAACCCCAGAAAATACATGAGCGCTATTTTATGAAGGTGATGTAGACAGTATATTCTCTTTTGTTTCCAGATATGAAGAATACATAAAAATGTGATGAACAGTCACTGGCATATATATCTTTCTCTTCTTGCAAAGAAATTTGTAATATATCTCTACTTCGCTGCAGCCAGATGCCACTGAGTCATCACTTCTCACTGTATTATCCAGTGTTCGGCTCTGTTGGAATATTAAGCAGCCACCAGATTCCAAACTTTGCATTTCCTCACATTTGGCTCTTCCCTGATCAAGCTTTGTTCCTCTGTGATTATATATATATCAGACCCGGGAATCAACTTTCTTTGTTTTATCAAGACCTGGTGTGTAGTGATTCTGATTTATCATTTTTACAACAGTCTCTTCCCTGCGGGCTCCAGGTCGTGATGGTGGCATTGCTACGATTTATGGTGGGGATTGTTGACGGAAAATGTATGCTCTTTTTTATTTCACTTCTTCCCAACACCTGGTTCTTATTTGCTCAACTCTAGCTTCTGCCATTTTAAGCATTATTTACCATTTGCTGAAATGCTTTGGTTTATTTGTTGGTGATGCGTAAGGTAGAGGATGGATTTTTCCAGTTGGCTATGCTTTTTCCTCTTATGAACCCAACAGGCTTTTTTTGTTACATTTTCTCAGGTTGTTAGGAACCTGGAGTTCCTATTCATTTCTCATTTGTGTCTCCTTATCTGCCACAACATACTAGTTCTCTTGGAAAGAAAAAGGAAAAAAAATGTAGGCTGGTTAGCTTCTTCAAGGAGGTTTTCGAATTCTCTGAGGCTCACACTGTAGGTGGTCACCTCCCTTTCCAACCTGGATCCATTATTTATTACTCAGTGAAGGCTCCTCTCTCTCTCTGAGTCCCAGAGCAAAGCTAATTTTTCTTTAGAGTCTGAGAACACTTCAGAATAACTTGGCAAAAAGGCAGAGCTTTAGAAATCTGTTAGGAATCCATTTGCCAATATTGAAGGTAACTTTAAAAGGTGGAGATGGAAGAAACAGAGATGCTCCCACCGGAGAAATGTTTGATTGGCAGGCTGGTACTTGGGTCTTCTCTCCAAAGCTAATCGCAAACCAACCTAGACTCTTTCTTCCACCAGAAACTGAAAACACCCAGAGTGCTTTCTCTTTTTTTCCTTTTCCCTAATGCACCCAGCAGAGTGCGAGGCATTGAGAATGCCTTGTCGATATTGATTTCTACAGCCACGTTTAACCAGGGGTTCTTTTGTTAATCTATATATTTTTCTAAGAGGTCGGGTAGTTTGGGGTTTCATTTAAATGGGGCTAATACTTAACGTCCCCTCCACCTACCCCTCTGCTTATTCCCGAGAACTGCCTGCTACCTCAGGAGGGTACGTATGAAGAAAATACCCTATCTGATGAGCCACTATCAGCCTGAACCCTAACTAACGCATGTCCACATCCCCACCTCACAAAGTCCCACTTAGTACATAGAAACTTTCCATGGGAGGCAGACATGAAAGAGATACACAGCGTAGGCCCTGAGTCTCAAGCATCTAGGTACCATCATGGCCCCCTAAAGATACGCCAGAGCAAAGACTCATCACAAAGGCCTTCCTCTATCTCTGCATGAAACATACCCCTACCCTGGCCTGTAGCACCCTCTTCCCCTTCCCTATTTTAGTTTCCTCCATAGCACTGACCACCACATAACATATGTTCATTCCTTTATATATGGTCCATCCCATCTGAATTATAATCTCACTGGGGGAAGGACCGTGTCTGCTTTGGTCACTGCTTTATCCCCAGTTCCTGACAGAGCCTACTACACAATAGGTACTCGATAAGAATTGCTTGAATAAATGAATGGAGAATGAACAACTTTAAACAGCTATAGCTATGTGACCCTGGGCAAGTTACTTAACTTCTCTGGGTCCCATGATACTAGTATACAGTAGGGTTGTTGCAAGAATTAAAAGAGAATACATGTCAAATACAGAGACTACATCCCAGTACATGGAAAGGCCCAAATACAACGGTAAGAGTTGTAAGCAATACAGTGCTCATTATATGCAGGCCCTGTGCTATACACTATTATTTCATTCAATAATGGCCCATGTGTTCAGAACTATCCACCTTCTGGTACCACAATGGGAATTCTGGTTCAGCCATTATACAGCTCTTGCCTTATTCTGGTCCTCTTTCTGGAATTTCCTAAGAAAAGCCAGACTGCAATTTCCTGAGGTAGGACAAACCCCAACCCTCTCTAGTGAAATGCAGACCAGGAGCTGCTAGAACTGGTCTTACCTTTGATAAGGAAAGACAAAATAGTATTTATTTTAGGATTAGTATCATGTCTGGGGTAAGAGTTACTGGGTTTAGAGTTATTTGGTTTCATTTGCTAAACATTTCTATTATTTTTTTCTTTTAGCATGCCTTTATTTATTTTTTTTTTTAAAGATTTTATTTATTTATTTGAGAGAGAGAGAATGAGAGACAGAGAGCATGAGAGGGAGGAGGGTCAGAGAGAGAAGCAGACTCCCCGCCGAGCAGGGAGCCCGATGCGGGACTTGATCCCGGGACTCCAGGATCATGACCCGAGCCGAAGGCAGTCACTTAACCAACTGAGCCACCCAGGCGCCCTTAGCATGCCTTTAAGATCATCAACGGCCTCTCAACCACAATAACGTGGGAGGAGAGTCAACTTGCTCCTTCTTCTAGGGCTTTCTGTAGAACCTGCCACTGCCTCTCCCTGATAGAAGCATCTAGAATGATTCCTGAATAGTCCAAGCAGACTGGTCTGAACCATATACTCTGGAACAAAGCCATGTCCAACACCCAGCTAGGTAGTGAGATCTCTTCCCAAAAAATGAGTCGAGCTAGAGTTTTGGGGGTAGCAGCAGTGTTTTATATACGTGTGTGTGTGTGTGTATTTATTCCCCTAAAGGTACCAGGACAAACTTTCAAAGGGAAAAATCCACACCCAGCTTTGTGATATGGAATTAGCTCCTTCCAGCTGATCTTTCAGAGTTGTTCTTGCCCATCCCCATGTTTCAAGCCCTCAGCTCTTTCCAGCTTTCACATCGACCAAACTAGACATTCTCCCGAGGATGATGACCACTGGAGCAGACGCAGTGCAAGCAGGGCAAATGTGAGTGACCGCTCTATACAGGACCTGTATGCTTCCCGTTTGTTATTGTTGTTGGTTTTTTTTAATATTTATTTATTTGAGAGAGAGAGGGAGAAAGTGCGCGCACGTGGCTGCGAGCAGGGGAGGGGCAGAGGGAGAGGGAGAGAGAGTCTTAAGCAGACTCCCCGCTGAGCTCAGAGCCCCATGTGGGCTGGATCTCATGACCCTGACATCATGATCTAAGCAGAAATGCTTAACCAACAGAGCCACCCAGGCACCCCCATTTGTTATTTCTAAGATTATTTTAAAATCTCACAATCCTAAGAGTAAACTATTATTATTGCTGTCGTTGTCTCCATTTTATAGATGGGGAAACTGAGGCTCTGAGAAGTTGTTGCTAGCACCCAAGGCCCCACAATTATGAGAAGTGAAATGAGGATTCTAATCCAGATATTTGTAGCTCCATACCTGCTCCACTAGATCTTCCAACTTTTGGCGCCTTATAATTCCTATGTGCAAGACCGTTCACGCAAATATTTCTGGAAACCTCAGTACTAAGAATATAAAACAACTGCCCACACTTCACCCTAACCAGGAGAATTATCGCCCCACGGGCAACCCTCCAGGACTCATCCAGCCAATGTGCCTGCCGTTATAACTTCATTCTGCAGAAGGCTGGGGAGCCCCGCCCGTACTTCCAACTTGGGTATTAGCATTAGCAGTGTCTAAATAGCGAGTTTCTGTTTGCATTTTATCATCTACTGGATGAATACTTGGGAATGGGTCAAAACAAACATCTTTGCCTCACACTGGTCCCCCAAATACATGTCTTCTGATTTTACCAAGAACTGAGCTGATAAGATCAGAGAGATGGGTACATGCAGCCTGAGTTGCAGCCTGAGTCTTGTTGACAAGAGCTCTTGCTAAGTAAGATTTCCCCTTTTAGAAGCTGTCACTATGCTATTATTGACAGGTGAAAGCTAGTGTATTCTGGTCTGAACAATTTTGAGCCTCAATCTCCTTAACCCTGATTTAATACAAAGGCCAAAACTGGGCATCTTAGCTATATTGATGTAGAACCTTCCGTGGCACATAAAAAAATTAAAACCTATAAGAGGACCTACCAGAGTCAAATCCCATCACAAATGCCTTTTTTTACTTTAAGGACAAAATCAAAAATAAAACTTGAGAGCAAAGATGCCCCAGACGGGGCCGACAGGACTAATAATAGTAAGATTTAAAGACATGGTCGTTACAGACCTACTTCCATCAATTTTGTGGTTCTAGAACAATTGCCCCAAAGCCCGTACATGTACAAGCACAGACCTACCAGAGGTTCTCGACTAGGGCTGAACATTTGTATCATCTCAGGAGCTTTTTAAAAATAAAGAATCCCACATCTAGAAATTCTGACCTAATTCGTCAGAGGTGGAGTCTAGGCTGGTTTTAAAGCACCTCAGGCGATTCTATCCTGCAACCAGGGCTGGAAACACCATTCCAGACAGTTCCCCCACTGAGACTCAGGTACTCCTCTGTCCCTAACTCATAATTGTAACTGCCTCCAGCTGAATAAAACTTTAGATGAATCACTTACTGCCAAATTTGTTGTTCGTTTATTCTGCTATGTTCAATCCTTGCCTAACTATTCACTTAATCTCTTCTGATTTGGCTTATAAGTGTAATTTTTTTTATGACAACTCAAAATCCTCTCAATACTTTGACACATTAGTTCACTGAATAATCCCTTAAAACATCACACCAGCCTTTTTTGTTCATAAATAGTAGATTAGGAAGACACAGGATTCACTTCCGGTGACTAAATTAAGGCAAGTTACTATAAATTCTACACATTCAATATGTAAAACAGACAGGTTGTAATACTTTATATCTTTGAAATTTTCAGAAAGACTCTAGTATAACACCATCTGGATTGGAATCACAACTCTGCTGTCAACTGGCTGTGCAACCTTTAGCAAATTATGGTCCCTCTCTGAACTTATACTTACTCAGCTACAGAGCAAGGGAAGAAATCAGAGTTGTTGAGTCTAGGATTCTCTTCCAATGTTGAAGAAGTTCTATGATATCAGACTAATAAGCAACTAACTGCTAGTGGGTGCAGTGACATTAATAAATTCCCACTGAACTTCCAATCATGCTACACAAATTATCTCCACCTAGCTCACATTTCAGAGTCTCCTCTGCACTCCAGATCAACCACCTCTTAGATATGTCCTCCTGGGCATCAAATTCAACATGTTCCCACCATTCTGGTCCTCTTCCAATAATTTCTTATATTCACGAATGGCACCACCATGCACCCATCTGCACTAACCAGGAAATTAACCCTGCATCTGCTTCTTCTTTACTCCATAATCAAACATTCACCAGGATTTCGTCCCCTAAAAATGTGAATTCTCCATTTCTCTCTATTTCCGTTATCCCCCGTCCAAAGAGCCATCCACTTTCTTCTAGATACTGGAAGAGCCCCCAACCAATCTCTTCCCCAGCAACCAGACTGATCTTTTAAAAACATATCAGATCCTAGCATTTTCCTGCATAAAATCCATCAGTGACTCCTCAGGGCTCTCAAAGGAAAGACCCATGTCCTCAGCAAGGCCTTCAAGGTCCTGCATAACTGAACCCCTTCTCCCCTAACCCAGCCTCACCAGTCACATACTGAGCTGCTGTCCTTCTGCCCTGCAGCTTCTCCTTCACCCTTCAACTTCTTTCTTACCTTCGAGCTTTGCACATACTGTTCCCTCTGCCAGGAATGCTCTCCGCCCACTTCATCCTTAGGAGCTCACCTTCCTCACCTCCCACACTGTTTCTGCTCTATTACGCTCTCACACAGCACTCATCCCGCATCCTGCACCTGTCCTGAGTTTCACATCCCAGAACTCTTGGCGTGCATTCATTATTTGACTAATTGTGTTGTTAATTATTTCTTATCTAGGGACTACATCTGCGTCTGCTGTATTCACTGCTCTGTCACCGGTGCCTAACACCCAGTGACTTGCACTTGGTAGACGTTCTATGTTCTAATAACATTCTGGTAAATGGTGGACTTCTCCTTTCATACACCAGCTTATCCCCTCCCTTCTTTCAGCCCCTCCGGTCACTGCCAAATTTCCTTAAAGACTAACCTATACTATCTGCCCCAGCTCTGCCCCCATTCACTGGTCAACCCACAAAACTTTGGAGTCCAGGGGCGCCTGGGTGACTCAGTCGGTAAGCATCTGCCTTCGGCTCGGGTCATGATCCCAGGGTCCTGGGATCAAGTCCCACATCGGGCTCCCTGCTCCGCGGGAAGCCTGCTTCTCCCTCTCCGGCTCCCCCTGCTTGTGTTCCCTTTCTCACTCTCTGTCAAATAAATAAATAAAATCTTTAAACAAAGAAAAAAACTCTGGAGTCCAACGAAACTGTTAACACCAAAGGTCGCCAGTGAAAGCTGACAATCCAATGAGCTTTTTCTAGATTTACTTCTACTAAACATCTCTGTGACATTGGACAGGATGGGCAATTCCCTCCTGTTTCCTTTATGCAAAAAAAAAAAAAAAAAAATGCAATGAGTAGCTTCTCGGCTCCCAGCCCTGTGATTAGAACGGGATGCATTCTCTCGATGCACTCAGTGGGTCAGTCAAATCAATAATCACAAATATGCAACCAAAGCTCTGTAAGTGCTAAGAAGGCAAAACAAAGAGCTAGAAGAGTGTGAAAGGTGGGGCCTCTGAAATTGCCCTGCTCTTTTCTCTGATGAGCTCTTTGTACTCCCTCGGCTCAAGTAATGCAGCCTTTTGCATGTCCCCTGAACGTTGTTGGCACGGCAAGGTTTCCATCTTATCACACTGTACTTCTCATGTACGCTCTCTCTCTCTTTCCTGTGCTCAGGACCAAGAACTCCCAAATCTGTATCTTCAGGCCTAGTTTTCCAACCACTTCATGGATATCTCCTGGATGTTTCCCCAGGCACCTACAATGGAGCATTCCAAAACAAATTAAATGGCTTTCCCCAGCCCTTCTTCTGCTTTGAGCCTCTCACCAGTCACCTGAACTAGAAAGTAAAACCCCCTGAGAAGTTTCTCTCCCTTCCCCTCACCTCCTCAGCAAGCAAGGAGTCGTCCCAATTCCGTCTCCTAAGCATCTTGTAATTGGACCTGTTGTCCACACCCAGTGCCACAACTTGTGTGCAGACCCTCGTCACCAGCTCCTACATTATTGCCATGGCCTCCTCCCTGGACCCCTTCTTCCACGCTTCCCCTACTCTGATCATTTGCTTTGCTGCTACCCACATTTAATGTGAGCATGTTACTGACCTGCTTAAAAGTCTCCAGTGCCTTTAAGATAGAGTCCCCATTCATTAGCTTCATAATCAGATCGTACTACCTCTCCTGTCTTACTCTTCATTCATTCTTCCTCCAAATATTCATTGAATACCTAGCATACAGCAAGCACTACTTTAGGTGTTGGAGATGAAGCAGAAAACACAGCTCTGTCTTCATCAAGTCCCACAATCAAGTGCTGCAATACACCTCACACATATCACACACACACACATACACACACACATGCACACACCTGGCCTCTAGCCACTTGAAATCTCTCATCATTTTCTATATGACCCATGTTTGTTCAGGTTTTTATATGTAATACCTCTACTGGCTGAAAGACTCTTTCCTTCCTCCTGGACATATATGCACTCCCTGTAGACTCAACACTCAAATTTAACCTCTATGGAGCCTGCGGGAATTCCTCAAGACAGAGTGACACACTTCCATTCTCTGTGTGTCAAACCACTTTGAACACATCTCCACATGTACTTCCTTTTTACCTACCTGTCCCCTCACTGAACTGTCAGCCCTTCAAGAGTAAAATAGCATCTTTTTCCAGTGCCCATCCTCAATACATTTTTTGCTAATCATATGCATTGAAAAATAAATGAACAAATATGATCCACTACATCTTTTAGAGGAGGAGGAATGATCCACAAACTATACTGTGCCTTCGAATTAGTTGAGGATCTTGTTAAAATACCCGTTCTGATTCATTAGGTCTAGGGTGAGGCCCAAGAATCCGCGTTTCTAACCTACTCCCAGGGAATGCTGATGCAGCCAGCCTAGGGACCACACTTGGAGGTGCAAGGCTTTAGAACTTGGGGAATGGGGAACCCAGAAACTGAAGTTGGTTGGAAACTATTTCAGTGGAAATTAAACACACACAAGATAGTTCTGCTTCCCATCTTGTCTATCAAATCTGCATGACATCTTGACAGCAACCAGCTTCCTGAAATACTGGAGAGAAACACCATTGTTGTAGCCCTTGCTCAGTGAGACAGCCCACTCTGCGCTCTGCAGATCCTCCGGGAAGCCCCAACTGAGCTCACTCACCGGCTTCTGCTTGTTGCAAAAGCCCAAAGCCTGTCTTTGTTTCCAACTCTGCAGATGGCTCAAATGTGTTCCCTTGTCATGTCTAGCATGGACACAGGCCCCCAGACTTCCCTGCCAAGAGTTAGCGGCAGAGGACAGCTCAGTTCCTCTTGCACTGTCCCTTTTCTAAGGCAACAGCCCTGGCTGCCATTCAGGCCCTCACTTTGCAAGCCGTCCTGCCCCATTGATAGGAGGCTTGGCAGTGGCTCGCTGCTCGCTGCTCGCTGCTCGCTGCTCGGCCTGGCCAGCACACCTCTCCTCGGCCCGCCGCCTCTGCAGTCTGCCAGTAGCCTGCAAGGACTCACAGGAGCCGTCTGAAAGGCGATCCTAGTTTTAGTTACAATTTTTCCTACCCACAGAATTCTGAGATGCTACTGGGGATTTACAAGTTGTTTTAAGGCTGTTCTAAAGATAAACCTATGGTATTTACATAGATATATGGGCCTGTGTAAAGGACCGTGTGGTTCTTTATAAAAGATGCAGTATAAATGTTCTTGTACTACTAGAAGGATTATATAAAAGATGTTAAAACATATTTCAACCAAGCGGCCATCTGTATGGATGGCCACAGAATATAATGCATCCATTGTCAAGAAATCCCCACCAGAGACCTCTCAAACCGTTCATTGATTGAGTTGTGCTGGACTTGAAGCACATTGAAAATTTTCCAAATGGTAAAATATTAAATACACTTTTTAAAAAATATTTACCAGTTAAACACTGAAGTACTGTAACTGGCTGACCTTTCACAGCAGCTTTGTTCTACTTTTCCAAAAGCAGCCAGAAAGGGATTGTTTTCTTTTAATGCTTTGTTTTGTCTTTTAGAAAAAAAAGAACCAACTTATTTTGAGCATACTCCCCCCCCCCCCACCCTCCGCCTATGCAATAACATCATAATGGCAGAATAATCACTGTAAACAATACCCTGGGGATTTAGCTGGCTACAGCAGGGGACTTCAAGAGCCAATTTCAGTGCTTTTCTTAACTACATCATTGCATTTTTGTCTGCTAGTGGATAAGAAGAGTCTCCTTTTAGAGCAGGTTGATGGAAAGTGCTAATTGTTGACACATTAGCTAATTGTTATGATTAGCCCCTGACTTTTTTTTTAATTCTAAAAGTCAAGATCTCAACTGTGAAGTATGAAGATGCTTTATTACAACAATGCTATGAAAACATTCAAACAATGAGAGGCTAATCTTCAGAAGCATTCAATCCGGTGGCAACTAGACAGCCATGCCTTTAAAGAACAGACAACCATCAGGAAAAGAAAATATCCTAACTGCGGCATCCACCCAATATTTCAGACCTAAGTGTTCTGGGTTATCATTAACAATCTGTTTTTACAAATTCACTATGTCTTTGGAAAGTTGAAGTAACTCCAAACCAAATAAACCATGTGCAAGCCATAATGGTCCACTGACAATTGAGGCGCTTGGAGTTCATGAGAGTGTGAACCTATAAGGTACCACACTTCAGTGTTGCTCTGTTTTCTGAACACCAACATGGGGTATTTGAAATCAGGCTCATTCTCAGCTATAGTTCAGCTTGGGAAAACAACTAGGTATGAATCCTAAAATGTGCATGTTCATTAATATTTAAAGAAAAGGAGGGAGAGGAAATCAAGTAGAGAGAAAAAAGAAAAAGTAGCAAGAATCCCAACTGCAGGGTTCAATTCTTGGCTCTGGCCACTGAATGAGTCATTATTCTGTGTCTCATCCAGCTGACTTGTAAATGTAAACAAATATTTACTATTTGCTATAGGAATTACCTGGCTTCATATAAATATATGATTTGACTGAATTTCAATTCGTAAAAACTCAGATACATATTAAAATCAATGCACGACCGTAACCTGGTGTTCATTTTATAGTTTAACAAATGGAGAAAATACAATCTTCTTAAATTATTCTGATTTATAATCTTCCCTAAGTAACATAATTAAGTTTTACTACCCATCCATTGGTCAATATCTTGACATTTTCTTCCCTCAGTGTCCTTCGTTTTAAACTTTAAGTATCTGCATCCTTAAAAAAAATAATAATAAAAAAGATATGTTTTAAACAACCTACACTTCGTTTATACATAGTTTGACTATTTTGAGCAACTTGACTGGTTACTAACTAGCTAACCCATTTAGAGTTGTTTACAAGATTAAATGTGATAATAACTTAATGTGACTAAAGCAATGCTTGGCACATGGTAAGCACCTAATAAATGTTAGCTGCATCAGCAGCGGCATCGAAGTGACAAGTAAGTGGCCAAAGAGTCAGGCTTGCATTTATAAAAAATGGTATAGATTCCCAGTTTAACCTAAGGTGTAACACAGCACTGTACATGAAAGAAAGTATTATTAGTAGCTACTAAGTCTTTTTGGTACAGGTGGCGAGTCAACACTTGACCAAATACCTATTACACAGTAGGCTCTCTGCTACATGGCTTATATTAGGGCTCTGTCTATGTATACAAACTGAGCTGAAGTTAAAAAAGAAAAAAACAAAACAAAACACTCTAGTCTCTCCTCAATTTAAATGCCCCCAGGGTAGAATCTTTAGATCCTAAAGGGAAAGTAAGTTCAGAAAAAACAAAGGCAAGAGGGAAATGTCAGAAAATACATATATGCAGCCCTTACAAAGGTCTGCCTGGACTAAACAAACACAAATTAAAACAGTACACAAAACCGAGAGTGTAACAACAAAATCTTTCTATCCTACATTTATAATAATTCAATAAACAGTAATTTCTCTTTCTCCCTGTTCGAATCTTTTCAGGTTCTTTCTGCTGCACAATTTCAACCAGGTGATTCCAATTTGACTTTGCATCGTTGCAAAGATCATAATGAGAAGCCACGTTTTTCTTTTTCCGGTTCTCCATCCAACATGAGTGCCGTCTGCCTGAGACTCCGTACTGACTGCCGAATCGAATCGTGCCAGAGGCCCAGCCTGAGACAGCCTCCTTCATTTTTCCCCCACGCAAATCTCCCACCCACTTCCGTGCCCCAGCTTCGTCTCCCCTGGATTTCATCACAATCCCACCTCCTGCTCTACAAATCACTTCACTTTTTTTTTCCCAATCTCCTATTTTTCTTTTTTAAGTTATCCTAATAGGAATGATTTGAAATTTACATATACATGGACATCAAAATCCTCACCATGGTGAAAATGTGTTTAAAAGTAAACTTCAGGGAGCCTGTGTGGTTCAGTCAGTTAAGCGGCTGCCTTTGGCTCAGGTCATGATCCCAGTATCCTGGGATCGAGCCCCGCATCGGGCTCTGTGCTCAGCAGGGAGCCTGCTTCTCCCTCTTCCTCTGCCTGCCTGCCTGCCTGCCTGCCCGCCTGCCTGCCTACTTGTGATCTCTCTCTCTTTCTGTCAAATAAATAAATAAAATCTTTAAAAAAAAAAAAGTAAAGCTTCATGTGAAGAGAGCTCTAGGTTTAAGTGGGTAGAATAAATGAAGTTATTATTTTAAAGGAAAATGCATTATTGAATTGAGCCAATAACTTATTTTCCAGTTGAATTCAACTTGTTTTCCTACCAAAATATAGATTTGTACTTTCACATGTATCATTGCTATAATGCTTTTATTTCTAGTTCTTTTAAAATGTTACATACAAGAACCTAGCTATAATATCACTGTATACACTCTTCTGCATTGGGGGGAATTCCCATCCATCCATCAATTTATTTTAAGTAAGAATAACACAGGAATGAAATCCCTGAATATTTTAACATGTTCCCTGAAAACGTATTAATGACTTTACAACATGACTATAAAATACACAATTTTCTACAAATGTGCGAGTATGTGCTAGGTAGAAGGGCTATCTAAAAACACATATTATCTCCTGTATCAACCTCCTTCATCTACTATAGGAGGAAAGGAAAACTTGAGGTAGTGAGACTTCTGCAATGTACACATCAGCCGGTGGCAGACCTATAGTTTGTCCACATCATACCTTTCAGGGAAAGAATAATAATATATGGCACTGGCCACCTCAAGACCCAGCTCTCTTGATGGTGTGTTGGACTGTATCCAAACACCCCAGACACAAGACAAATTATTACAAACCAGACATTAAGTATTCTATTTCACCATCTCCATATTTGAAAAAAAGAAGAAAGAGAAAGAGAGGGGGAGGGAGGAAGGGAGGGAGGGAGGAAGGAAGGGAGGGAGGAATAATGGAAGCAAGGAAGGAAGGAAATGATACAATTCAATCTAGGTTGATTATAAAGGGTTTGTAATAGGTTTCTGGTGTGTCTTACCTTCAAATCTTCAGGTTATGCCCGAAATCCAAAGACTGGTGTCCTTCTAAAAGGAAGGAGAGGGGGATTTGAGACCCAGAGACACAGAGGAAAAGGCCCAGAGGAAAGAACAGAGGCAGAGATTGGAGGCATGCAGCCCCAAGGCAAGAAACACCAAGGGTTGCCTGCAGCCAACAGAAGCTGGGAAAGAGGCAGACAACAGATTCTCCCTCAGGGCCTCCAAGAGGAGACCAACAGGGCAAACACCTCAATTTTGGCCTCCAGAATTATGAGAAAGTAAGTGTCTATTGTTTTAAGCCACCAAGTTTACGGTAATTGGTTATGGCAGTCCTAGGAAACTATGCACTCTTAGCCAAGATTTACTCAGGGTTGCTGTGAAGGTCGAATGAGATGATCAGAAGGCACCTAGCACTATGCTCACTTGGTGAAACCTCCTTTATCCCCTCCTCTCCCCTGGGCAGTGAGAATGCGTATGAGGCAGGTTTTCCCCTACTGCAGATTCAGGCTGACTATTGATCATCCTTATGGGTCTGGAGCTCCTACCTCATTCCTCCCGCTGGGAAGTGCCACATCCTCCTCCCAAGGACATGTCGGTGCCAGCCTGTCTGGCGCAGACTTTTCTTCCTATCTGCTACCTGGCTTCCTTAACATTGCCCTTACCTACCTAAGCTGCTGATAGCAAAAAACGGCTCTCTGGAGAGGGCTGGGCTGGGCAGTAGGACGCTGGTTCTCATAGTCCCAGCTCATCACCGTCCCCCTGGTTGATCCCTTCTGTGGCCTGACACATAACCCAAAAACTTCCACAGATTCAGCATCCTTCTCCCTTTGGACTTCTGTCCTCTTCATGTACTATCTTCTTTGAGAGCTCGATACCAATGTATTAACACCTTTCCAATCTAATTTCATTATCTTGTTTTCTCCTTTTAGAGAAAAGAATATATATATGTACATATATATAAATCACTTATTTTTAATTCTTTTTTTTTTCATTTTTACTTCCTCTAAAAGATGCATACTCTAATGGAAAGAAAAATAGGGAGCCAGACCCTATTCAAGGCCTACATGGGCCACTAATAATGAGCCGTCATGCCAAAGCAAGACTCAAAAACAAACAAAAAAACAAATGGAAAAAATTACTGTGAAGTGGATTTTGTCATTTGAAAACCTAATTGGAAGTCATTTCTTGCTAAAATTCCACCTTTTTCTCTAGTTAACCAAGTAAGAACACGTGTGCAAGCAGACCCGGCCAGATTGCTTGGCAGTACTCTATTTCCTCCCATTTCCCTAACCTCCCATCTGCAAAGTAAAGCAGCAGATGTATAAATAAATATATATATAATTTATCACATGTCCTATATACCACATATATGTTTCATATATTTCATATATATACCCCTACCTAACTCATTGGGATGCAATCAATAAACACGACAAAGGCAGAGCATGTTTAATTCCTTGGAAGACAAGCTCTAAAATTTAAAGTGGTGTTAAAACCTTAATTCTCCCCTTTGCAGAAAAGAATAAACCTCCTCCGCCCTCTTCCTTGTTTTTTCCTTGATTCGGGTAAGTAGTGTGATAACTTGAAAGCCATGCTAGTTATGTGCAAGGGAAAACAGAGAGGCTTCCCGTTCGAATGGAGACTTGCAGAAGCAAGACAAGGCAAGGTTTGTATTCTTGCATGATCGGAGGCAACCTGCAGCATTCAGACCAGAAAGGAAAGGAGAAGAGAGAGCAAGTCTGATTAATGAGACGTATTTTTTCCCTTGCTCTGCTACAGGTGCTCTTCGAGCAATACAGCATTTACTCCTCACAATACCGCTAAGCAGATGTCATGGTTTCCATTTTACAAACGCACCAACTAAGGCTTAGAAAGCTTAAAGAATTTGAGTCATCCATAATTGGGTGACAAATAAATAAAACAGACACCTGCCTCCTTATAACTTCTCTCTTCCACTTTGAGAGGACTCTACAAGAAAGGACTAAGGAGTGACAGAGAAAACTGGACCTAGCTGTTTATATTTCGGTGACCAAACAGCCTTAGAGAGAGAGAGTTTCATTGTAGGTACAGGAAAAAAGCTTCCTGTGCTGAAATCTGATTACAACACAAGTTAAATCCATTGAAACTTATCCTGATATCAAAAGACAAGCTTTGCATACACCAGTTCTGAAAGCTTTGAAACCCTAGTCACGAAGCAGCAGGTGTGGGCTCCATTAAATTGTTCTGGAGGATAAGCACACTCCCCCAGTGCCACAGCTTGCCCAGGATTTTCCATGTTCTCTCTATCCCTCATCTGCTTGAGGCCCACCTAGTGGGGGAGGAGAGAGCACAGAAAAGATCGCATGTCATTTCTAAGGTGAGCAAAGCCTAGAAGTTTTCCTGCACGGTTTTCCCGAACGAAGTGTTCTCATGAGAACCAATAGCTACTGTGCTGGTACCTTGCCCCTCGTAGGCTTATGAATCCAACCAGTGGATATTGACTGAGGAAGCCCTCTAGGCAGGGCACTGTCCTGAAGCAGATTCAAAACCAGTGTTAGGGGGCGCCTGGGTGGCTCAGTTGGTTAAGCGACTGCCTTCGGGTCAGGTCATGATCCTGGAGTCCCAGGAGCGAGTCCCACATCGGGCTCCCTGCTCAGCGGGGAGTCTGCTTCTCCCTCTGATGCTCCCCCCTCTCGTGCTCTCTCTCTCTCTCATTCTCTCTCTCAAATAAATAAAAAATCTTTAAAAAAAAAAAAAAAAAAAAAAACAGTGTTAGAAAGAGCTGTTGCCTTTAGAGAGCTTGCAATCTGGTGGGCAGACACATCCACCCATTAGAAAGCAACTACAATTTCACTCATACCATTCCGACAAGTCTGTCAGGAGAGAAGAAAACTCTCTATAGGCTGGAGAGATGGGGGGAATGGGAACGAGGGCTGGCTTGAGAATGACCTCGAAGGCTGAAGGGGATTTGGGTAGGCAGAGAAGTAGGTTGGGGAAGGACAACTGCTACTGAAGACAAAGCATAAAATTAGTGTAGCTTAAAATTAGTGAGCAGATTAGGAAATATCAAACAAAACCAGTAAATTCAGAGTTGTCGCTACCAAGTCTTTGCCAGGCGGAGATGGCCTGTTTACATCCTGTACTTAACTCACCTCCACCTTAACAGGCTCCTGAGAAGAAAATTTCTGACATGGGACCATTAAAGGCTCACTTTACTTTCCACAAATACATTTGCCTCCTTTCATAGCTGTTTACACAGAGAGTAAACCATCTTTGCTTCAAGATGAATTGTAATTGTCACCCATTTCAGTGAGGTGAAACAGTGGTTGAGGCTGCTGACAGAGTATGAATATTAGACCTCCTAGTGAAGGAACAGAACCAGACTGTCCCAAGATGAGAAGCTCAAGATGGCTCCCGGTAAATTTCCACCTTTTACCTGGGAAAGTGCCATCTGCTGTCCTTAAGAAATACACATTTCAGTGGGCAATAACCAGACATAATCCTTAGAAGCCTGCTTCTTAAAGCAGAGATCTGTGGATACAATTATACATATTATTTGCCACAGCTCACAAAATTTTATGACTACATAGACCCCGAACCAAAACAACAGAGTAATTCTGTAAAAATGAAAATTTCCACCAGATTCTTGGCATGGAAAATAAATGTAGTCTCTATAAATGAGAGATAGCTTATTTTTCCTTTTTAAATTATGTCTCTAATGGGGTGAAAGGCCACTGTCAGTCATGGAACTAGTAGGCAATTAGTTATACCCAAATCATCCCCCAACTGGGGAGTTTCTTGGTCCCAGACATCTTGGCTCCCTACCCAATGTCCACCTCATCATGCTCCATTCTGCCCTCGGGTCTTGACAAATCTAGTACTGAGTAAAAGTCCTCCCTAGAAGTTTGATAGTAGTGGCCAAAAGAGAAAAAAAGTTAATAGAAAAGGAGAATAGCCATCTCTACTTTAAAAGGGGGGGAGGAGGGTCAACTTTGAAATGTCACAAATTTCCATCAACTCCGGAAAATAGAAACTGTCTCATTTGCTTTGTTTTATACAGTGCCCATCACAGTAGCTGAGACTCAGTCTCTCAAATGTTTGTGAACAACTGTAAGTCTCTACAATGAATACGACGTTCAAATGATTCCGTTTTCTCCTTCAATTAAATAAGATTGAATTAATCATCAAATATTGTATCCTGGATACTTGGGGATGGTGCAGCCATTCTGGAAAATAGTTTGGCAATTTTTCAAAAAGTTAAACCTACAGTTACTACATGACCCAATTCCACTCATAGGTACATACTCAAAAGAACTGAAAATGTATGCCCACATAAAACTCATTCACAAATGTCCATAGCTGTATCATTCATAATAATCAAAATCATAGAAACAACCTAAGTGTCCATCAACTGACGAATGGATAAACAAAATGAGGTCTACCCATGCAATGGAAAATTATTCAGCCATAAAAAGGAATGAAGTTCTGCTATGCCTTTTAAGAATGAACCTTATGGCTATTAAGGAGGGCACGTGTTGTAATGAGCACTGGGTGTTATACAGAAATAATGAATCATTGAACACTACATCAAAAACTAATGATGTACTGTATGGTGACTTACATAACATAAAAAAAAAAAAAAATGAATGAACCTTAAAAGCATCATACTAAGTAAAAGCAGGTAGACCTACTGCCTGATTCCATATACTATAGGGCCAAAAGACCACTTACTATATGAGTCCAATTATCTGAAATGTCTAATATAGACAAAGACAGACAGTCAGTTAGTAGTTGCTAGGAGCTGGGGGAAGGGAGAATGGGGAGTGATTGCTAAGGGGAATGGGGCCACTTCTTTGGAGAACTGTATATTTTAAAAGGATGAATTTTGAGATGTGTCATTTTATCTCAAAAAAATATTTGGCTAACTTCTCAGTGAAGAAACTATAGTTAGGAGTTACGTTCCATTCTTCAGGTGCAATGAAAACTATTGATATTCCATATATCTTTTTTCTTTGTCAATAAATATTAGAAAATTTACTGGAATTCTTTATATACTTAAAAAAGAAATGTAAACATTCTTTAAGCATTTGTTATATTATGTAATTAATCACATCATAAAAGCAATAATAATAATGATGATGACTAACATTTATTAAATGCTTACTATGGCACTATTAAATGCTATCAGTCACCGTTCTAAGTACTTTACAGGTATTAACTCTTTTTTTTTTTTAAGATTTTTTATTTATTTATTTGACAGAGAGAGACACAGCGAGAGAGGGAACACAAGCAGGGGGAGTGGGAGAGGGAGAAGCAGGCTTCCCGCAGAGCAGGGAGCCCGATGTGGGGCTCCATCCCAGGACCCTGGGATCATGACCTGAGCCGAAGGCAGACACTTAACGACTGAGCCACCCAGGCGCCCCTACAGGTATTAACTCTTAAAAGAGTTAAAGGACAACTCTATAAGGTGAGTCCTATTCTTATCTCTATTTTTATACAGAAAACTGAGGCACAGAGGGCTTATCCAAGGTCAATCAGCTAGTTAATTGGGAGCCAGTATCCCAGCCCAGGCAGCCTGGTCCAGAGCTGACACTCATAATCACCATTCAATTCCACCTTTAATGAAAATAGGAAAAGGATTAGTGCTAGATGACTCACTGCAGGACCTAATCTAAAGATTTGGCTAAGTTTTCTCACATGCAAGCTCTGCAAGCCTGACCTCCTGGTCTGCTTTTCCTGATCACTAAAGTGAGGGAATGGGGCAGCACCCTCTCTTCGTCCCCAACCACTCTGAGTCTCCATGACCCTGTGCCTAAGTCAATGAGAAACCAAGAGATATTCAGATGCAAATATTCTATAATGAGCATATTGGGTATACCAGGAACTTTGAGTTTAAAATATTTTATAGAAAGCAACTACAAATTTTAGGATTAAACAGCTGAAAAGGCCTCAGGGACTAAAGGACTGGATTGGCTACTAGGCACTTTTTTTTTTTTTTTAATTTAAAAAAAAGGAAATTCTGCTCACTCTCCCTTATAATCAAAAAAATCATTCACTGCATATTTTTTGCTTCCTGGAATTTAATTCCATGATATCTGCTTCAATCCTCAACAAATAAATATTGAAAACCTCCTGTGTGCCAAGCATCTTTCAGGCGCTAAGGACACAATAAGAAATAAGGCAAAAAAGGGCTCCAGCTCATTTTTGAAGAGGAGGGAAGATAATGATAAGCAAGCCAACAAATCAATAAACAAAATAATTTCAGATGGTGACAGTTGCTGAGAAAATAAGGCAGGGTGACACAATGGTAATTGGTTGCTTTAATATCTGATAAAACCTAATCTGTAATTGAGCAAAGATTTTGGTGTATTTCATTCACCTTATCCCAAGTGCCTAGAAGGCACTCAATAAATATGGAATGAATGGGAGGATAAGTGAATGAATGAATAAACAAACAAATGGTAAGTAAATGGTGTTCTCCACATTGTGGGAGAGACTGCTAGCTGATCAGGAAGGCCATTTCTACTTTCTTCTGGGCTCATAGCTCAATTACGTGTATTAGTTTGCTAGGGCTACCATAACAAAATAGCTCAACTGGATGGCTTAAACAACAAAAGTTTATTTTCTCACAGTTGTGGAGGCTAAAAGCCCATGATCAAGATGTCAGCAGGCTTGGTTTCTTAAGGCTTCTCTCCTTCACTTACAGATGACTACCTTCTTACTGTGTCCTTACGTGGCCTTTCTTCTGTGCATGCACATCCATGGTGTCTTTGTATGTCCTCATTTCCTCTTCTTATAAGGACACAGAATGAATTAGGGTCTACCCTCACAGCCTCATTTTAACTTAATTATCTCATTAAAAGCCCTCTCTCCAAATACAGTCACATTCTGAGGTACTGGGGATTAGGACTTCAGCATATGAATTGGGGAAGGACATAATTCCATCCAAAAGAAGGTATTTTCAGCTTCCTTTGCAATTTGGTAGAAACTAGTCACAATGGGGCACGTGGCTGGCTCAGTCAATACAGCATGGGGCTCCTGATCTTGGGGTCCTAAGCTTGAGCCCCACGTTGGACACAGAGATTACTTAAAGAAAGAGAAAAAAAAAAAAAAAAAACAGAAAACCGAAACTAGTCACAAGGCTACAGTCAGTGGAATCTGAGCAGCAGTGTATGCCAATTCCTGGCCTGATCCATAAAAACCTCCACACATAATCCTCCACGGTGTTTCCCTATCTGCTAGCAGGCTATTAACCCCCAAGATGACACTGGAAGCTACAAGGGAAGAAGCCTCCAGTAGACTTAAGTCCCTGAACTGGTGAAGCAGTGCCGCCCTGACAAAGGCATACATTGGACTCTCATATAAGAGAAAAATAAACATATGCTGAGATTTGTTTATCATAGAAGTAGCCCATCTTAATCAATATTACCTCCATTACACCTTCAAATCTATTTAGTCTTTCTTAATAACCTTCTGTGTTATTCAAGCTAAAGAGTTGTGTTTTTTTTTTAAGATTTATTTATTTAGGGGTACCTGGGAGGCTCAGTCGGTTAAACATCTGTCTTCAGCTCAGGTCATGATCCCAGGGTCCTGGGATTGAGTCCCGCATGGTGCTCCCTGCTCGGCAGGGAATCTGCTTCTCTCTCTCTCCCTCTGCCCCCTCCCTACACACTCGATTTATTTATTTTAGAGAGAGAGAGAGAGTGCAAGTGGGGGGGGGCAGAGGGAGAGAGAGAATCCCAAGCAGACTCCAAGCTGAGCATGGAGCCCAACTCGGGGCTTGATCTCACAGCCCATGAGATCATGACCTGAGCCGAAACCAAGAGTCAGATGTGTAACCAACTAAGCCACCCAGGTGCCCCAAGAGTTTTTTTTAAAGGTTTCCTCACAGGACTATGACTTTAATCATTTTCTATGCTCCTCTCTTCCTAAGTTCTTTACTTTCATCCTAAAATACAGAACCCAAAACCAGAGAGAGGCCTCTTAAAGCAAGTTTTCGCTGTAAAACATTGGCAGATTGAAGCCTTAAACATACTATTTATCATGAGATAATACAAAGACATACAAACTGAAGACTCCCAAAATTCTTAAACCCATAGTTTCAACCTCACAAAAGCTTCACCTTTATGGGCCAACTCACAATTGCCAACTGCTGCTGTGGTTCATATGCTAAAAATAAGAGGGCACCAAGAAGGAGCTGGCCAGGCCAAATCTGGGCTGCAGTCCTCCCTGGACCAGGAACAACAAACAAGGTGAAGGAGGTAATGGGGTGGGGGAAGGACCATTCTTCGACGCAGTGATCCCAAGAGCAATGGGAATCCAAAAATAAACATTGGTTGACCCCAGTACCCTTGAACAAGCAGGCAAAGTCACTGAATAACAGAGCCAGCTAATCTACATGCCAATCTAAACTTCTCCTCCTGAGCTGCTACTGCAGGTGGCCAGACCTTTAACTTCTAAGGAAGTTTACCAGAAGAAACATCATTTTCTATCATTGATATCAGTAGCAGATGCATCGGACCAATTCTGACATACCTAAATTTTCCTTTAGGAGCCCAGAAATACAACTCAGAGCCTGGGTGGTGAAATACAATCAGCAGCCTGCCTGTTCCTTCCTTCCTTCCTTCATTAATTTGTTAGTTCATTCATTCAACATTCTTATTCGTGCCTAAAAGGTGCTGGGCACTCTGCTAAGGACTAGAGATACATGAACTAGTAAAATTCCTCTAGGCTTTCACAATCTTGGATTTGGCAGGAGGAACTGAGAAGGAAAGCCCAAATTAAAATGTGGTTAATGTTATACTGGCATGACGGCAAGTTACTCCAGGAACACAGAGAAGGAAATGATCAACTCCTCGCCAACAGATAAATGGAAGTAAAAATTAAAATAGTGGCAAGACATCTAAATTGTGTGTATTACATAGAGTTCATCTACACTTTGTTTTAAAAGAAAGAAGATTTTATCCAAACAGGAGTTTAACAATGTCAAATAACTGCACTGCAGACTCAAAAACACAAGGGGAAAAAGCAAGAAATCAAGTCTCGGAGTCAAAGGAGAAGTCCTGCACATCCACAATCACACTGCCCCTCCTGACCTGTTCTCCCGCCTGTGTCCCCAACACTGACTGCAGAATGCAGCCCAGCCACTGCTTGGCTCCACCCTGGAGGACCTGATGGGGGCAAAATTAGGGGGAGGGCTAATGCTGACAATGGAATAAACCTGAAAACGATGACTATATTGGCTTCCGACCCAGTTTTATTTCCCAAGAAAGTATCTCTTGAGATTCTGAGGCACCATTTTTCTCTGGTTCCCTCCAGCTTTCCCCAGCTAAATCTGCTCCCAAGATTCTCACTAAAGTGCAAAAACACAAACCCCTTAAGATGTCCCCACTTCCACTGTATCTGATTCTGGGCTCCATGAATATATGTTCATACCTGTTGGATCACATTTTCTAGAAACAATTCATCACTTGTCTCCTCCCAACTACACAGCCAACATCTTCACCCTGGATGATGTGTACCTATCATCCAGGTACTCAAGTATCATTTTAAATGCAGTGGTACTTGAAAGACCTAGGCAAACAGTAGGCTTTTTTAAAAAGAAAATGAAATTAAGGACTAAATCATGAACATCAGTGACCTAAACCATGTATACTTTTTGCTTTTTTTATATTTTAACTTGACTTACTTAAAGCAAGTTTCTTTTATAATTGGGAAAATGAGGAGGACAGGTATAATTCTTTTTGGTTGGTGAAATAACAAATTCTTCAAACTCTCTTCAGGGAAGTAACCTACCTGGTCTCAGATTGAGCATGTCATGTTCGTGAATGTCTTTTCTCCTTGTCACCTTCTTAAAATGGTCAATTAAAGCTACTAGTACTTTTCCTTATGACAAGGACATGTATCCAGTGGGAACTGGAATGAAGCCAACACATTAATTTCATGTAATTCAGCTGAATGATTTTATTTCCTCCCAAGACTGACTCAGGGCTCACAGCCAATGCACGGTGGTGTGGTGATGATGTTTCGAATAAGACCCTCCATTGGTCTACTGGATCTGGGCTAGGACAGATCCTCAAAGGACTTTATTGGAGGTGAACTCAAGGTGAACCAAAGTTCCTATGATGAAAATAGTTCAATCAGATCTCCAGAATCTCTTGAGTCATGGGACAGCTGAACAAAATTAGTGTCATGGAGGGGGCAGCAGTAGCCAGACTCTAAGGTGGCCCTAGTGATCCCTTCCTCCTGGTGTTCACACCCTTGTATAATCCCTTCCCATTAACCGAGCCTAGGCAGGACTCAGTGACTCACTTCTAACAAGGAGAATAAGAAGTGACAGTGTGTGAATCAGAGACAAGGTCATAAAGGGCCGAATGTGCCCCCTCCATCACTCCCTCTTGGGGAAGTTGGCTGCCATGGTGTGAGAGGGATGACCATGTGGCAAGGTTCTGAGAGCTGCTGCCAACAGTCTCCTCTGAGGAGCTCCTCTGCTGTTCCCCAGCCTTCTGATGAACTGCAACCCCAGGGCATCCTCTGCACTGCAACCTCATGAGAGACGCTGAGCAGAACCAGCCTGCTATGTCCCACAGAAACTAGAAAAGATGACAAATGCTTGATGTTTTAAGCTGCTAAATTCGGAGGACATTTTGTTACACAGCAGTAATTAATATAGGGGCTTAAAGGTATCCAGCCCCAGGACATGATACGAGGGGTGCCGAAAACATGCCCACACCTGTGCTGTTTCCTCCCCATTGTGCCTGTCAGGCCTGAAGGGCTTGCACCCCTACCTTAAATACGTATGCAGTTCCTCCCGAAGCACACAGTGAGTGCCTTCTGTGTGCACTCAGGATACCAAACGTTAAGGATAGCAAGGCGATTTTTCCCTTCTGAAAAGCTCATTTTCCTTCTCCTTAAGAACCATCCAGTTTCCTTGTCAAAAACAGTTTTCAAGGCTGCTAAAAAGTGAGGCCAACCATTGAACCCCAATCCCAACTAGGAGTCCGATGCCTCCCATTATGAAGGAAAAACAGAGGCCGAAGTGGAACTTCATGGAATGCAGTTAGCCTCCCTGCCGGTCCCCCTAAGTTTAAATAGAAGCATTCCATTCTGCCCTCTTAAAATTAAGTGCTCTCACAAAGCAGACACTGGAGCATAAAATACCTTTTTACTTCACCTATTTGAATACCAGAGATTTGCCTTAAAGGGCCAGGCAACCTGAAGCTTTTCAACCAAAACAAGGCACCAGATTACCGAAGGCAGATGATATTTCATCTTAAGCATCGAGTATATTGTCCTTACCATCAGGGATTCTCGCGGGATTAACACTAAGTAGTGCCTATTACTACATTAATGATAAATCATTTGCATGTCATTAACAAATTTCAGCCAGCCAGGATTAATCCCTCAGTTTATTTTGTTTAACAGCCAATAGGTTCCTTACTCACTGAAATAAAAGGCAGGAAACTCAGACGTTTTCTTCAATCCAGGCAGTTCAACAAAATGCTTATATTTTTTTTTTCCCCACCATTATTATCATCATGCAGCTTCTAGGATAATATACTATTTTTGACATAAAAATATTAACTAGGAAAGCTTTCAATTAGTCAAATATAAGAACAAAAAGACATATACTTAAGGCTTGGCTTGGCTATTGTGAAATGAAGGCATAAGTTGGTCATACAAATACACATTTTCAATAAGAGGATTTTCTAAAAGATTTTTAAAAATAATTCATACCTTTGTTGATTCCACATGTGCTATTTGCAATTTAACATCAGAAAATAATCACTCCAAATGGTTCTCCCTACTATGATTCACCACAGTGAATGATTCTGCCACTCACAGCAAATAAGAGAATGGTTCAGAATGGCTTATTTTCCTGCTCCAATAAACTATGACTAGGCATTCAGCAGATTTTTCTTTTGTTTCTTATTATTTTGCAGAGTTGAGAAAAAAATATGAAAAATAAAAAAAATAACTGAATGGGCCACTGCTTTCAAAACTTATTTAGTCTCACTCATTTATGTCAACCCTGTTATGATTCACTTCCATTCTCCTGTTTTTCTGGTGTGTTTTCCATATTGGAGAACCCTCACCACAAGATGCCCATTCTCTTTTGGATCTCAAGGCACGGCTTACCTTTCCACACAAAAGTCTAAGTGTAAGTGCCCACTGCCAAAATGAATGCATGTGATAAGATTAAAGCATTTTATTAGCTTTTCATTCTGGATATAATTGGCAGAAATCTCCTTTGTTGCATTAATTTTGTATCATTAAACCTATCCAGTAAGTATCTCGACACCAGCTCAATCATTCTAGGTTCCAGCCCAGAAAGTCAACTTACACGAAATAACAGTGAGGCCTGTTGACAGTTTTCAACATACTGTTTTGATTAATAGAGTTTTTGATTGTATACTTCTCTGAATGCCGAGTCTAAAGTCATTAGCTACTAAGAAACAGCTACACCTCCCTTTATCCTCCTACTCTCATCCTTAGGACTTCAGGAATCATCATAAGGAGTCTTCAACTTGCCAATACTTAAAAGGGGGGGGGGGGGAGCATCCAGCATCCCTCTCTAAACTTCCAGAAAAAAATAATAATGAATGACAGACCCAATCATTTTTCATGCCAGTGTAGCCAGATATTGGTATCCTACAACCTAGTCTCTTTCCAGAGCATCTCTCTATATAAGCATGCCTGAGCACGTGCACGGGCACACGTACACATACTATATGGAGCCTGCAAAGTAAGGAATGCCAACATAGCCAAGCAGGGGTTAAGTTAGGAAGCAAAGAGATAATTTGTTGTCTGGAGTTACATGGGGTACATTTTGCACAGAAATAATGTTATAAGTGCACATTTTATAAACTCAGTTAATCAATTTAACTCACATCACCTTCCATATTCCGGATGTCTTGCAGGGTAAAGATATGAATAGACTAGTGGGCTCTAAACTGTTGGGTCAAACGGTAAGTCAGAGGGAGAAGCAGACTCCCCGCCGAGCAGGGAGCCCGACGCGGGACTCGATCCCGGGACTCCAGGATCATGACCGGAGCCGAAGGCGGTCGC
>NW_023270268.1:62225550-62250002 GCF_011800145.1 Mirounga leonina
TCTTTCTTTCTTTCTTTCTTTCTTTCTTTCTTTCTTTCTTTCTTTCTCTCTCTCTCTCTCTCTCTCTCTCTCTCTCTCCCCCCTCCCTCCCTCTCTTTCTTTCTCTCCTCTTTCTTTCTTCTCTCTTCCTTTCTTAAAAAGATTTTGTTTATTTGACAGAGAGAGAAAGAGAACACAAGCAGGGGGAGTGGGAGAGGGAGGGACAGGCTCTCCACTGAGCTGGGATCATGACCTGAGCTGAAGGCAGACACTTAACCTTAATCAACTGAGCCACCCGGGAGCCCTTAGTCAGCATTTTCAAAGAGGATTTCTATTTAAGAGAGTGTTCCAGATAATTGAAGCTTTTATCTTAAAAAAATGCACCTTTCAAAACTCTGAGTGACTTCTTAGAACCTCAGGTCCTATACTTTTTTTAGAACAGTTATAGCTGTAGAGGCTAATGATGTAGTTATGTAGTCTACATGGTTTCATACTGCAAATGATTTTTGCGTGATTGTTTTTTTTTTTCCTTCCCTGCCCTTTTTTTGCTGTCAGTTTTCTTCAGAAGGTCCTTTCTAATTTGCTGCGAACTGAGAAACCATTTTATAATGCTAAGAAGTATGTAATGGGGTGCCTGGCTGGTTCAGTCTGTAGAGCATGTGACTCTTGGTCTCAGAGTTGTGTTTGAGCCCCACGTTGGGTGTAGAAATTACTCAAAAAAAAAAAAAATGAATGAAAGTCTTAGAAAAAAATAATGCTAAGAAGTATGTAAGAGTTGTTGGGTATAGGAATCAGGGAAACTTAGCCATGTGATAAGCAAGGATTGAAAACTCATAGCTATGGGAGCCAGGCAGATGGCATAAAAAGCAGAATGCTGGCTGGACATCTTTAAAAAAAAAAAAAAGCTGCCTAGTTACAATGTCTTTTAAAATACTGTGGACCAAAGGAGACATGTCTGCCCAAATGCTGCCTGTTTTACCCTCTACATAGCAGCAGAGCTTTGCTTACAGCTTAGGCAAGTGTGACAGTTATTTCAGCTATCTTGGAGTAGTTGAAGTGTCCACTAGTCATTTAACTGTTTTCATAGATAACTGAGATTCTTTGGGGGGTTTCTGTACTTTAATTTTGAGATTTTTAAAATTCAACTTTTTTTGGATTTAAATATGGTGAACACTAATTAGTAACATACTGTTATGTCATATTTGTGTTATATTTTTTTCTCAAATTCTAGTGACTTTTAAAAAATTGTTGATATAGTTCATATGTTATAAAATGTACCCTTTTAAGGTGTATACTTTAGTGACTTTCAGTAAATTCACAAAGTTGTTCAACAATCACAGCTATTTAATTTCAGGACATTTTCATCACCCCAAAAAGAAACCCTGTAATCCATTAGAAGTTACTCTCTATTTTCCTCTTTCCCCAGCCTCTATTTATTTTTTGTCTTTATAGATTTGCCTATTCTGGACATATCATATAAAAGAGATCATATAATATGTGACCTTTTATTGTCTGGCTTTTCACTTGGATAATATTTTTTCAGTCCATGTTGTAGCATATTTTAATACTTGTTTTCTTTATATGGTTTAATAATATTCTGTTATTGTATAGATAAATATACCACATTTTGTTTATCCACTTATCAGTTGATGGACATTGAATTGTGTCCACTTTTTTTTTTTAAAGTAGGCTCCATGCCAAACGTGGGGCTTGAACTCATGACCCCAAGATTAGAAAGATTAAGAGTTGCATGCCCTACTAAGTGAACCAGCTAGGTGCCCCGAATTGTGTCCGCTTTTTGGCTGTGATGAATAATGCTGCTATGAACACTTATGCACATGTTTTAACATAGACATGTTTTCATTTCTCTTGGGTATATATTTAGGAGTGATGTCATGTTTAATATCTGGGTCATGTTTAGTATCTCAAGGGACCGCCAGACTGTTTTTCAAAGCAGCTGTACCATTTTCCTTTCTACCAGCAGCTTATGAGGGTTCCAATTTCTGTAATCTTTGTCAACTTTTGTTACTGTCTTTCTTGTAATTATAGCCATACTAATGGTTGTAAAGTGGTATCTCATGGTTTTGATTTGCAGTTCTCCAATGACTAATGATATTGAGTGCCTTTCCATGTTTTATTGGATCTCTTCAGATCCTTTGCCTATTTTTAAATTGAGTTCTCTCTTTACTATTGAGTTATAAGTGTTCTTTATATATTCTGGATAGTAGACCCATATCAGATATATGATTTGCCATTCTATCACTTGTCTTTTCATTTTATTGTTGGTGTTTTTTGAAGTACAAAAGTTTTATTTATTTATTTTTATTTATTTATTTATTTTTAGAGAGAGCGCAAGTAGGGTGGGGAGGGGGAGAGGAAGGGAGAGAGAGAATCTTAAGTAGGCTTCATGTTCAGCACAGAGCCCGAGGTGGGGCTCAATCTCATAACCCTGAGATCATGATATGAGCCAAAATCAAGAGTCAGATGCTTAATAGACTGAGCCACCCAGGAACCCCAAAGCACAGAAATTTTAAATTCTGATGAAGTCCAATTTATTTTTTCTTTGGTTGCTTATGTAGATGTCATGTCTAAGAAACCATTGCCTAAACCAAGGTCACAAAGATTTACATGTAAGAGTTGTAGCTCTTATATTTAGGTCTTTTCAATCCATTTTGAGTTAATTTTTATATACAGTGTGAGGTTCAGTCTCACTCTTTGTATGTGATTACAGTTGTCCCAACACTATTTGTTGAAAAGACCATTCTCTCCTGATTGAGTTGTTTGGTGCCCTTGTTAAATACCAGTTGCCCATAAAAGTATGCAGCCTTGATTTCTGTAGCTTTGTAATAAGCTTTGAAATTAGGCATTGTGAGTCCTAAAAGTTTATTATTATTTTTCAATATTATATTTTGGCTATTTTGGATTCCTTGCGTTTTCATATGAATTTCTGCATCAGCTTGTTAATTTCTGCCACAAAGCCAGCTGGGATTTCAATAGGAATTGAAAAAAAAGTTGATCTGTTTGGGGAATATTTACCATCTATCTTAGTCTGTTCAGGCTGCTATAACAAAAATACCCTAGACTGGGTGGCTTACACTACAAACATTTATTTTTTACAGTTCTGGAGGCTGGGAAGTCCAAAATCAAGGCACCAGCAGATTTGGTGTCTGGTAGGGGCCTGCTTCCTGGTTCATAAAGGTCTGTGTTCTCTTCAGACACATGGTGGAAGTCCTCACATGGTGAAAAAGGAGAGCCTTCTGGAGTCTCTTTTATAAGGGTATAGATCCTATCATGGAGGCTCCACCCTTATGACCTAATTATGTTCCAAAGGCCCCACCTCCTAACATCATCACATGGGGCATTAGGATTTTAATATATGAATTTTGGGGTCACTAACATTCAATTCATGACACCATTTTAACAATATTAAATTTTCCAATCCATGAACATGGGATGCCTTTCCATTTATTTAGGTCTTTAATTTTTTTCAATGATGTTTTGTAGTATTCATTGTATAGGTCTTGTACTATCTTTCTTAAATTTATTCTTAACTATTTCATTATTTTTTATTTCATTTGTAAATGGAATTATTTTTCATTTTGTTTGTGGGTTCTAGTGACTTTTTAACAGTGATGTTCATTTTTTTTACTTCATTTTTGCCTCTCAAAGATCCATCAATCTCAAATAATTCTACAAGTAAGAAGAAACCCGAGTCTACCACTTGCAGTTTCATCAGAGACACAAGCAAGGCAGGAATAGACCATGATACTGCAGCTTCATCTCCACTTCTTGTCAAAGATATCATCTGTGAGGATGATAAGGGAAAGATCATGGAAGAAGTAATGAGAACTTATGTAAAACAACAGGAAAAACTGAACTCAATTTTGCAGAAGAAGCAACAACTTCAGATGGTAAAATTGTTATTTAAATGATAGTCTATTATGAAAAGATACTTTTGCACATTCTCAAGAAAAGTCAAGGGAGATATTGTAAATGTGTTTAAGATTTAGGGTTCTATACTCATAAGCAATTTTCTTTCAGATTTTTAGAGAAAATAGTTTTTCAGGATAATTACTTATATATAAAACTGATGTGACAGCTGAATTTCAGACGTTTTCTGTCCTATTTTTTCCTTTATTGAAGTTTTTAGCATGATGGAAATAAAATAAAAATTATATTGTTATTCTTGATATTACAGGAAGTTGAAATGTTGAGTAGTTCAAAAGCTATGAAGGAACTCACTGAAGAACAGCAAAATTTGCAGAAAGAGCTTGAATCTTTGCAGAATGAACATGCTCATAGAATGGAAGAATTTTATATTGAACAGAAAGACTTAGAGAAAAAATTAGAGCAGGTAATGAAGCAAAAATGTACCTGTGATTCAAATTTAGAAAAAGACAAAGAGGCTGAATATGCAGCACAGGTAAGAATTACTCAGTTTGTATAATGTTACCCTTTCAATGTGGAAATTGAAGCTGTTACCTTCTCTATTAAAGTTACTTTTTGGAGGCGCCTGGGTGGCTCAGTTGGTTAAGCGACTGCCTTCGGCTCAGGTCATGATCCTGGAGTCCCGGGATCGAGTCCCGCTTCGGGCTCCCTGCTCGGCAGGGAGTCTGCTTCTCCCTCTGACCCTCCTCCCTCTCATGCTCTCTGTCTCTCATTCTCTCTCTCTCAAAAAAAAAAAAAAAAAAAAATCTAAAGTTACTTTTTGTCAAGCTCATTTCATTGGGCAAGATTTCAAAATAGGTAATTCTGTTAAACACAAGTTTATGGTGTATCATCCAACATGATTTTTTTAAAAAGATTTTATTTATTTATTTGACAGAGAGCACAAGCAGGGGGAGTGGTAGACAGAGGAAGAAGGAGAAGCAGGTTCTCCACTGAGCAGGGAGCCCGATGTGGGGCTCAATCCCAGGACCCCGGGATCATGACCTGAGCCAAAGGCAGATGCTTAACAGACTGAGCCACCCAGGTGCCCCGCAAGATGATTTTTTTTATTTTGATTGCTTTATTAAACTTTCATTAGGTTTCTATATTTTAGTTGCCCAAATTGCTAATCTCTAGCTCTCTGAATATCAAATGTTGTATTATCTTAATGTAGTTTATGGGCCTTCAAATCACCAAATTAACAGATATGAATTGTTGCCCACTATGTTCAAAAGCACTTGAGCAAAAATGAATAGTAGCTCGCAACTTGGGGAAGATGAACAAATAACTCGAGCAGGCTGTATGAGAGGTATGCTAAACTGTAGGGCATAATGAAAGTGCTCTAGGTGTTAGTTCTCTTGACCCTTTTTTTCCCCCCTCAATTCAATATTATGTCAAAACTGGATGAATATTATTAGATACTCAAGAGATTGTAGTATGCATGAATTTACAAATGTAGTTCATTTTGTAAAAAGTAATTTGAAAGTAGGTCTTTGCTATTATGTGAAGATTAAATGGAAAAACAAAACTGAATGAAAACTGACAGTCTTTTAAATCTCACAGTTGGCAGAACTGAGACAGAGATTGGACCATGCTGAGGCTGATAGGCAAGAACTCCAAGATGAACTTCGACAGGAACGGGAGGCAAGACAGAAGTTAGAGATGATGATAAAAGAGCTAAAGCTGCAAATTTTGAAATCATCTAAGACTGTTAAAGAATAAAAACCTTTAAAGAGATTCATCTGTGTATTCCCAACAGGGTTTATTTTTGTTTGTTTGCTTTGGTTATTGAATTCTGAGTAACTTGTCTGCATGAAGATTACTAGGCATCCTATCCATTTGTAGATCAGAGAAAGTGAAGAGATTATATATTAATACATAAATTTTTACATTTTCCAAATGAATGAAAATGTATGCTTCTTTGTACTTTTTTTTTCAACCGGCTTAAAAACAGTACTATATGATTTGAACTATTAGATAATCTGCCTATATTTCTAATGCAAATTTAGCAGTTGTATACTTTCTAAAAGCTGCATTGTGTGATGGATAGTTGTGGTCAGTTTTGTTACCCATATTTCAGACTCAACTTTACATACAATGGTGGCTTCATATTTCAAATATATAGAGCTACTGAAGGAGTTGAATCTCCATTTTTTTCGTTAACAGTCTCCTTTCTAAATTGATACAGTATACTCATTATTATACATAAAATTTGCTTTTATTTTGTTCATATTATAGTATGAATTTCCAGCAGTTCTTTTTTTATTGTCTCCTAAGAGACATTTTGTCAAAAGAGGAATTTCATTGATGAGGTTATAGCACACCTCATAGGCATAATGAGGAAGGATAACATACTTTATTATACACTGCTATTAAATACAAAAAGCAGTTGTAATTTGTTTTTTGGTTTAAATGTGGTTATGTTTAGAAGTTTTTTTTATGCAACAACTTCATGTAGTAATTTTTGAACTTTTGTTTATGTTGTTAATAGAGGTGTGAAAATGTTAATGTTCTTGAGAAAAACTGATACCATTGACGTACATCAGTTTGTATACGATTCATAATCCTCCTGTACAGTTTTTATATGTAGTTATGGGTCTTACTGAAATTTATATAATGGATTTGTTTTCCTTAATGGGTTCGTTTTTCCTTAAATTGTAAAATATTAAATACCTTGAAGGTTCTTTTGGATTTTTGTATGTTTAAATGTTAAGTCTTACCAATATTTGCACGAATGGACCATTTTCAATTACTACTTAATATCAAAATCAGGAATTTACAGTCAACTGGTAGTGTATGGTAGGTTAATATAGGGAAGTTTAGTTACCTGCTACTAAAAGGTTTTTAGATAATTTTTAGAAGACAGGAATTCCATAGTTTGGGGGAGGGGCAAATCTGCACTTTTTTTTTGCACAGAAAAGTCTGTCATTCTTTAATGGCAAATTTCATTTTCGTTAATTATTGGCTTAAAAGATATTAGGTAAAATTCTTAGTATGCATTTTTTAAAGGAAGTTTCCTGAAGCTACCATTAATTGACATTATTATTCTAGGAATTACATGTTTATGTTCTCATGTAGGGTACTGTATGAAATTACTTGAGAGCTAAATTTATTTTTAAAATAAATCAGCTAGAGTTAAGGTTGTATACTATTTCTAGTGTAGACAGTAGATGCTCTACTGGTGTAGAACTTCAGAAATCAGTAGGTTATCGTTTAGCCAGTTATTTTCGTATTTCACTTAATGGTACTTACATATCCTAAAAGAATTTTTGTACTTCTCAAAGTATAGTTTCTTTACTAGAGTGTGATGTAAATGTGTATTTTCTATTTTCCATTTAAATTTTACTATATTACCCTGCAATTTAATTTGTTGATTCTTGGCTTCCTCAAGGAGGAATAAATGTTAAAAATGATAGACCCTCCTAATACCTTTTATTTAGATATGGAGAAAGAAAAATCAGAAAGACATTTTATGATAAAGTTCATTTTAGTTGTGTCACAGTTAAGCTTTTCGGGAGATAAACTCAAGCCCCTATAATTTTGTTTTTCTAATTTACTAAAAAATCTTCGTGCTTATATTACTTAGTAAATGACAAGTTAAGTTTCAACCCAAAACTTCTAAAATAAATTGCTTAATCTTTGAAATATTTTATTTTAAAATTCTAAGCAGTGCTTAAACATCTTTAAATGATCATAAACTCTTAAGTTAGAATTGAGTAAAATATTTTTTCTAGTCCTTCGCGTAAGGAAAACTTGCCACGTAAAATTGTATAGTCTTCATTTTCCGGAAGATACATTGATGTGCCATAGGTTTCTGTCTAACTTCCTTGAAAATAGAGCTTTTTAGTCAGTTGTAAATATTATACCTATTCTAGTTAAAAGTAATTTTAAGTTAAACTGCACCACATAGGTTGAAAATAGAGAGATTTTGTAATACTTTAAAAGTGGCCTCTGCTGAAATATCCATATAAACTTATTCTTCTACTCTTTGCATGCTTATTTTGTGTGTTGGTTACTAGCTTAAAGTTTGTTTTGGTGTTAGTTTTTGTGTGCCAATTTATTAGGCAAGCAGATTTTTCCTCAGACTTTGTAATATTATTCTTTTTAGGAAAAATATAAAAGTATTTACTTTAAAAAGCTGCATTTAAAGGAACGACCTATCAAAAGTGCTAGAGCATCTTAAGAAGGAAGAAAAGATAGAATATTAGCTTACTGGGTGATGGGTGATGTTTAATTTGGGTGATGATAGTTTCTGTATTTGTTGTGAGTAAAAGGTACCAAATCTATAAAGGTAGTAAATGTAAAATCTGCTGTCATTGAGGAAGCTCTAAACCAGCCTGATTTCACAAATGCAACTTGTAACACTATGAAAGATTTGACCAACAAAAGTAAGTTTGGCTTGTGCTTTAGTTTTGTAGAGCATATTCTTTTGCTTGAATTTCTGTGTCCATGAGAGTCAGGATGTTTTATGCTCCTTGAGCTAATTTTATAACATATTTAATATATTACCAGTTGAGATATAAAATCATTTGTACATACTGAATTAAAAACCAGTTACTAAAATAGGTGAAATAGACGAGTACAATGATATTTGCAGGTTATCGATAGGTTTTAGAAGTCATGACAGAACGACCAATTTATTTGCACATCTGTGGCTTCTGTTTGAAGGAACGTAGAATGATAAGGAAACTCCAGTAATACGAAACATGTTCAAGGTATTTTCCTAAAATTAATTGTCAAGCTGGTGCTGAAGGTTTTTGATCAGCTTCTAAAATTTTCTTCTCGGTGACTTACGTTTTGATTGCTTTGGGGAAAATCCTCATTTTCATTTGCTCTTATGCATTTAATCTGCACGACAGGACATTAAAAATCAATGTAATGATAAGTTGTGCTCATACTGTACATCTATTTCTGTGCTTACAACTACTTGTTAATTTTTATTGAAGCTGTCAGCAATAAGGGATACATTACTGCTGTATTATACATTGTGGGATTGAATAAACAGCTTAAATTTTTTTCTAATATAGGATACCGAAGCATTTCCATCATTGGAAGAAATTTGTATGGGTATTCTATACTACATCTTGTTTAAAGGACAGTTTTTTTTGTTTGTTTCGTTTTGTTTTTATAAAATCTTTCCATTTTAGATGGCTTCTGAAACTGTAATGCAATCTGGAGTTTGTTTCTTTAGTAATAGAATTAAAGGTCTTATATAGTGCTACTGTTTTTGAATTAGAAAGTGATCAAATGTAAAAACTGAAATTTAAAAATTAAGCCCAGAAAACAAAATAGTATATTAAGTTAGTTGAATGTAAAAGAAATTTATGATTTTTTTCTTCAATATAGATACCTCACTTGAAAATAAAGCACAGCATACTTAAAGTAGTTCTAGTAAAAAAGTCCTGCTAAAAGAATTGCTTAATCTAGGACAACTTTGGGGGAATTATAGTTTGGGAGAAATAAAATATACTTGCTTTTAACCATCCTGTTAGAAGTATTTGCTTATCCTGATAATTTTAAGCCAACACAGTAGTCTTAAATTGTTTCTGAATTTCTAACCTGTGAAGGCAGTAAGTGAAATATCTGTTCTGCAACTGTTGAAACAAGTTGTTGACTACATTGACCATAATTCAATTTAAAATTTTGCCAATGATGTACAGTTTTATGGTTAAAATTGCTGTGGTTGGTTGCATCACATGACACACAAAACTGTCCTCTACCTCACGTGAAATAAATATTTTATATGGTTTTACTATAAAACAAGACTCATCTATCTGGTCACTTAGTTTACAAATTTTGAATTATATTTATTGAAACATGACATACTGTGCTCTCAGCTTATACCTCAATCGTATTTTGTGCTGTTTTCCATTTTCATGCCTTGTAAATAACTTGTATAGATTGTGGATTAAATTCAGAATAAAAACTTTTAATGCCAATGAAACTGATTTGAAGCCCTTTTAGTATCCTGTGTGAACTCAACTTTCTTGTCCCTTAAGATTGACATTTTCTCCTTTTGTTCCTTTAAAGTCTATTAGTCATTACACACTAAATGATTAACTTGAGGAATCATTTTTTAATGACAAAATATGAAATTTTATGCAGTATTTCAGGTATAGAACATGCCAGCATTTTGTGATTATTTTCTTTCATGATATATGGTCTCTTGCTTTCACTTCTTTCCCTTACTCCTCTACTCCCACCTCTGGCATTATTATTTATTACAACATAACAAATTACTCCTAAATTTAGCTGCTTAAAATAACAGATATCTCACGCGATATCTGAGGGTCAGAAACCCGAAGGCAGGTTAGCTGAGTGATGGCTCAGGAGCTCTTACAAGTGTGCAGTTACTATGTTATTTAGGGCTGAAGTCATTTGGAAGCTTGACAGCTGGAGGATCTGCTTTCAAGTTCATTCATATGGCTGTTGACAGGTGCTTACTTCCTTCCTCTTGGATCTGTCCATGGAGCTCTCCATAATATGGTAGATGGCTTCCCCCAAATGAATGATCCAAAAGAGAAAGAATGATGGCAGTTTCTTTTGTTACTTAGACTCATGAGTCACAAGTCCAGCCTATATGCAGTTGGGGGGTATTACATAAGGGTATGGAACACTGGGAGGAAGGGATTATTGAGGGCCATCCTAGAGTCTGATTACCATATCCTCCCAATTTTTTTATGGCAAAATATACATAACATAAAACTTAACATTTTAATTGTTTTTAAGAGTAATTCAGTGGCATTAGCTACATTTACAATGTTCTACCATCACCACTATATTCAGAACGTTTTCATTATCCCAGACAAATTCTGTACCTGTTAAACAATAACTCCCTTTTCCCACCACTCCCAGCTCTGGACACCCTCTATTCAATGTTCTGTCTCTATGAATTTACCTATTGTAGGTATCTTGTATAAGTGGAATCATAAAATACTTGTCCTTTTGTGTCTGACTTCCTTCATTCCTTCACTTAGCAAAATGTTTTCAAGATACATCCGTGTTATGGCATATATTGGAATTTCTTTCCCTTTTATGGCTGAATATTTTATTGTAAATATATGTGTATATATATACATGCATATCCTCTGTTAATGCATTCATCTGATGATGGACATTTGCGTTGTTTCCACATTTTAGCTATTGAGTAATGCTGCTATGAACAGTGGCTTACAAGTATCTGATTAAGTCCCTGCTTTTGAGCCTTTGGGTATATACCCAGAAGTGGAATTGCTGGATCATTGGGTAATTCTACATTTAACTTTTTGAGGAACCACCAAACTTTTTCCCAGCAGCTGCATCACTTTGCATTCCCACCAGGGATGCACAAGTGTTCTAATATTTTCATATCTTCACCAACACTTCGTTATTTTCCATTTTACTGATAATAGCCATCCAAATGGATATAGAGTGTTATTTTCACTGTGGTTTGATTGCATTTCCCTAGTGGCTTAGATGTTAAGCATCTTTTCATGTGTTTATTGGCCATTTGTATATCTTTGGAGAAATGTCCACTTAGGTCCTTTGTCTATTTTTGAATTGGATGATTTGTTTTTGTTGTTGAGCTATAGGAGTTCTTTATATATTCTGGATATTAATCTTTTATCAGATATATGACTTGCAAATATGTTCTCCCATTCTGTAGGTGACCTTTTCACTTCTAATGTCCTTTGATGCACAAAAGTTTTAAATTTTGATGAAGTCCAGTTTACTTATTTTTTCTTTCATTGTTTGTGCTTTTATTATCCTATCCAAGAAATCATTGCTAAATCCAGTGTCATAAAGCTTTCCCCCTATGTTTTCTTCTAAGAATTTTATGTTTTTTAGCTCTTACATTTAGGTCTTTGATCCACTTTGAGTTACTTTTGTAAATGATGTAAGGTTAAGGGGTCCAATTTCTTTCTTTTTTTTTTTGTACATGAGTATCCAGTTCCCAGCATCATCTGTTGAAAACTGCCCTTCCTGTTGAATGGTTTTGACACCTTTGTCCAAAATCACTGACCATATATGAGAAGGTTCCTCTTTGGGCTCTCTTTTATTCCATTGGTCTATGTATCTCTCCTTATGCCAGTACCACCCTGTTTTGATTACAGTAGCTTTGTAGCAAGTTTTGAAACGCGTTTCCCATATTTGTTCTTTTTCAAGATTGTTTTGGCTATTTGAGGTCCCTTGATATTCCATATGAATTTTAGGATGGGTTTTTCTATTTTTACAAAAACACCATTGGAATTTTGATACGGATTTCACTGAGTCTGGATCGATTTGGATGGTATTGTCATCTTAACGATATTAGGTCTTCCAGTCTATGAGCATGGAATAGCTTTGCATTTATTTATGTCTTTAATTTCAACAATATTTTGTAGTTTTCAACATACAAGACTTTCCCCTCAGATTTATTCTTATATATTAGTTTCCTTTTGATGCATTGTAAATGGGATTTTCTTAATTTCTGTTCAGATTGTTCATTGCTAGTGTGTAGAAAGTGCAGTTAATTTTTGTGTGTTGATTTTGTATCTGGAACTTTGCTGAATTTATTTATTAGCTCTAACAATTTTATAGTGCATGGAATTTTTAGGGTTTTCTACATGTAAGATCACATCATCTACAAACAGATAATTTTGCTTATTCCTTTTTCATTTGGATGACTTTATTTCTTTTTCTTGCCCAATTGCTCTAGCTAGAACCTCCAATACTATGCTGAATAGAAGTAGTGAAAGCAGGAATCCTTGTTTAGTTCTTGATCTTAGAGGGAAAGCTTTCAATCTTTCATCATTGTGTATGATGTCAGCTGTGGGTTTTTTCTTTTTCTTTCTTTCCTTTTTTTTTTTAGTTGTGGATTTTTCAGATATGGCCTACTTATTACGTTGAAGAAATTCCATCTATATCTAAGTTATTGAGTGTTTTTATAATGACAAGGTGTTGAATTTTGTCAAATGCTTTTTCTGCAGCACTTGAGATGATCATGTGGTTTTTTTCCCCTTCTATTACTGTGATGTATTACATTGCTTGGTTTTTGTATGTTGAATTATCTTTTGCATTCCAAGAATAAATCCCATTGCTCATGGTGAATAATTCTTTTAATATGCTGTTTATTTATTTATTTATGTGAAATATACTTGATGTACAACATGTAAATTTGATGCATTTATATATTTTTCAGTTTGCTAGGATTTTGTTCAGGGTTTTTGCATCAATACTCATAAAGGATATTGGTCTGTAGTTTTTGTTTTGTTTTGTTTTTTCTTTTTCTGTAGTGTATTTGGTCCTGGTATTAGGATAATCCTAGCTTCATAGAATGAGTTAGGAAATATTCTCTGTGCTTTGACTTTTTGGAAGAGTTTAAGAAAGACTGGTGTTAATTCTTCTTTCAGTGTTTGGTAGAACTCACCAGTGAAACCTTGGGCTTTTCTTTCTTGGGAGGTTTTTGATGAGTGATTTAATCTCCTTACTAGTTATAGTTTTATTCAAATTTTCTATTTCTTCATGAGTTGTTTTTGGTAGATTGTGTGTTTCTAGGAATTTGTCCTTTTCATCTAGGTTATCTTATTTGATGGCATATAATTGTTCATAGTATTCTTTTAAAATCCTTTATATTTTTGTAAAATAAGTAGAAATGTTCCTATTTTCATTTCTGATTTTAGGAATTTGAGTTTTTTTCCTTAGTCAATCTAGCTAAAGGTTTGTCAATTTTGTTGATCTTTTCAAAGAACTAACTTTTGATTTTATTGATTTTCTCTTCTCTATTTCCACTCTAATCTTTATTATTTCCTTCTACTAGCTTTGAGTTTAGTGTGCTCTTCTTTTTTTAGTTACTCAGGATTTATAGTTTGGTTATTGATTTTAGATCTTTCTTTTTTGTTTTGATGGATGTTTTTACAGCTATAAATTTCTGTCTTAGAATAGAAATTTAATTAGCATTCCATAAGTTCTGGTATGTAGTGTTGTGTTTTTATTTTCATTTGTCTCAAGGTATTTTCTAATTTCCCTTGTGATTTCTTCTTTGACTCCTTGTTTGCATGTTTGCTTTTTTAGAGAGAGAGAGAACATGAGTGGGGTGAAGGGAGGGAGGGAGAAGGAGAGATAGAATCTTAAGCAGCTGTATGCTCAGTGTAGAACCCATCATGGGGCTCTATCTCACAACCCTGAGATCAGACCTGAGCCAAAATCAAAAGTTGGTCTCTTAACCAACTGGCCACCCAGGCACCCCTCCTTGGTTGTTTAAGATTGAGTTGTTTAATTTCCAGTTTGTGTATTTTCCTGTTTTTCTTCTGTTATTGATTTCTAGTTTCATTCCATTGTGATTAGAAAAGATACTTTGTATGATTTCAATCTTATTAAATTTATTAAGACTTGTTTTATGGCTTAACATATGTTCTATCATGGAGAATTCCATATGTACTTGCAAAGAATGTGTACTCTGATGTTATTGAGTGGAATGTTCTGTATGTATCTGTTAGGTCTAATTGGTTTATTGTGTTGTTCAAGTCCTCTATTTCCTTATTGATTTTCTGTCTGGTTGTTTTATCCATTATTGAAAGCAGAGTATTAAAGGTTCCAACTTATTGTAGAATTATTTGTCCCTTCAATTCTATCAATGTTTGCTTCATATATTTCAGACACTGTTGTTTGGTGCATATATGTTTACAATTCTTTTTTTTTTTTTTTTTAAAGATTTTATTTATTTGACAGAGGCACAATGAGAGAGGGAACACAAGCAGGGGGAGTGGGAGAGGGAGAGGGAGAAGCAGACTTCCCGCTGAGCAAGGAGCCAGATGCGGGGCTCAATCCCAGGACCCTAGGATCATGACCCAAGCCGAAGGCAGACACTTAGAAACTGAGCCACCCAGGTGCCCCTATGTTTACAATTCTTATATCATCTTGATGAATTGACCCTTTTATCAATATATAATATCCTTTGTTTCTTGTAACAGCTTTTGATTTAAAGTCTGTTTCATCTGATATTAGCATAGTTACCCCAGCTCTCTCTTGGTTACTATTTGCACAGAATACAGGCATACATTGTTTTATTGCACCTTGCTTTATTGCATTTCACAGATACTGCATTTTTTATGAATTGAAGGTTTGTGGCAACCGTACATCAAGCAAGTCTACCGGTGCCATTTTTCTAACAACATTTGATCACTTTGTGTTTCTGTGTCGCATTTTGGTAATTCTTGCAATATTTCAAACTTTTTCATTATTGTTATATTTGTTGTAGTGACATGTGATCAGTGATTATGACTCACTGAAAGCTCAGATTATGATTAGCATTTTTTAGCAATGAAGTTGTTTTTTTTTTAAGATTTTATTTATTTATTTGACAGAGAGAGAGACAGTGAGAGAGGGAACACAAGCCGGGGGAGCAGGAAAGAGAGAAGCAGGCTTCCCACAGAGCAGGGAGCCTGGCGCGGGGCTCGATCCCAGGACCCTGGGATTATGACCTGAGCCGAAGGCAGACGCTCAATGACTGAACCACCCAGGCAACCCTGTTTTTTTTTTTTTTTTTTAAAGATTTTATTTATTTGAGAGAGAGTACGAGCAGGGGGAGGGGCAGAAGAAGAGGGAGAAGTAGATTGCCTGCTGAGCAGGGAGCCCAATGAGGGTCTCAATCCCAGGACCCTGGGATCATGACCTGAGCCAAAGACAGATGCTTAGCAGACTGAGCCATCAGGCGCCCATGAAGTGTTTTTTTAATTAAAGTTTGTACATTGTTCTTTCTAGACATAATGGAATTATACACTTAATTGACTATAGTATAGTGTAAACATAACTTTTATATGCATTGGGAAACAAAAAAAAAATTCATTTGACTCATTTTATTGTGATATTTGCTTCATTGGGGTGATCTGGAACTGAATCCACATATCTCTGAGGTATTCCTGTATCTTTTTCCATCCTTTCACTTTCAATCTGTTTGTGTTTATAGTTTTAAAGTGTCTTGTACACAGCATATAGTTGGATCTTAAATAAAAAAAAATCCGTTCTGCCACTCTCCAGTTTAATCCATTTATATTCAAAGTAATTACCGATTAAAAAAAGGCCTTACTATTGCCATTTTGCTATTTGTTTTCTTCTTCTTCCTTTTTTTTTTTTACTATTTGTTTGCTGTAAGTCCTATGGCTTTTTTCTTTTTTTGTCCCTTATTTCTTCCATTACTGCCTTAATTTATGTTTAGTTGAGTTTTTTGTAATGACATATTTTGACTCCCTTTTCATTTTTTGGGGGTGTATATTCTATAAACATTTTCTTTGTGGTTACCATGAGGCTTATGTTTAACATCCTAAACTTACAACACTCTAATTTGAATTGATACCAACTTAACTTCAATTGCATATAAAACTTCTGCTCCTATGCCACTACATTCCCCCCGCTTTATTATTATTGATGTTACAAATTACATCTTTATATATTGTGTGCTTAATAACATAGATTTATTATTTTTTAATGCAATTGGTTTTTAAATCATGTGGAACTCAGACTGTAACCACAGACCAAAATTACAATAATACTGGCTTTTATATTTGTCCAAGTATTCACCTTTATTCCTTTATTGGGGATCTTTATTTCTTAAAGCTTCAAGTTACCATTGAGTGTCCTTTTATTTCAATCTGAAGGATTCTCTCTAGTATTTCTTGTAGGACAGGTCTAGTGGAAATGACCTTCCTCAGTTTTTGTTTGTCTGGAAATGTCTTAATTTCTCCCTCATTTTGGAAGGACAGTTTTGCCAAATAGAGATTTCTTGGTTGACTTTTCCACACTATTTTGCAAAGACTGTTCCTTATTGTGTGTGGTCACTGAAGTATCTGTTCCTTTAGTTCATGTTCAGCTAATGTTTTGAAAGATTTCCTTGAATACCAGGAGCTAAACAGACAAAACAACAAAAACTCACAAAAAACATAAAAAGAGAAACAGAAAAGCAAACAAAGAAGTACAAATATTTCTCCCGATTGTTGCAATTTGACTCCATGTTGGAGCACTCCTTCAACACTTAGCCTAGGAGTCAGCCCAAACTGAAAGTTTAAGGCTTTCTTGGGTCTTTTCTGGGCATGCATCTTGCCAGCATGTGTGTGGCTTTCTAAATTCCCTCACATACAGAGCTGCTTTTGAATGTTCTAAATTCCCAAAGAATCTCATCCTAGCTGCTTCTTCAGTTCTTAGATAGTCTGTTGATCATTTCTACCTTGTTATCTCTTGCCCCAGGCATCTGTGAATTTGTAGTTCACCTGGCATTGTTTATAAGCAGTCCCCATTGCTTTTTCCACTTAAGTTCCAAGTTAGGCAAATTGAAGATGAGAATCTTTGTCAGTAGTTCAAGTATTCCCAGACAAGTCAGAACAGATGTACACAATGATTTTCTTTTGTTAAAAGATTTTTATTTATTTATTTGAGAAAGAGAGAGTGTACAAGTGGGCAGAGGGGCAGAGGGAGAGAGAGAAATAGATTGCAGAGCAGGGAGCCCGATGCGGGGCTCAATCCCAGGACCCTGGGATCATGACCTGAGCCAAAGGCAGATGCTTAACTGACTGAGCCACCCAGGCACCCCAGATGTATACAATGATTTTCAAATAAGGTTTGCTTTGCTCCCTCTTGTTCAAGGGAGGGATCTGGAAACTGGGTTGGCGCTTCAAGATCAAGACTGCGGAGGGGAAGAAAAAGGGCAAACAAACATCCTCAAACATTCTTATCATCTTAGAAGATGGTTTTTTTTTGACTGGGTGTTTGCTTGGTTGCTATAAACCTTTGACTATTTTCCAGAGCACTGACAAAGCGCCTTTTTTTTTTTTTTTTTTTTTTTTAATGTTTCTGTGGGAGAATGAGAGCTTAGAGCTACTAGGTTCATTGTTTGGCTTACCACTGTCCTATTTAGCCATAGACTTTTTTTTTTTTTTTTAAGATTTATTTATTTATTTGAGAGAACGAGAATGAGAGAGAGAGAGAGAGTACACGAGAGGGGGGAGGGTTTCAGAAGGAGAAGCAGGCTCCTCACCGAGCAGGGAGCCCGATGCGGGACTGGATCCTGGGACTCCAGGATCATGACCTGCGCTGAAGGCAGTCGCTTAACCAACTGAGTCACCCAGGTGCCCCGACATTTTTTTTTTTAAAGATTTTATTTATTTATTTGACAGAGAGAGACACAGTGAGAGAGGGAACACAAGCAGGGGCAGAGGGAGAGGGAGAAGCAGGCTTCCCGCAGAGCAGGGAGCCCGATGCGGGGCTCGATCCCAGGACCCTGGGATCGTGACCTGAGCCAAAGGCAGATGCTTAACGACTGAGCCACCCAGGCGCCCCAGCCACAGACATTTTATAACCTGATCTTGCAGGTGATATACCATGACTTCTGTCATATGCTATTGTTCATACAGACTCACCCTGGGACAGTGTGGGAGGGCACTACACAAGAATGAATACCAGGAGGCAGGGATCATTGGGTGTTGGCTTAGAGGTTGATTACCACAGGATAGGACCAGAATTTTCCTCCAAAATAATCTTGGTTGAACCCACAGAGTTGTATACATTATAGCTGGAACCTTGATTTGGAAAGCTTTAAGGGAAGGTGTTTAGCTCAGATAGCAATGATTACTGTTTGTCCTGGCCTGACACAGATACCGGATGTATCAGCGTGAGTCAGGCATAGCTTCTGTCTTTGAGGAACTCCGTGACACCTGAACAGATAATTTCAAAGCAGCATGTCTCAGTTCTAGACAGAGGGCCAGGGGAACATGAAGAGTACACTTAACTTAACCTGAAAGGTGAGGAGTGTTCCTGTCCCAAATGATACCTGAACAGAACGTTGAGAGATGTGAATTTGGGGAGGAGGAGCTGTGGCTGTGTCAGGAAGCCTTCTAGGAAGAAGGATCTACATCCAGATAGGTTGGAGGCTAGTAATGAATACAGTTTTATACTTTATGAAAAAACCAGTCACACAGTTTAATTTGAAACTTAACAGTATAATATTGGTAGTTTATGTTTTTTTTAAATAAAATCTTTATTTTATTTTTTAAAAATAATTTTTATTTATTTATCTGACAGAGAGAGAGAGCATAAGCAGGCAGAGTAGCAGGCAGAGGGAGAGGGAGAAGCAGACTTCCCACTGAGCAGGGAGCCCAACGCGGGGCTCGATCCCAGGACCCCGGGATCATGGCCTGAGCCGAAGACAGCCGCTTAACCGACTGAGCCACCCAGGAGCCCCGGTAATTTATGTTTTGATATAAGCATACACAAGGTGCTTTGTGAACCCTTCAGAACTTTATAGGAAAAGGCAGGGGAAGTCCTGTCTTAGGAAGTTCTTGGGCTAACTAATTTTGGGTGACTGGAAAATAGCTGGATGGAGAAAGGTCCTTTCCTACAGGGTGAAGGGCAGGTGTAAAGCATAGGGAATGAGAGAGTGTGGCATTCTTCTATGAAGAACTGCCAGAAAGTTCATTATAACTGGTATGGAGGTTGCTTGGGGTGGGGGGCTGTACAGAGGAGGGGAGAGGTTGCTGAGAGGGTTGTTCACAAAGGGTCTGTGTGGTCTTGCATCCTAAAGGTTTCGGACTATGTTCTGAAGGTGAAAAGGACTGCCAGTGAGGGAGTGACATAATCATCAGGATGGCCACATAGTGTATAGGGACATGAGTACTCTTTATAGACCCTTATAATCATGGACATTTAAGAATATTGAAAGCATTTTAAATGAAAAAAATTAAAAAACTTTTTCTCATTTTAAAATCAACTCATACTCATTATGGAAAATTGGAAAATGCCTAAAGAACAAGAGAGAGGGAAAGAACCCTCAGTCTCACTACCTAAAGGAACTGCTTGTTATCATTTCAGCATTGATTTTCCACATACATTTGTATGTATTTAAAAGCCAATCTCCAACCATCCAGATATTTCTAAATGAAATTTAACAATCTGCATCTTGAAATTCATATTTTATAATATATTTACTTCTCTCTCTCTCTTTTTTAAGTAAGCTCTATGTTCAATACAGGACTTGCACTCATGACCCCAGGATCAAGAGTCACATGCTACTGAGTGCACCAGCCAGGCATCCCAACATATTTGCTTCTTAAGTGAACACTTAATTGAAATGTAAACTGAAAAACTGGGGGTCCCTGGGTGGATAAGTTGGTTAAGCCTCTGCCTTCGGCTCAGTTCATGACCCCAGGATCCTTGGATTAAGCCCCTCGTGGGGCTCCCTGCTCAGTGGGGAGTCTGCTTGTCTGTCCCTCTCCCTCTGTGCCCCCACTCTCCCCACTCGCATGTGTTCTCTCTCTCTCAAATAAATAAAACCTTAAAAAAAAACTAATTGAATACTTACATAATGATTTTCTTAGGAAGACTTTTAGAAGCTGGATCAAAGAATATACATATTTAAATCCTTTAGCTTATATTGCTAAATTACTTTTATAAAAGGATGTATCATATGTTTTATTAGTATTTGTAATGTTCATTCTTTGTGTTATTTTTATCGAATCCTTTTATATAGTGTTAATGAGCGACTATGAGAGCCCTCCAGTGGCCAAGCTGATTTCTGCAAAAATATTACCAACAGTAGAATTAAAAAGGAATTGTATCTAGTTGTTAAATCTTAATGGCAAAAAGAGGGAAGTGCTAGAAATATTTTGGCTGTTAAAAGGCCTTCTCCTTTAGTTAGAGAAGAGATGCCATTTGCTTTCCTTTCAAATTCTTGTTCATCGGCTACCAGATTATGAAATGTTTTGAATTTCACTGCTATGTAATATGAAGATTATATTGGTTTCAAATAGATTTAAAACCAACTGATTAACTACTTATAAAAGCTAATATTTATTGAGTTCTTATATGTGTCAAGCACTGCTCCAAGCACTTTACATATAGTAATTCTCATGGTTATTGTAAAATAATTACTATTTTAAATACCATTTTACTGGCAAGAAATAGAATATTATTAGTTACTAAACAGAATAACTTAACAGAGAGGTTAAATAACTTGCCCAACTAGTTAAATAACTGGTAAGTGATGGAGCTAGGATTCCAACCCAGTGCCCTTAACCACCTGCTCTAATGTCTCCCTTGGATCTTGGTGTCCAGGAATGTTCTCATTCAGGATAATTCGTAAAGTAGAATCTTTATTTTTGTAACAAACACATGAAAAAACAAAAGAAAACAATTAGTACAATTGAGACGTACACTTCTTCTGTAGTAATTCTTTATGGAACAGTATAGTGTTGATAACATAATTTATGATCTTATATCATATATTGAATGAATAACAAGAGGACACACGATAGTTTTGATTATTTTGTAATTCATACATTTTTCAGTGCAAGACTTACAGTTTGACAGATTGCTCTGTATTTTGATGTCCTAGGTGGGTAAATGGAAACACCTGCTCTTAATTTCGAAGAGAATTTAATGGTGCGGCCTTTGAGTTAATTGTCTTATTTTCCTTTTAGTACTTACATACTTCACTACTATTCTATTTTCAGAAAATGTGATCTCTGGTTTGAATTAAAAATAAGGACTTCTACCGGTCTTCAGGACATATGATCTTAGAGGTTGAATGAGACCTATCCCATCCAATGTATTCTGAAACTTCTGGTAGAGAAGCAGATGAATAGCTGTTTGAAGGCAGAGGAGAGAAAACATTCTGGAAAGGACTCACACCTAATAATCCGGGTACAACTTTTCATTATTTTGCTTTATCTCCAAGTGGAAGGAGGGGAAATTTTTAATAAATTGGCTTCTGCAGGAATGGTTTTTTAATTGCATCAAGAAGGCCAAGAAATGGGACCCCGAGAAGGCAGTTTTTTCCCCAGTAGTTGAAGTCGAAATTCTAGATGGAAGTCATTTGTGAAAGCTCTGCTCTGCTCTTGGTGGAGATACCTTGACAGAGCCGGTATCTCTAGGTTATCAGAGATTTTCTTGTTTGAGACCTGAGCAGCACACATTCCTTATTGGAGAAGGCTCTTCTTTACAAGGACAGCAGGTGGGTACTGAGACCACAAAGGGCCTTCCCTCTGCCTCTTGCCTGCTCTCAGACCAGTTCTTTTTTTTTTTTTTTTTAAGATTTTATTTATTTGCGAGAGAGAGAATGAGAGACTGAGAGCATGAGAGGGAGGAGGGTCAGAGGGAGAAGCAGACTCCCTGCCGAGCAGGGAGCCCGATGCGGGACTCCAGGATCATGACCTGAGCCGAAGGCAGTCGCTTAACCAATTGAGCCACCCAGGCGCCCTGCTCTCAGACCAGTTCTAATCCCTACCTCCTGATTCCTTCTTCAGATGCCCAGCTACTATGGGCCAAATATTTGTGTTCTCCCACAATCACAGGCTGAACCTAATCTTTTGGGGGTGATTAGGTCATGAGAGTGTAGGCCTCATAAGTGGGATTAGTGCCTTATAAAAGTGACCCCAGAGAACTCCCTTGACCCTTCTATCATGTAAGGACACAGCCAAAAGACTGCTGTCTATAAACCAAGAAGAGGATTCTCACCAGACACAGAATCTGCTCGTTGGTGCCTTGATCTTGTACTTCTAGCCTCCAGAACTGTGAGAAACGTTTCTGTTGTCTATAAACCAGTCTATGGTATTCTGTTTTAGCAGCCCGGACAGACAAAGACAGCATCCTAGTGAAACTTGGAGGCTTGCAAATGCAGTCTCTCTTTTTTGGGGGAACATTTCAATTCAGCTACATTCAACAGATACGTACAGAGTGCCTTTATGTCTGTCAGACGCTGGGCCACACTCAGATTTCAGTGATCAACAAGATAGACAAAACCCCCAAATTCACAGGGCATTTCATTTCAAGTCTATGTTTGGATACATTTGTTTACACTATGGATTTATATACTACAGTATTTCTAAAAATGTGTGTGTATTTGCAATTTTGTATTCCTACTAGAGGAATTTATCCTTTACGAGGGCGTCTTACTAAAAGTATTTTAATTTTTAAATGACTAATTTCACCTAAGTGGTATCGTATATGTCCTAAGTTTTCCCAGTTGGTTTCCTAAAGAAATGTGTGTTTCCTAATACGCAAAGAAAACTTCTTTTTTCCAACATGGGTCTTGAACTTACAACCCTGAGATCAAGAGTTGCATGCTCTACCAGCTGAGCCACCCAGGCGTCTCTATAAGGAAAGCTTTTGACAAAGAAGTGGACACTCCATTTGGGGCTAATGATCACACATCGGAATGTGGGAAGTTGTTGTTAATCATGTTTCTCCGCCGTCATAGGCCCCTTTACACAGAAAATGTTTTTACCAACCATGCAATGAGAAAAGACAACCACTAGTAGTCGCTGCAAGCCCACTCCTTTGGCCCAAGTTTCGCTTTCTATGTGGGCTTTTTGCTGCTTGTCAGCAAACCCACTTGCCAATGCCATGTGCATTAGTGCTCTAACTGAATGACAAGCTATGACTGACTAGGTTTAGATGGAAATGGTAGAAGAACAGTTAACCAGGCCACCTTCTTTGTTTAGTACACATGTGGGGTTTAGGTCAGTGACTGACATTCTCATGCTCTCCTTCACATATTTTTGAATAAGATTTTTTTAAAAAAAGCTTTTATTTATTTGAGAGAGAGAGAGCACATGAGCAGGGGGAATGGCAGAGGGAGCGGGAGTAGCAGACTCCCCACTGAGCGGGGAGCTGGACACAGGGCTCGATCCCAGGACCCTGGGATCATGACCTAAGCTGAAGGCAGACGCTTAACCGACTGAGCCACCCAGGCGCCCCTATTTTTGAGTAAGATTAAGGAAGGAAAGACCCTTCTTACACTTTCAATAATAGAAAGAATATTGGACTTAGGGTCGGAAGACGTGGAATCAGATTTCAGCTTTATCTTACTAGTTCTGTGATATACTATAGAAATGTGAAGAGATGGCAAGGCAGTTTTCTGAGAGAAAATTAACTGGAAAGACCTTGTCTGGGAGTACTGGGGACCCACTGTTGACAATGATCTGGGGTGACTGGACTCTGAGAAACTGACTTTCACAACAAAAAGGGTACCTGGGTCTGTGGGAGACTAGGAATGTCAGTTAAGTTACACTATGTGGGAAGTCATTTCCTAATCACAAGGAAGCCTTGGGGAGAAGAATCACCACAGCCAAGGAATGTGGATGATTTTAGGAAAAGTCCCTCAGTAAAATAGCTTCAGGAACTTCCCCATGATACAGGGAGCCTTGGAGTCTGTGGGCCACTAAACCCTCTCCTGTGCTGCTTCCATGCTGCCCCACTTCCTTTCCAAGGGACATGCTCTCTCTTTGTTTGGAGCTGATTTATTCAAACAGGTTACCTTTGCTGGTCTTCCTCCAGTGGCCTTTTGTACATCTGTGTTGTCATTGTTTAGACATTCAACTCAGGATTTCTCTTCTGTTAATAGATAATGATAATTATAGCCTAATTATTTTAGCTTTAATCTTTATCAAAAGCAATTCATATTTTCAATTGATCTATTTTGCCTATGAATATATTAACAGTAGTTAACATTTATGAGTGCCCATTTATAATATATATGTGTATATACACATAAATTATCTATCTATCTATCTATCTATCTATCTATCTATCTATCTATCTAT
>NW_023270268.1:62250012-62332173 GCF_011800145.1 Mirounga leonina
TATCTATCTATCTATCTATCTATCTATCTATCTATCTATCTATCTATCTATCTTGGTATAAGTCCTCTCACTTGACCCTCACAATAACCCAGTGGGGCATCTGCTATTCTCACTTTATAGATGGAGAACCTGAGAGTTATGTAGGTTAAGGGACAACCCAAGTGATAAAGTTGGAATATAAACTCAGGAGGTTCTAGCCCAAGATCTTAACAACTGACAGCTTTTTCTACCATTTAGGGTCTGAGTTCTGAAATCTGCCTTTACAAATACCTGTGTGTGTCACCTGTGGGTGACCTGAGCATTGTTGAATTCTGACTGGTCGAATCTTTATTGTTCAAATGTCAAATGCTAATGGAGTCACAAGAGTGCAGATTTCACAGTTGCTTTCTCAGTGAATTGATGTTGCATGGGTTTTATAGTTTATATTGTACTTAACACAAAAATCTCTCTCTTTTTAAAAATGTTATGAGGAAATATCTGAAAACATCCAGATGATGAAATGCCCCCAAACACAATGGCTCCCTCAAAAAAAGGACATATTCCTATACAGTAGTTTCTACAAATCAAATTGTATGAATGCAGGGAGAACCTAAGAGTGCAGAAGCAAGGGCTCTGGATCATTATTCCGGTTTATTGAGCACGTACTTTGTACCAGACATTGTTTTAAGTTCTATGTGTATATTAACTCACATGATAATCAAGCAGCCCATGGGGTAGGCACTATTTTCATCCCCATTTTACACAAGAAATCTGAGGCCCAGAGAGATGAAGCTACTTGGTGTCACAGCTAGTAAGTGGTAGAGCCTGGATTTGAAGCCAGGCAGCTCAGCCTGTACTGCTCTCCGCTGTGCTCTCTGGGGCAATTGTGGGCTCTCCGGCTTGACACTCTGTCATCCATCTGTCAGCCTTTTCTCTTTGTGCACTTGATTTCCTTGGGCTTTCCTCAAGGCTAGTCTTCCCTAGAAGATATGGTGATTTGCCCTGACACTCAGCATAGATATGGGAAAGCTTAGTAGCTGTGATTTACAGTCCGTATCTTAGATTTAGAGTATTGAATAGGAAGTTTTGGTTTGCGGAAACCCTCCTCATCTTTAAATCTTATGATTGTTGATAGAGGCATAGAATAAGAGAAGCCAAATATATCAAAGGGGATTGAAACTCTTTAATGTAAACATAGCCCAAGGAGGACTTCTCTGCATGATAAAAAAAGGGCATACAATGGATATTATTTGAATGCCGGGAGAGAAGGAGGCTTAATGATGATGGTGATGATAGGTACACTCCTAGAGCTCTCACTCTAGGCTAGGCGGAGTTCTCGGTGGAGCGCAGATATAACCTACTGTCAGCCAGAGCAGTCAGCGTGGCTTTCAAGGTGTCAAAACGGGGAACTTGAGCCTTTTAGGGATTTTCAGAAAGTGATAATCAGGAGAGGCTCCCAGGAATGGTTAACGAGGGAAGGTGAGATGGGCCCACCGACTCTCCCCCTTCCCAGCTGAGTGAGGTTGGGCAATTTAACCTCTCATGCTGTTTCCTCAGGCGTATTACGCGTAAACAATCGTTCCTATCACAGAGGGTTGTTAGGAGAATGAGGTGACACATAAATATAAATGCATGCACATAGAACAGGACAGTACAGCTGGATAAGTGTGAGTTGCTATTGTTATTGACACCGTTATTATGGCCATGGCCACCTCTGATGATCGTCACCCACAGGAAAGGATCATTTTCTTTCCGCTAGTAACTCTGGAATGCTGGATGCTTCGCCTCTTTTCCTCAGGGCAGTTCTCAGCTCCTCTGTTGTTACTGTCCTGGGCGGTAGAGGAACTGTACCGGGCACCCTTGGGAGGATCACGGTCCCTGCTCTCAGCTGGGAAGAAAGAACGAATGGGGAGAAGGAGGAGGGATGGAGCAAAGAGGAGACCCAGAGGCAGAGATGTGAGACGGGCAGCGAGAAGAGAAAGAATTTGCAGCAAAACAGAACTCGCGCCTGACGCTCTCCATTTCTTGCACCTGCAGCGAATTATTTTACTCTCCAACCTGGACCTCGCGACGCGGGGCTGAGCGCCGAGGCCGCATCGCCCCCCTCCCTAACCCCGCTCCCCCACACCCCATCCCGGGCCCCGCCCCGCGATTGGCCGGCTCGCCCGGGCCGTCGCCGATTGGCGCTCGCCGGCCGGGTCTACGGGGTTTAAAGGGGGGGCGGGGGCGCCCTGCCCAGCCGCGCCGCTGTCCCCGCCGTGCGCCTGTCGTGCCGTCGGAGCCGGGCTCGCAGTCTTTCCTGGCCTGCCGCCGCCTCCAGCGCCCCACGTCCGGCCGTCGCCGGTCAGCGGCTCGCGAGCGTGCGAAGAGAGGACCGGGGCAGGCGCCGTCCGGTCCCGGGCGCGGGCACAGCTAGTGAGGGGCGAGGCCCGGGGACGCCGAGGTGGCGGCCACCATGGTAGCCACGTGCCTGCAGGTAGTGGGCTTCGTCACGAGCTTCGTGGGTTGGATCGGCATCATCGTCACCACGTCCACCAATGACTGGGTGGTGACCTGCGGCTACACCATCCCCACCTGCCGCAAGCTGGACGAACTGGGCTCCAAGGGTCTGTGGGCTGACTGCGTCATGGCCACGGGGCTGTACCACTGCAAGCCCCTGGTGGACATCCTCATCCTGCCCGGTAAGGACCCCACCTCTGAGTGGCTGCTCCTAACCCTGACCCTCGGGGCAGACTGGGGATGGGCGCATTAGATGGCGGTCACAGAAACACTGAAGACCTTAGGGCACGTCTTTGACACCTTCAGTCCCACCTTGTTGTAAAGGTTAGTCCTGGCCAAGTCAGGGCCCTCCCAGCTCCGCCAGGTCCGTTCTCGTAGGCTGGGAGGGGGGTGGGGGGGAGCTGTCTTACTTTCCCCACCCCTTGCCCCTGCAGTGGGGGCGTCCGTCCGCCCCCTCCCTGCCTCTACACCTCTCGGGTCCGATAGGGAGGTGGTGTCGCCCCCCGGAGGGCGCGCTCACACTGCGGGAAGGCGAGCCACCGTGGGTTGCCCGCTCCGCTCCAGCTGTGTCTCTGAGAGGGGAGAGGAGAGAATTGTCTAGCCTCCACCTCCTCCGACGCCAGGTGGGGGGGAGGGGAGGGCCCATCTTCACTTGCTTCCCTTTTGAACAATTCTGGGCAACAGTTTCAATTCAGATGAAAACCTCGAGCCAGTTGGGTGATTGGCTAGATCGCAGGCTCCCCTTCGGGTTTTTGCTCTTTCTCTCTGTCCTGCTAGCGGGTTTAGCCTAGACACGATTGCCTTCTGTCCCGCTAGCCTTTGAGGATGGTGCAAATTTAGTTATTTATTTATAAAGATTTTATTTATTTATTTTGAGAGAGATACAGGGAGAGGGAGAGAGCACGAGCGGGGGGAGGGGCAGAGGGAGAAGCAGACTCCCCACTGAGCAGGGGGCCTGTCCAGGGGCTTGATCCCAGGACCTTGAGATCATGACCCCGGCCCACTGAGCCACCCAGGTGCCCTGAGTTACCCATTTAAAAGCCTATCCTGGTTTCTTTCATCAGCGGAGTAAGTGGGCCCCAAGGCCAGTCTGGGAGCCTTTGGCTTTGTGCCATCTCCTGGGAGATCCTTTAGCTCCCCTGGAAACTCTGCTCTCCCCTTTAAGCTTTCCCACATGTGTAGTTGGAATCAATCCCCCTTCCTCCTTGCTGCCCTGGTATTTGACGCTTATCACCATCAGGGCGCATTTTGACTTTTTTGCTCATTGTGAGTGAAGTTTTTCTACCACATTTTAAATTCCTCCAAGATAGAGATGGCGTCCTGCTCTCTTTGCATCTTCTGCACCAGGCGTTGCCACGGAAGCACAGCAGGTGCACACAATGCATGTCAGTCCTGCCAAGCACTCCCCTCTTCTCCATTTTTTAAAAATTAAAAAAAAAAAGAAAAAGGTTTTTTATTTAATTTATCTCTACACCCAACGTGGGGCTTGAACTCACGACCCCAAGATCAGTTGTCACTCACTCTATTGACTGAGCCAGACAGGCAACCCCTTCTACTCCGTTTTGAACTTCCAGAATGACAGAAGTCCTGGGAACCCAGATCTGCACTCACCTTCACTTAATGGCAGCCTTGGGTAGACCTGGGTCAGACTCTGGGATCCAGTGCTCATCATCTGGATGATTTAGGACAATTTCCTAATCTCTGTGAATCCCAGTTGTCTTCCTTTAAAAATTAAAATCAAACCAACCACCTCTCTTTCAGAGTTGTTTTGCGGGATTAAATGCGATAAGAAATGTAAACCTCCTTTGGTAGTAGAGGCTTCATAAGTTGCTGCTATGATTTTTTATTAAAAGCTGGGCATGGTATTTGTAGGAATCTGACTATAGCATAAAATCACTTTCTCTTTCTTTTCTTTCTTTCTTTCTTTCTTTCTTTCTTTCTTTCTTTCTTTCTTTCTTTCTTTCTTTCTTTTCTTTCTTTTCTTTCTTTTCTTTCTTTCTTTTCTTTCTCTTTCCTTTCCCCTGAAGTTAAATTTCCTGAGTATTCAGAGCCAAGTGGTTTATTTTCAGAGAACAGACCATCCTACAGATGGAGTACATTTTAGGGAGGGCCTAATCCTTCCTGCTGTCCCCCTCCCTCGCAATTGGGTGGGCCCAGGAACAGATCTCGTCTCCATCTTTTGATTTTTCAGACATGGCCTTGGTCTTGAGCATGTAGACAGCCTGCACCATGAATTTCAGAACCTCAGTTGCTAGTTGACTGCTTCTGCTGTGTCCACCTTGGCCTTCCTACAAGCTGCAGGGGCACTGGGCTTCAGTCAGAGGTCATCCCTCAGAATCCGTGGCTCTTCTCTGGGGGATCTTCAAGTCAACAGACAGTTGATTGATTGTTCACCTTTCATTTTGAAGAAGCTGAGATGGGCAATGGTTGGAAAAGTACCCTTAAAGAGTCTGAATTCTGGCAAACTAGATCTTGCTAAGACAGTGTTGCAACTGGGTCTTGGTGCACAGGGCAGGCTGACCAGATTTGGTATGACAGTCTTGGTGTGTGAGGCAGAAATTGGGGCTCATTTTGTCTCTAACTCTGCCTCCCCCAGGCCACTAGCTCAACTTCCGTCTGAGCGGAAAAGGGAGAGTAATAAATACACCCCCCTCCTTTGATTTTGGAGGAGGGAGAGTGTTTTAGTGAGAAACAGCACATTTAAGTCTGCCATATTCTGCCAGTATCTTGTCAGATTTATTTTACATAAATATTGCACATATTGTAATCTGTTTCTTTCTTTTTTTTTTAAGATTTTATTTATTTATTCATGAGAGACAAACAGAGAGAGAGAGAGAGGCAGAGGGAGAAGCAGGCTCCCCACTGAGCAGGGAGCCTGACACGGGACTCGATCCCAGAGCCCTGGGATCATGACCTGAGCCAAAGGCAGACGCTTAACCATCTGAGCCACCACCCAGGCGCCCTGTAATCTGTTTCTTAACGAAATTGTTACCTGGCATTTTATTTGACAGCATAAAGTTCATTTGGTTTTGCTCCACTCTTATTATTCAACTTTTTATTCCTTCATTCATAATTTCATGTTTATATCATTTGCTGAAGACCAAGGCAGGATTCCTCTAGGAATCCTTGGGTCTGGAGAGATGCCTTTTTTTTTTTTTTGGGTAAAGATTTTATTTATTTGTCAGGTAGAGAGAGGTAGAGAGAGAGTGAGAGAACAAGAGCACAAGCAGTGGGAGCAGCAGGCAGAGGGAGAAGCAGGCTCCTGGCTGAGCAAGGAGCCCGACGCGGGGCTCCATCCCAGGACTCTGGGATCATGACCTGAGCTGAAGGCAGACGCTTAACCCACTGAGCCACCCAGGCCCAGAGATGCCTTTAAAGCGATACCAGACCGTAGTGGAAGCACGCCCAGGAGACTGGGTGAGGCAGGAGATAGCGCCTGACCGTCAGTAGGGGTCAGGATTCATGAGCACAGTAGCCTCTGCGGAAATATCAAGAGAGAAAGCCCGAGTCTTAGTTTAGTCCAATTAGGACCACACACTATATACAATGGAAATTAAAAGCACATGGTTAGGGAAAAAATCACCGCGTACACCTGGAGATAAAATGATTGCCCTGACACAGAGTAATAACACCAGGAAAAATAGCTAATCTTTTTGGAATACTTAGTACGTGCCAGGCACTGTTCTAAGCACTGCATGAGTTAACTAAGTTAATCTTAGTTGATCTTTTAGAGAGATACAGGCACTATTACCATTTTTATGTTACCGACGAGGACCGTGCTAAGACATAGCAGTTTCGTGCCTTGCCCACGGTCACCCAGGCAGAGCGAATCAGCAGCAGGCTGGGATCAGCACAGACCATCACAGAAGACATCCGGGAGGGTTTGAGTTTTAATCTGACTCTTTCATAAGGCGATGTAATGGTGTAATTGGACTCTTGACCCCTTCATCCTGGGAGCTTAGAAAGGTGGTCTAAACCAGAGATCTCCACCCAGTCTCTCCAGCCTCCAACCTCCTTTGTCTGTCAGGGAGTGACTTTAAAATCTAAACATGTGAAGTGATCTTCAACAGCATTTACCATATTCTGAGTCCTGGAATAGGGCCAGAGGAAGGCAGATGGGCTGAATTCCCTTGAGCCAGGGTTCAGGCTCCAAGGGGACCCATGGTCTAACGCCCCTGTCTGTTCTTTTGTGTCCAGGCTATGTCCAGGCCTGCCGAGCCCTGATGATAGCAGCCTCAGTCCTGGGGCTGCCCGCCATTCTCCTGCTGCTGACGGTTCTCCCCTTCATTCGAATGGGCCAGGAGCCTGGGGTGGCCAAGTACAGGCGGGCCCAGCTGGCTGGCGTTCTGCTCATTCTGCTGGGTAAGACAACTTTCTATAGAGCACTCCATCTTCGAGTGAACCTGATGAATCTCAGATCCTCCTGCTGCTTCATTGAGTTCAGGAGGCATGTGAAAGGCAGCCAGGTGTATCCACCCGGGAAAAGCCCCCATAATGTGTATCTCTTTATGTTTCATGGGTAGTTGATGCAAAGGGATAAGTAATGTCTGCGGGGGTCACTGGACATGAAAAAAAAGTTAAAAAGCTAAAGGAAAAAAGTGGGTATACTTAAGAGAGAGACCAGGGGACAGGAGAGAGTAACACAGTGGCTCTCCACTCAGGCTTCACAGTGGGATCCCTTTCTTGGGAATATCTCTGTCCAGATCCCAGCATTCGGAATTACTGGGCATCAGGCCAAGCAAAGATATTTTTTGGAAGCTGCCAGGTGATTCTTTTTTTTTCTTTTTTTTTTTTTTTAAGATTTTTAGAAGTTTATTCATTAGAGAGAGAGAAAGAGCACACAAGCAGGGGTAGGGGCAGAGGGAGAGGGAGAAGCAGACTCTCCGCTGAGCTGAGAGCCCAACGTGGGGCTCGATCCCAGGACCTGGAGATCATAACCTGAGCCGAAGGCAGATGCTTAACCATCTGAGCCACCCAGGCACCGCATTCCAGGTGATTCTTACATGTAGCTACAATTGAGAACTTCATTTAATGTATAAAGAAAGAGTAGAGAAAGAGGAGGGCAAGAGAAAAGTAAGATGTTGAGGGTGGTAGATCACTAGTGATAATGCAGTTATTTTATTTTATTTATTTTATTTTTAAGTAATCTCTACACCTAATGTGGGACTCAAACTCACAACCCCGAGACCAAGAGTCACATGCTCCACCGACTGAGCCAGCCAGGTGTCCCTTAATCTTTTATTCAGTAAGGATTCATGGAGCATCTGCTGAGTGCCAGGCATCATGATCGGCACTGGGGACACTGGGGGAAAAAGGCGGTCTCTGCGTTGAGTGTACTTGGACATCTTGATAGAGTGTGGCATGTGCTCATTTAAAAAAGGTGCACAGGGTGTGCACATGCATAGGAAGGAACCTAAGCCAGGCTGGAGGAGTTTCCCAGAGCAGAGGACCCCAGTGATGAGTGTTGAGAGTTGAAGAGAAGGTAGTCAGATCATGGGTTGGAGGCGGGTGGGGGAACAGCCCAGGCCAAGGAAATGGCACGTGCTTGTTCAGTTTTCCTAGTTTCACCTGCACACAGAGGGCTTGATTTAACAACCTAGGGAGGATCCTTCTAGCTCTGCTCTCTTCAGTGATTTCAATTCTCTCTACTTTTTTTCTTGAATTCTAATTCCACTAGCACATTCTAAATCCTAATAGGAGCCATGAATTTTAAGAGCAGCTCTTGTGGCGAAGTGCACTGATGTTGGTGAGCAGCATCTGGTCTGCCTGACATCGAGTCAGGTTCTCCTGAGACAAGGAATTCCCATCCTCAAACTGGTATCAGACTATATGTTGAAGGGGAAGGGGAAGGGTCAGGGTTCTATGTGGGTCAGTGCCACTTAGTAATGGCCATCCACAGTGACATCGGTGAGGTAAGGGGACATGAGGGGTAGGGGTGCCATTTCGCAAAGGGATGGAAGTTTTCAGGGACTTGTGAAGCCACAGAGAATTCAGAGGAGGGGCTTGTGTAGGTGTGTGTGGGGTTGGGTAATGGGAGTGAAAAGACCAGAGGGCCACCTGTCATTTCCGGGGAAGAATCTGGGCATGGACATTTTAAAGATTTTTATTTATTTATTTGTCAGAGAGAGAGAGAGAGCACAAGCAGGGGGAGCAGCAGAGGGAGAGGGAGAAGCAGGCTCCTCACTGAGCAAGGAGCCCAATGTGGGACTCGATCCCAGGACCATGGGATCATGATCTGAGCCAAAGGCAGACGCTTAACGACTGAGCCACCCAGGCATCCCAAGGGCATGGACATTTTGGTTCCAGGCACAAAGAATCTGTGTGGGAGTGCCACGTGGAACACAGACTCAGTATCAGGCGATCCATCTAACTCACAGGGTCCTCTGTTACATTGCTTTTTGGAGATCAGATCTTTACATTCAAATTCCCTTTCCAACAGACCAAAGCTCTACAGGTAAATTGGTGTGCGGAATCCAGGTGGAAACCCTTCTCATCCTAGGCAGTTGCCATTGTTACCTGCCTCCCATTCTTACAGAAGCCCCAGAAGGCTCTCTCTGTCTCCGAGGATGCCAGACCCAACGGGTGAATCTGTTGTGTTAGGTGTTCATTTTTAGAAATTCTGGCCTTCCATATGAGAGTCATAGGATATCCACTAAGAGAATACATTAAAACAAAACAAAACAAAAACCTCAAACCCTGTGGGAAATAAAGATATAAAGCAAGTATATATAGACAAATCGGTATTTAAAAAAACCCTAAAAACAAGTGAACTGTCCAGGTGAATTGTTTGAAACTTCATAGCTGAATTAAAGCTGTTCTTTATCTTTGTCAAGTGGGTTGGTTGGAATATGTGGACAGAATTGTAGAGAGGAACGGGAGGTGGGGCCGGTAGTGATGGGAGTCCCTCAGTCCCCTGTCACTGCCTGGAGTGAAAACCTGGAGGGGCATTGAGGGATCAGACTCTTCCAGAGCCGCTGCAGCCTTCTGGCCACTCATGATTAGGTTGGAGTGATGACACCACCCCTTGCCCTCTTGTAGCTTTGAATTTCCAGAGTTACCTGCTGCCTCTTTGATGGCTCCTGTCAGGTTTATTTCTCAGTGGGTCGCCGCTTGCCTTCAGGTTGGATGTTGTTTTGACTGGACTGAGCTCGCTCTGGAAATGCAACCCTCATTGTCTCAATTGTGGCACCTGCTGTTCCCCTCTGGGTCTTCTCTGGAGCCCGGTGCCTCGGTTCCCCTGTTGGCAGTGGGTGGGAGGAGCTAGAGAGAAGGCTCGCTTTGTGTCGCTTGGGATTGGCTTCTGCGCTCTCCCTGGAGAAGCCAGTGCTGGGTTCCTGCTGGATCCTGGGGGTCACCAGAGATGCCCCAGCTGAGGTGTGGTGGCTGACCAAAGGGGACCAGGCAGCACTGGGGTTTTGGGGCCTGGGAACTGGAAACAATACTGAAGCTAATCTGGGTATGGAAACTAAGCACTATTAATTAAAGTCAGTTCTTCCTGACTCTGAAAATTTTTATTTTTCCAAAAGCTTAAAAAATTATGTCTGTTGTACAACTGCTTTATCTTCTCAATAGTCTTAAGTTTAATGGTGTAAGGATTTGGTCCTGCTTTGCGGGGAAGGAATGGGAGCCTGATGTAGCTGACTTCTCAGATCTAGGATGGATCCCAGTGAATCTCATCTGTGGCTTTTCAAGAGCCCCTAGGGCAGGAGGTGCCTATGCCCTGAGCTGCCTTATCTTATCATTGGGCGTCAGACCAACTGTACTGAATCTTGGATCTGCCACTTTCCAGCTGTGTGAACAGGGGCAGTTACTTAATGTCTCTGACCCTTTATTTGAAATGAGGCGATAATGCTTATATCTGAGGTTGGTAAGAATAGTGAAAGGAGGTATGCAAGTTATTTAGCCTGGTGTCTGGCACATAGTAAGTGCTCAACAAATGGTTGCTATTATCATTGCTGTTATTGGTTAGAGGAAATAGAGAGCTAACCCAGAGGGCGGTTGGGTATTCTTTTGATCATGTCTCATTCCTGTGGGGTAATCTCCACACATGGCACTGGTCAAGAGAGTCAGTGAGCTGGTCCTGGAAATGCTAGACTGCATCCTGGTCTAATGGAGATATTTCCATAGTTTACATTGTAAAAACCAGAGTGTAGATCACAAATAGTTGGAGTTTTTTGCCTATTCCATTATAAGAAGCCACATTAAACTACCCAGCTAAAAACGGTCAGGCTTAGTTCTGATTTGATCTCATTCTCACCTCATTGTAACTTAGAAAGTACTTGATTTGGGTGTTTTTGGGGAGACAGGGTAGGGAATGGTAGGAGAGGAAGTGTATATTCCTTCCTAAGTGGGATCCTGTCGTTTTCTCTCCTTCTTTTAAAAAATATGGCCCCAGGAATTGTATTTGTATTAGAAAAAAGTTGTTTTAACTTGGAACTTACAGGTTAATAATGGAATTGTAGTAAAATAAAGGGTGTGTGCTACTGTGGGAGAGACTGAGCTTGTCATGCACACAGAATCAGATGTCCTAGGAAAGGTCACCCTTTGGTGTGGAGTAAACAGTGATGCCCTTAATCCTGGGGTCTTAAGAGAATAGATGGAAAAAGTCTTTCTCTAAACTCATTAGCTTTATACAAACAAGCCCATAATGTAAATCAAATTTCATATGGGTAGTGGAAAGGTTGTGGCACCTTTAGTATGCTTGTGACTTAAAATGACAGTTATCAGTAAAATTGGAAGAATTAACTGCTTTATGAGGTCTCTCCCATCTCTAAGTTCTGTGATTAGAAAAAAATTAACAAATAACCACGGGACTGGCTTTTAAAAAAGGTTATGGGAAAAAAAAGATAATGAAGTATGAAATAGAAATAAAAGGAAAAAATGTTGAAAGCAGGCCAGGAAAATAACGTATTCAAATCTTCCATTGACTTGATTATTGTTTTAAATATTAGATCTTCATAAAAGTCATTGTATAAGAAGAGTATGTCCTTTGGCAGCTATGTTTTCTTAAGTCAAAATTTAGAGAATCACAAATTAAAAAAAATAAAATAAAATTTTTCTAGATTCAAATTATAAGGAAACAACAAATGAATATGACTCCAACAGCTCGTTAGAAATCTCATTACTTGTTGCCTTGAGTTAATTGGTACAAAGCTAAAGTTAGTTGCTATTTCGATCATATGTTATAATGGCATCAGTTATAGAAGGCAGCAATAAGTGCATTGTCAAATGTTTAAATGGAGGCAGATTTTTTTTTTTTTTAAAGATTTTATTTATTTATTTGAGACAGAGAGAATGAGAGACAGACAGCATGAGAGGGAGGAGGGTCAGAGGGAGAAGCAGACTCCCTGCCGAGCAGGGAGCCCGATGCGGGACTCGATCCCGGGATTCCAGGATCATGACCTGAGCCGAAGGCAGTCGCTTAACCAACTGAGCCACCCAGGCGCCCCTAAATGGAGGCAGATTTAAAAAATAGTTTTTATTGTGGAAAATTTCATACATACCCAAAAGTAGAAAAACTAGTATAACCCAAACTCATTCTTGATAATGATGAACTCATAGCCAATCTATTTCATCTATGTACTTCTTTCCTTCCAGTCCCCAGAATTTTTTTTGAAGCAAATCTCAGATACAATATCAAGATTTTTTTCCAGTATTACTTCTATCATTCAGAGTAATTTATGTGATTTTAATGGAAATCTTGCTTTGTGCTAGAAATAATGCTCTTAAAAGTACTGTCAGTTCTTAGTTCTGAAAGTGACAAAACCTGAAAACAGTGGTATTCATTGGAAGAAGGAAGAAATGTCAGAGTCTTGTGCTCTTCTGCCTTTTTGGGCCTCTTTGTCAGTCTTTCCGTCTCTCTCTAAATTGTTGCCTTCAAAGTCAAACACACGTTTACTAATTTTATTTAACTTCATCACATTTATTTAACTATGTTACTATGTGTCATCTAATCCCTAAAGAAATTAAAAGCTGCAAGTACCTTTTATTGCTCTAAAATTGCCTTTCCAACTATTTTCTGTGTTTGACTACATCGATCATTGTTAACTTTTAATAAGGCTGTATTCTATCTACTAATGAACACATTGTATTACATTATTTGAAACTTAACCAAAAGAGGCAAACAATTTTATTCCATGAAGAGCAGGGATTTCTATTTGTGAGAGCACCAAGTCTGGAGAAATCTATATCTACACAGTGAAGCCTTCTTCCCTGCTCTCCTCCACCTCCTCCTTCTTTTCTTCTTTTTTTTTTTTAGCTAAGTATGCCCCCAATTTTCACTTTCTGCTCCCTTCCAAATGATAGATTCCTGCCCCCCCTTGTAAAATTAACTACTGCATCTTTGGAAGGTAGAAGAGGAGAAATAGATTGAAAAATCTGAGTGTTAAAATTCTTCTGTTAGAGACTTACTTTAAAAATACATTCTGATGACATGAAAAGAAAAGCAATGAAAATTCTCCTTATCTTTTTTCAATTTTCTTTACCTATGGGTAACTGTGACTTTTTTAGAAAAGCATTTTCTTTATTTTCTCCAAGTAATTGGGAGAACCTTTATAAACTCTGTGTGTGTGTGTGTGTGTGTGTGTGTGTGTGTCTGCAAATAGAAATAAATCTAGCAGGCCTTCTATGTCATTAAGAAAGTCAAATATTATTGCTAGTTTTATTAATATTTCACATCTTTTAGTTAAGTAATAGTTTAACTTGCATTTTAACTTTACTGATGAAAACATCCCCCTTTCCCTTCAAACCACGCTGATACTGAGTAAATGCTTCTTTTTTGGTTTCTAAACATTCTTCATTCTGAGTTCACTTGAAGGTCACTGTTTCCAGCGAACCTCTCATTTCCCTTCATGTTGTGTGGCAGCCTGTCATCTTTTAGTGGTTTTGATGTGGTTCATCGTTGAGAGCCACAGGAATTCACCCAGAGTTCCTTTATCTACTAGGAAATAATGTGACCCTGCTGGCACTCATTTGTCTGGTTTTGCATGGATTATAAAAGAAGGAAATCTTTAATGAGGTAAATAATGAACTTGTAACTTTAAGTGTGTTAAAGTTACATTACAGTTTTATGATTTGGGAAGTCAGTTTTGATGTGTTTGAAGTGGAAAGTAGGCTTGAAATGAGACTGTCTCTCATCCATCCATCCATCCATCCATCCATCCATCCATCCATCCACCCGTCCACTCATCTAGTCCTCTAGGTTCATTATGTAGGCATTTAGACATTTTCCTGTTTCCTTTTTCTAGTGAATTACATTGGAATAAAATCTAACAAAATCCCGGGTGCCTGGGTGGCTCAGTTGGTTAAGCGACTGCCTTCGGCTCAGGTCATGATCCTGGAGTCCCTGGATCGAGTCCCGCATGGGGCTCCCTGCTCGGTGGGGAGCCTGCTTCTGCCTCTGACCCTCCCCCCTCTCATGTGCCCTCTCTCTCTCATTCTCTCTGTCTCAAAAAAAAAAAAATCTAACAAAATCCCTAAAACAATAGAAATCAAGACTGATGATTATTTTTGGAATATTGAGCCTGATTCTTTCCCCACGTGAAGATACCCGTATTATTTTGTTTAGGAAGAGGGGAAGAACTAGGCAATTTCTTATTTTATTTTATATATATAAAGTATATATAAAATATATATCTTTATTTTATAAAATCTACACCAAATCTGCATTTGAGGTAGGTTTACATGAAGTGTGGGGAACACTTGTGCATGTATATGTGTTGTATGTAAAAATACGAAACAACTGAAAAATATAAAACTTAATTTGAACCATAAGCTGTTTTGAAACCAGGCTAATTGTTTATGGGAAAGATCGGTTGAATTGAACCAACTGAATTGAATCAGTTGTTTGGGAAATCAAATTTTTTTTTTTCCTATGGAATTCAGCTATTCCCTCCCCACCTTTTCCTTCTGATCAAGCTTGGGCATTTGGAAACCCTTGCTACGTTGCTGTTTTGCTCAAGCAGAATGAGTGCCCACTTTGGGGGTCTAGGGATGTGTAGCTGGATTGTGTATTGATATGAAGAATCTAGAGCAGTTCTCTCTGGCTGAAACACTCTAGAAAGAGTTTCTGTTTCTTGTCCTGACACAGGGAAAGACTCTCTTTTTCTTCTCTTCTTTCTCTGTGTCTTGCTGAGGGTATGACTGACAGTAGCCAAGCTGTTTTTGGTGAGGGCTGCATTTGGAATGTGTGGCTGGAGGAAGAGAGAAAAAGCCTTTTCCCCTGTATCTCAGGTGTTCAAGGCCCTGGGCTGGAAAGGGAAGATTCCATTGACACTGGTCTTGAGAACACTACTCACAGAAGGACAATATATCGTCTCATGGTATCTCATACAAACATATTACAGAGGCTGCCATGATTGTTCTTACTCTTTAAGAAAAAATGAAGCCATTAACATATGGATAGATTTTAGCTTCTTAGATAGTCTATAAAAACTCCTGAAATATGTGAGTAGTTCACAATTAGTGGAGTGAATTTAGGCTGTTAGAAAGCCAATTTGAGCAACTCAAAACCCCCAAATTAACTTTCTTCCCTCTGACTTCTACTAGGGATCTGTGCTTTTTTATATAATAGGAATCACATCTATTTAAGTGTATGTACACCCAGCTTGTGGGGTAGGCTTCGTCTGTTGTTAACAAGAGCCTCTTACAAGCTACACAAATGCAGTGAGGGGGCTAAAGAGGTCTTTCAAAGGGGGGTGAGACTGAAATCTTTTCTTCAGTTTAGAACTAATGTATGAGGCTGTTAGATTTGAGTGCTTATGTTTGAAAAAAAATTATATATCTTCTCTGTGGGCGTAGAGGTAAGTCAGAAAATAACTCCGTGTGAATAGAAATCAGAAACGCTTGCTGAGTTGAAAGTGACAAGGATACTCCAGGTAGCAAACATCGCAGTGCCCTGCCTTGAATTTATTGAGGGCTTTATGGCTAATGATTGGCAACCTCATTATTATTTTCTTGATCTGCCAGCTTTAGTGTGTCATCCCAATTTAAAGCTTCAACTAAAATTTCTTTCCTGCTTGTAGCTGTGAGAAATCAGATGATACCAAAGGAAGCTATGGAGTTACTTTGTCTGGAGTTGTGTTGTTCAGCACATTAGCCACTAGCCACATGGGGTTATTTAAATTTTAATTAATTAATATTCAAAACACGGTTTTTTGATCTCACTAGCCTCATGAGAAAATTTAAAAGCCCCCGTCGCTTGTGACTACCCTATTTGACAATGCTGATGTAGAGGTTTAAAATTTTTTGTAAAAACTTTATGAAAAATTTTAAACCTCCTGCCTGTCCTTGTTTTGCTACTCTGCTTAGGAGGAGGGGAAGAACTAAATGATACAGAAGCTATTTCTTATCCTACTCTTAAAAATCTAAGCCAAGTCTGAAAGACTGGTTGGTGGAAGACCATAAAATTCCACCATTGTGACTCATCACCGCAGATATCATCACCATAAAATCTTTGCATGAGTAAATTCTTTCACTCCAAGTATCATTTATTTGTGTGATTGTGAACAGTGTAACACAAACTCAGACTCGTAGCCAAAACTCGACTGATGTCTGGCAACATCCACCACAGCAAGAGGATTCTCAGAGCTTCTTCAAGGTCTTTGTAATGTGAATTGACAAACTGAAAAAATAGAGTGGAAAAATCAAGTAGGCATCATTTTATTTCTCATTTCCGAATTCATCAGGCCATCTCGTCATTCAGCTGGTATGCACTGAGCACACGCTATGTGCCTCACAGTGAGTTAAACCCCGACTTTACAAATGTAAGTAGGACATGGCCCCTTCCTTCAAGGAACTCAGAACTTGAAATGGGAAATAGGCATGTAAAGAGGTAATTATAACACAATTAGGTAAGCGTAATCATAGAACTGTAAGTAAAGATACATAAAGTGAAGATATGTAAGTAAACACAAATACCTCTTTTTTGGCTTCAGTGATTTATTTTTGGGCTTTTACCTTGGAGTTCTTTGGTGTCTGGCACCTGCTGAAAAAATAAGGACCTAGCAGTTTGACACAGCTTTGGATCGGCTTATTCCCCAGATGCCCACCTTTAGGTTTGGCTTGCCACGGGAGCAGAGCTGTGTGGGGGGGCTTTTCGGACCTGGCTGGAAGCTAGAGGAGCGTGTCTGTGGAGTGAAGGGGAGCCCGCCCGCTGCGCTTGGTGTGTGGCGGGCGTGCCCGGTCACAGCTCTCTCTTGTCTCCGCAGCTCTCTGCGCCATGGTTGCGACCATCTGGTTCCCCGTGTGCGCCCACCGCGAGACCACCATCGTGAGCTTCGGCTACTCCCTGTACGCGGGCTGGATCGGTGCCGTGCTGTGCCTCGTGGGTGGCTGTGTCATCCTCTGCTGCGCTGGAGATGCCCAGTCGTTCGGCGAAAACCGTTTCTACTACTCTTCGGGCTCCAGCTCGCCCACTCACGCCAAGAGTGCCCACGTATAAGAGGGCTGCTAGCCTGCCCACCGAGGTGCTGCAGATACTGGGCCCGTGGCCCTGGGTTTGCTTGCCACAGGCAGTGGAAGCCTGCTCCAATGCCAGGCTCCAAAGCCAAAGTTCTAGAAAAGCATCCTGTCTGGCATTTTTTAGTCTTAATACCCCTCTCCCCGTTCATTGCCTTAAAAGGAATCTTTAGCTCAGAAAATGCCCACACACTTTTCTCGTGGTTTTGCCCATTATTAGCTCTTTTCTTGGGCATTCCTTTGTTGTTCACCAGTATATATATGTATATGCATATGTATATGTATATGTATATGTATATATATTTTCCTCTCTCTCTTTAAATTTTAAATATCTTGCAAACATTGCTGAGTTGGGTGTGGGGAAAGAAAGAAAAGACACTTTTCAAACTGTTACAGATGACAATGGGAGCCTCATAAAGATGTCTCTCTGTTCGCTCCCTCCTCTTCGGCTCCAAGGTCATTTAGTTTTAAGCGATAGAAAAAAACAGAACTGGGGACATGAGGTGGGGAGGGAGGGGACTGTGGAACTTTCCCTCCATGGGAAACTTTCCCTTTTGTAAATCGAGGGCAAGGGGTGGGGATATTTTTTAGTTTGTGATTTTACATTTATCTGTACATACTTTTTCAAGATTGATCATTTTTATAACCATGGTTTTCCTGAAATTCTCAATTCATCAGTATGAAGGAAATGAACCAAATAGGCCTTAATTATATGATAAATAACAGTCCAAGTGAATATAACTCTAACTGACATGCCACAAAATATTTTTGATTTCCAGATTTGTATGATACAGTTTTTAATCCTACACTTGCGTATGCTTCAACTTAACACATTTTTAAAGCTTTTCCCCCCTTTCTCTATTTTCATTTTGTTAGCCATCTTGAAGTGGTGTTGTTTAACATAAATCATGCTGTTGAATTTGGCTTTACGGGTGTAAACACTGATGCTGTATCAGTATTTGAGACCCCAAACTCTCCAAACATTGATGGTGCATTTTGTCCTTTAAGTGAAACCCGTGCAATAAAATAACAGACTGTTTGCAAAAGTGGCCTCGATAGTCTGTCGTGTCCAGAGGCGCCATCCATGGATTTTCACCATTCTCATTAATTTCTACTAGTAATTGATAGGGAACCTGGTCGTGACTCAGGAACAAGGCATTCTGCACTGCCCTGAGTGATGAAAACACTCTGTCTTATTCCCTGTACCACGGTGGTCCTGCGTGGTCATAAAAGTGAAACCAGTGGAGTGACGTTACAGCAACTTTGAGTCATACACAAATGGGCAGAAGTCAGAAACCAAGTCCCTAGCATTACACAGATAAACGTTTTTGTCTACTTTGAACGCTTAGGAAAGAAACTGGCTAGGTATAAAGGGAAGTATAAAACAAACCCCCTATATTGGATATTTTGGTGATAATTAAATGCAGTGTCCTCAAACATATGCACATAGATGTTTGGAAATTTTGGACAAAGATAGACACATCGAGTTGATTCTTGTTTGTTTTCTATTCCAGAAACTCTGTCAAGTTATGAATCTGCTCTAAAAAACACAGATTACAATCTACGTTGGCAGTGTTTTTCCAAAAATACTAATTCTGTTAGCCGATAATATAATAGGCAAACATTTCCTCTTTGGAAATATCCATTTGGGCTAGTCATTTTGGTAGATATTTGTGTACATTAGGAGATTATAACTATTTCTAAGTTACTTGTGCAGAAGAGACAGTCTTCATGTTGACCAAAGTATTTGCTTAGTTATGATAATGTTTTATAAGGATACAAGTCATGTAATTGTACTAGAGGACTCTCTCTAATAAAAACTTGTCAGGGTCTAATGACGGTGAGCTTGAGAGGAGAAAAAAGGCATCCAGGGGGTGTGGACAAGTAAGGCCCCCCATACCCTCTCCTTAGCACTGCTGGCTTGAGTCTCAAGTGTTTCAAGTGGTTCTCCTCTTTTCCTAAGGATGTATGTACTCACTCAGCCACCCCCTTCCCTGAGGCTACTGCTCGCTTTCCCACCTGAGGGGGCGCGCTACATGAGCCCACTTTTCCCTGCAGCGAGAGAAGACACACCCCAAATCTCTCCTAGTTGATCGTTGCCTGCCTAGTTAGGAAATCCCATTTGTAGGTCATAACTACAGGATTGGGTTTTATTATCAGTGCTAGGGAGGGAAGGAAGGAGGGGTAGCTGTTCCTCCAGAACAGCACTGTCCAGTAGAAATATAATATAGCCACATATGTTATTTAGAATTTTCTAGAAGCCACATTAAAAAGCTAACAATGAGCAAGTGAAATTAATTTTAATATATTCCATTTAATCCAATATATCCAGAATATTGCCATTTCAATATGTAATCAATTACTAATGGGATATTTTATGTCCTTCTCTTTGTACTACGTTTTTTGGATTCCAGTGTGTATTTTCCACTTACAGCACGTCTCCATTTGTACTAGTCACACCTTCAGGACTCAGTGGCCACATGGGCTAGTGGCTATTGAATTGGACAGCACAGCTATAGAACAACAGGTTCTGTTCCGGCAATCATCAAGAGGGATTCAGTCTTGATGATTTTGTCTGCTCTCAGTAGAGTTCCATTGGAATGGGGCAATACAGTGACAATAATTGTCACCCAGGGGAAAACAATGACACCCCCCCACCCCCAACACAAGTAAAATAGCAGACCCAAAGTGCTCTACCTGAATCACAGGGAGAAGGGAATTCACGCTCTCAGGACATGTTTGTGTGGAACTTCACACATTTAACCCTCCACACAGTCCCTAGTGTATAGGGAGGAAAATGAGATGTAGAGAGTTCAAGTTATTCGTCAAGTTCAGATAGCCCCTAGAGAGGAGTAAAATTGGATTTAAGTCTATCTAATTCTGAAGCCCTTGTACTCTCATATATGAATCATTGCTAGGAAGTCAGGTAAAATGTAGATTCGTTCTCCTCACCCCTAGAGACCCCTCAGTCGTTCTGGGCTGGTACCCAGGAATCTGCATTTTGATCGCACATCCGTTGATTCTGATGGGATGGTCCTCATGCCCCACTTTGAACAACAGTGAAGGGAAGGGCCTCTTTCTCATGCCTTTCTGTTGCGCAGCTAACCACCCCCATCCCGCTTTTTTTTTTTTTAAGATTTTATTTATTTATTTGACAGAGAGACAGTGAGAGAGGGAACACAAGCAGGGGGAGGGGAGAGGGAGAAGCAGGCTTCCCTGCTGAGCAGGGAGCCCGATGTGGGACTCGATCCCAGGACCCTGGGATCATGACCTGAGCCGAAGGCAGACGCTTAAGGACTGAGCCACCCAGGCACCCCTCTGCTTTGATGGTCCTTGGAGGAGAGCTGACTTTGGGACTTACAGCCAGCTTTCTCCCTTTTTGGCCTTTTCTGAAGAGACCACATGCAGGGAGATCTCTGGGTTGAAATAAACCAGTTCTGTTCATGCCTTCCAAGAATTTGGTAGCCACCAAATTAGAGAAAGAATGTTTCAAGGAAATCTCTGCATCTAGGGACTCTGGTTACAACAACAGCAACGAAAAGGAAAAGATTGTGCACTTAACGAATACAAGTTACATATTTGTGCTGAATTGGTAGTTTGGAATAACAATAGAACAAGGTTCGGTTGTATCTTGCCCCACGTGTGTGGTTTTTTTTTTAAATTTCCAATCTGCCCGTCAGTGTTTCTCTATACAATGTACACAATGTGAACTGCAACATCTTAAATGTTTGGCAGGACATTCATGCTCATGACATCACATGCTGGGAGGACAGGGAGGCCACTGTAGGGCTGGCCCTGGGGAGAGGCCGATCAGTGCGGCCATTGAGATGTGCCCACAAAAGAGTGTGTGACAGCCAGATGTGCAGCTTAATGGAGACTGACCCAGAATTGTGGGGGGAACATTGGCACATGCTGCTTAATGGCTTGAATAGCAGCTCTTGAGGAATCTATGTTTCTCTCCCTCACGCAGAATCTCAGAGCTCAGGCTTTGTGGCCCTGTGGCCGGGGGAGGGAATGGAGATGGAGGGACTTGTCACTGCTCCATGCCCCATTGTTGAAATGAAAAACGTGGAAATGTTAAGCCATTTCTAGAGGATTTTGGATTTTGGAAGGTAAGAATTGCTTATGCTGTACATCAGAATTAACTTCCAAATAGTAAAGGGCACCCAGTTGTCATGGCCTGGGGCTTTCTTGATTTAAGACAGTTTTTTTCTCTTGTATTGCATTATATAGAGTTGTGCTCTTCCAACTGTAATGTGCATACAGATCACGGGGGTGTGGGGTGTGGGGAGTCTTGTTAAAATGCAGATTCTGAGCCAGCAGATCTGGGGTGGGCTCTGGGAGTCTGCATTTCTAACAAGCTCTCAGGAGATGCTGATGCTGTTGGTGTAAACTCACACCTGGAATAATATATACTCACTAAAGAACATTTGAACACTTGTTCAAAGATGAAATAAGAAAATAAAAAATTACCCATCATTTCATCACTAGAGCAATTTCTTTTATATATATATATATATATATATATATATATATATATATATGGTCATTGTTTTATGGTAAAATAAAAACCTCTAACATACTATACATATGGTTTGTAATCTATTTTAAGAAAAACTTAAAATGTCCAGAGAACATTTTCTTATATCATTAAATGCTTTTCTAAAACAAAAATCTTAATATCTCCACAATCTTCCATTGTTTGGATGTACCATAATTTACTCAAGGAGTTCCCAAGAATATCTTGGTTATTTTGGTTCCTTTCTAACTCTTCAAAGCAATTTTGCCACAAACATCCTTATAGGTAAGTCTTGCACGTACACATGATGATCTCTTTAAGATCAATTCCTAGAAAGGAATTGCTGGGTCACATATTCCAGACAGTGTTTTAGGAACAGTTTATTTTTTTGATAAAGGGGTGCCTCGCTTCCTCCAGCTCTTATAATAGGTGCAGTGTATCAATTTAATATGCTGTTTTGGAAGAATCATTTGAAATATTTTACATTTCAGCTTTGCGCAGTGGCAGTATTGTAGCCAATGAGGTTTATCCGAGGCGCGATTATTGCTGATTGAAATAGTTTACATTTCAGTTATGTTGATATGGAATTATACAAAGAAATCCTTGTAATAAATAGTCAATGGAAAAATTCCAGATCATGATAGGAGAAAAGGTGTGAGAGAGGAGCTTGCTCTGCATTACAATTCTGCTTTAGTTGACTCTGGTCTATAGGGGGGTCCAAAGGTGAGCATTTATCTCCAGGAGACCTTGTGTAGGGACCACTCTGATGCCTTGGTTAGGAGTGGGAAGCTCCGGGAGCATGGCTAGCTGAATCATTATTCTTTGTTTTATTTGCTGGCCCCCCTCCCCCCAAAATCTATTAAGCATGAGACAAAAAACAAAGCATGGTAAAAATGAATTCCTTGCCCTTGCCCCAAACTTTCTAAATGTTAATCCTGTGCATATGCTGAAAGGGAATTGACCTGGGTTCTCTTGCCGACTGCTTTTATTTAAGTTATGTTTCAACAAAGGGTCAGAAAAAATGCACATAAAGCAGCTTCTAGAGACATGGAAAGGCCCAGGACTCTTGGATGAAGGCAGCCAGGGATCTTTGGGTGTTTCCCTTGGTCCCGCTTTGGCTTCCATGAGCAGAACAGAACTGTTTCAGCACACAGTTAGGAGGCCTCCCTTGCCCAGTCCAGCCCACGGGCTGACCTGGGGTGCTGTTCTTTCCTTCAGTTCTGGGCTATGCCGAACCCTTCCCCGCTTTCATGTTGTTTCTTTCCTGAACCAGAACACAGCTCATATTTGCCTCCGTCTCAGACTATTTAAGCAGGGATCTCAAACCATTCCATTCATTATTTCTGAAGTATGGCATGGGGTTACCAGCAAAAGACTCATTCAGTAAATGTAGATTCGTGGGTCCTATCCCAGACCTACAGAGACAATGTCTGGGGTGGAGCCTGGGACTCTGCATTTTGTTATTAACATTTATTATTTTTTTAAAAAATTTTATTTTTATTTTATTTATTTATTTATTATTTATTTTTTAAAAGATTTTTTATTTATTTATTTGACACAGAGAGACACAGTGAGAGAGGGAACACAAGCAGGGAGGGTGGGAGAGGGAGAAGCAGATTCCCTGCTGAGCAGGGAGCCCGATGCAGGGCTCGATCCCAGGACTCTGGGATCATGACCTGAGCCAAAGGCAGACGCTTAACTGACTGAGCCACCCACGCGCCCCTATTTTATTTATTTTTAAAAAATTTTTTAAAAGATTTTATTTATTTGGCAGGGGGAGGAGGAGAGGGAGAGGGTCAAGCAGACTCTGCATTGAGCATGGATCCTGATGTGGGGCTTGATCCCAGGCCCCTGAGATCATGACCTGAGCAGAAACTAGTAGTCAGACGCTTACCTGACTGAACCACCCAGGCGCCCCTTAAGTTTTATTTTTAAGTAATCTCTACACCCAACGTGGGGCTTGAACTTACAACCCTGAGATCGAGTCGCATGCTCTACTGACTGAGCCAGCCAGGTGCCCCCTGGGAATCTGCATTTTAAATGACTCCCCAGGTGATTCTGATGTACCCCAAAGTTTGAGAACCATTGAACAAGCTTCAGTGAATGTAGGTACTAGAAGGATATCTGGTCAGATGAAGAAACCAGAAGCCAGAAAGGTTGGTGATTTACCCAAGGCCATATTCTAAGGAGTCATTTCTCATTTCCTAGGACTGTAAAACAATGGGGTTGTGGTTTAGGGGAACTGCTCCTTTTTTTTTTTTTTTAAAGAGAGCACACAGGTGTGTCGGGGGAGGGGCAGAGGGAGAGCACACAGGTGTGTCGGGGGAGGGGCAGAGGGAGAGAATCTTCAAGCAGACTCCCTGCTGAGTGCAGGGCCCTGACATGGGGCTCGGTCTCATGACCCTGAGATCATGACCTAACCCGAAATCAAGAGTCGGATGCTTAACTGCCTGAGCCACCCAGGTGCCCCAGAACTGTTCCTTCTTTGAACTAGCCATTCCATCAGAACGAGGTCTTCCCTTTTCTTACCTCACCCCTCCTCCCTGGTCTTGGAGCAAGCACCTGACTCAGGCTCAGTCAGTCAGGGTACCTCACTGGCCTGAGCGGACAGGGATGGCCCTTCCCAAACAGGAGCCCATCCTTTACTGGAGCTGTGGGTCAGAGCGCATTCCTCTCTGCCAACCGGAGTGGGAAGACGTGAGACTGCAAGCTCTCAGAGCTGTGCTTCCAGCCTCGTGGAAAAAGTGAACCTGGGAAAATGAGGCCAAATGCGGAGGGAAGTAACGATAGAAGAACAGAGAGCGTAAGGGGGCCCGGTTCCATCGTTTCTGATGCCAGCTTTACAAATACTCTTTGGTTATACAGGCCGGTACCTCCATTCACCCATTTACTTTTCTTAATTGAATTCTGTCAGTTGCGACCAAAAGAATTCTGACGAGGCAGAGGCTGTGGTTATGGGCGCAGTTCCCACAATGCCCATGCTAGTTTTCGCCTCTTCCTCTGGGCCTTGTGCCTTCTCTTTCGCTAGCTGCGTGGTCTGCATGGGACTCCTTTGTCACAGTCAAAGGTCCAGAAGACGGATGTGTGACCCAAGTCACGCCAATCAAGTTCTCAGTTCTCTCCTGGAATTTTTCAAACTGAAATTAAAAGAAGGGTTCTTTCTTCCCCAGCTAAGAGAGTTTCCAGTGTCCATAGCGTCCATCAACTTTGTGAAGCACCTTGTCTGTGGGAGTGGAGAGAAAGACCAGAAGTGGGAGATGGGGAGCAGAGAGCCCAGCAACATTCAGGTGTCTGGTTCCAGATGACATGGGCACCACCACCATCGTTTTTGGGTAAAGCTAATCTGAGCTGGGGTGCCATCATTTGTAATAAAAAGAAGTCCTCTCTAATAGAGGGCCCTGTGAATGGTTTGACTTAGACCTGGAGCCTGAGGCTGTCTCCGGTTTGGGCTGCTGCTTGTGGTAGGTTTATGCAGGGTGGACGGCTGGGGTTTTGTCACGAGTGTTTATCCTAACTGAAACCCACAGACACCCTCCTCCCAGCCACCACCATTCTCCCCCACGTACCCCTCCTCCCATACTAGCTGCTAAGTCATGGTTCAGGAAAACGGAAACCACCTTAGGATGACAAACAGATTTTAATACAGGGACTTGGTTGTAGATATGGAACAGCTGAAAAGCCAAATAGGATGATGAGGTAACACAGAGTTGGTAGGAGAAGGAAGCCACTGGCAGGGGATGGAGAAGCCATTGGAGGAGGCCACATGACCAGAATCCAGAAGTTGGGGCCATCTTGTTAGGGATGGGACCACGATGGGTAGTTGGTAAGGGCTGAGACAGAGGGAGGGGCTGTCCTGCGGGATTTGGGACCACGGAGGAGACTCAGCCCCTGCTCAAGACGCCGCCAAAGCAGAGTGAAAGGAGAAATACTCTGGTTTTGCCCTTCTTCCTACCCTCTAGTCTTCTGACAGTGCCTGTCTTTGGCAGAACTTGCCAGAAGTCAGCAGAGGTCAAAGGACCTGGGAAATGTACATAGAAGAGTGAGAGAAGGGCAGGAAATGGTTCTCAGAGCACATGGGCAGTTGAGTCTGAACATGGCGGAGCAGGTCCAAGGTTTAGGGAGCCTCAAAGTCTGGAAACTGCTGAGGGCAAAGAGGGTGCAGGGGGAGGGTGGGTGGGCATTTTCTGAGAGGCTGCCTGAAAGTACCTCACAAATAAGTACTTCCAGGTTCGCTTAAGATACTGATTCAAAACAGATCCCCAAATCTACCTTCCCCACTGGAACCGGTTATGCTCTTGATAGCGTTCAGGATGTCCTACAGTTTTCTTCAGGCTCAGGGACAAAATTGCTTCTCTTACTGTGTTCCCTAGACCCAAAACCAGAACTTGGATTCTGGACCACTTCCTTTCCCATTGATGCTACACTGGCTGTACCCCACCAGGGGGGCCCTTCCACCTGTCCGTTCTCACGGTCTCCTATTGCCTCAAGACTACATCATCTCCTTCCTGGATGACTCCTCCCTTTCTTCCCTCTATCCATCTTCTGCTTCACATCTATACACAAATCTCAACAACATGTGTTTCTCTGGCTTGACATTCTTTGATGTGTTCCCTCTGAGCATTGGATAAAGTGCAGATGCCTTAGCTTAGCATGCAAGGCTTCACAATATGCCCCTAGGATACCTGGCTTTTATTAAAAAGATTTAGATGAAGGTCTTTGGTTATGAGTAAGAGACACAGACTCTGGATAGATGAAACAAACAAACAAAAAAGGATGGGGTGGAGAAAAGGATTTTTGGAGAACAAGACTTAATTTTTTAGGAAAACCAAACTTTGAGAAGGGCAAGCGCAAGGACAGTTTCATAAGGGCTCTATTGCTAGGATGAAGGAACTCCAAGTATGTTTAGTTTTTTTTTGTGCCTCAGCTTAAGATTCAAATACCAGGAAGGGAACATCTGATCAGGCTGCAAGGATTATGCGCCTGCTCCTGAGCCCATCGCGGAAGCTAGGGAAATTGGGGCAGGGCTGGGTCATATGCTCTGTGTAAGTTTCTTTTTCTGTTGGGTGAGAAAGAGCATGGTGCTTTTATCAGAAAAAGGCACATCGATACTGAAAGGATCTAAAATAATATATGTCCATCACACTCACCAATATGCAAAAGTTTAATTCAATCATGAAACTTCTTCTACATTGGTCTGCCCTGCCTTATTGCCCTGTGATCTCATCTAGAGAATCTTTTGGAAGGAATCAATCACCACTAAACAAGGGACTTTTTATAGGAACAATCTCCTGGAGGATAAATTATTACAAATCTTAAACTTGTTCCCTAGGGCTATTTATATTTTCAGAGAACCTATAAAGCTATTATTAATTAAAATATCTTCCTCAGTTTTGCTCAGAATAGAACAGAATTCTGAACAAGTTGGCCTTCAGGGTAGGATGCTAGCTACATAATTCACATGTTTTAAGATCTGGGCTTCTGTAGAGCTTATTGACATTAAGATTTGAAATCTTGCTTGTTATTTAAAAAAATTTACAAGCTCTTAGAATTTTGATCATTTAAAATAGGTTTTAAGTGTATTACTTATTTAATCATACATTTATTCAGTTAATTAGTTAATTACTTAAGCATTTAATGAGCATTCGCTATGTGCCAGCCATGCATTAGCCCCCAGATATAAAAAATAAGCACAGAGACAGTCCCAGTCCTCAGATAACTCACTGGCTAGGGGCACAGTCTGGTACATCACGAATAAGGATGCTGTTAGCTTCTTATCATTGTCGTCTTTAATCTACTTTGGAAACTGACACCCTGTCTGAAAGAGGAAAATAAAATGCCAACAGAAGCACACTAGTGCAAGTTAAAGATAAGAGTTTCCAGAATATCTGATATATAAAGGCGTATTGACTGGGTTTTCTCTCAAATTTGCACCTTTTTTTATGGGTGTTGAAAGTCAGCCAATCCCTAACTACATCAAGTCTATTGATTTAATTATGAGCAGAACAGCGAGGAATTGGCAGAAAGTGCCTTCCCCAGGCCTCTGCACAATGTCCTGGTGAGACCTTCTGTAGACGAGCACACTGTTTCTTCTTAGGGCTAGAATTTGGTAGAAGGTGTTACTCTTTACTCGTCTGGCTGATTTAAAAACTTCCTCCCCAGGTGTTGGGACTCAGTTTGCGTTGTGATAGATACCACAGAAATAGCTGCATCAGCCGGCACGGACATGGCCATAAAGAGCGTGACCAGGCACCACGGGCAGAGTGAAGTGGAGACATTGACCTCCATGCTGGAAACTGTAGGTGGACTGAGGGTGCTGAGCTGTTACCCCTCCCAAAATATGAAGAATAGTGTTTCTTTTCATAGTCGATTAAAAAACAATAAAAACAAAAATCCAGGCATGTATCGCATGATTCATACAGGCAATATGCTACCATACAAGTCATTTCATGAAATCCATCTCACCAACTGTGAACGTCTGGCAAGCCATCGTCTTGGCCCAGTATGGTGGTTCTTCCTCACAGAGCCCCCAGGGACCCTGGCACCTTCCAGCACACTGCTTCCTCCATCCTATCGGTGGCCCTTGAGCTCATGGTCCCAGATGTCAGCATCTACAATGCAGGTGGAAAGAGGATCAAAGAAAAGGGGCAGAGGCCCATGCCCACTGCGTCCCAGGAGAGTTCCCTGAAGCTGCCATAGGAACCTGACTGTAGTAAGTCACATGGCCACATCTAGCTGTAGGAGACGCGGGGAAATAGAATCTTCCTCAGGGCTGGCTACATCATTTGCAGTGCCCAGTGTAAAATGAAAATGTGGAGCTCTTTTTAGAAAAAGCAGGAAAAAAGTGTTAAAACTAAACATAAAGCTTTTTCCTTTTTCTGTGGGCTCTCTTTTGACTTTCATGATGGTTTTTGTTTTTGTTATTTAATGTTGTTCTAGGAAAGGAAAATTAAAATTTTAAATTACTAGTATGAGGGCGCCTGGGTGGCTCAGTCGTTAAGCGTCTGCCTTCGGCTCAGGTCATGATCCCAGGGTCCTGGGATTGAGTCCCACATCGGGCTCCCTGAGGATGTTTCTCTCTCTCCCACTCCCCCTGCTTGTGTTCCTGCTCTCGCTGTCTCTGTCTCTGTCAAATAAATAAATAAAATCTTAAAAAAAAAAATTACTAGTATGAATTTTAGTATTCTGTTTTTTTTTAAGATTATTTATTAGAGAGAGAGAGAGAGCACAAGCTGGGGGAAGGGCAGAGGGAGAGGGAGAAGTAGGCTCCCCACTTAGACCCTGGGATCATGACCTGAACTGAAGGCAGACACTTCACCGTGTCTGAGCCACCCAGGGACCCCTTACTATTCTTTATATTGTGCAATGTCTGTTTTAAAGGCGAATATAAGAACGTTTTACTTTTGGGGCACCTGGGTGGCTTAGTTGGTTAAGTGTCTGCCTTCAGCTCAGGTCCTGATCCTAGGGTCCTGGGATGAAGTCCTATATTGGATTCCCCACTCAGTGGGGAGCCTGCTTCTCCCTCTCCCTCTCCCCTCCCCCACTAATGTTCTCTCTCTCTCAAATAAATAAATAAATAAAATAAAAGAACATTTTGCTCTTATGCAGAAACTTTAAAATTCCACAATTTATATTTGGTAGCTCATATACCATATTAGTATTTAATTCTTATTAGTACTATGGAAACATTGCACAAAGCTAACTCAGTTGTCTTTTATTTTACTTCTTGATATGCACACAGTTTACCAACACTCTCTACCTTTGGTTTCCTGATGAGTAAGGAAGGCCTGAAATGGGAAGGAACAGTAATTACGTTGCCCTATTTTCCCCCTTCCTTCTCTGTCATCATTTTCATTGTAAAGTGGTTAGGGAATTAACACAAGGATATGATAGGGTTCTGTTTTTGATTAAGTTTGCAAGAATAAAATGGATTTTGAAGGAAATCTATGTCATATCTTTTAACAATTCTATGAGAAGGGTTATCTGTCTTAGTTGAGACTGTTGTAACAAAAATACCACATACTCAGTGGCTTAAATAATAAACACTAATTTCCTACAGTTCTGGAGGCTGGGAAGTCTAAGGTCAAGGTGCCAGTAGATCTAGAGTCTGGTGGACCCTTCCTGGTTTGTGGATGGTTGCTTTCTTGCTGTGTCCTCACGGGGTAGGAAGAGAGAGCAAGCGAGCTCGCTTGCTCTAGACTTTCTTCTTCTTTTTCTTTTTGCAACTGATTTTTTTTTAAATTAAGCTCAATTAGCCATCATATAGTACATCATCAGTTTTTGATGCAGTGTTCAAGATTCATTAGGTGCATATAACACCCAGTGCTCATCACACCACGTGCCCTCCTTAATACCCATCACCCAGTTACCCCATCCCCCCACTCCCTTCCTTCAGTAACCCTCAGTTTGTTTCCCAGAGTCCAGAGTCTCTCATGGTTTGTTCTTCCTCTTCTTCTTTTTAATATTTATTTATTTATTTTTGAGAGAGAGAGTGAGGGGAGGAGCAGAGGGTGAGAATCTTTAGGCAGACTCCCCGTTGAGTGGGGAGCCTGATGTAGGGTCAATCTCACGACCCCTGAGATCATGACCTGAGCTGAAACCGAGAGTCTGTTGCTCAACTGACTGAGGCACCCCGGCGCCCCTAGACTTTCCTTCTTCTTATAGAAACACAAATCCCATCATGGGGCTCCACTGTCATGACCTCATCTAAACCTATTACCTCTGAAAGGCACCCCCTTCAAACATCATCACTTGGGGGATTAGGGCTTCAACATATGAATTCTCGGGGCACACATTCAGTCCAGTCAACAATCAGTATCATCCCCTTTCTCCCATGTGAAGAAACTGGGGCTTAAGGAGATGAAGTAATGAGCCAAGGCTATAGAGCTAGTAAGTATCAAGGTTTGAACCCAGGTGTTCTAAAGCTAAGGCCAGTTCTCATACTGCTACAGCATACTTGGGGGTTATGAAACGGAGTTAAATTATGTTTAGCCAAATAGAGCAGAATTAAAATGTCAAAAATAGGCATTTTTCTCATAGGACGTTAAAAAGAAGTATAAATTTTACTTAAAATAGTAACAGAGTGCACCATACATGTTTTGTTTCTTTAATTCTTTCAACAATTCCATGAGTTAGGGGCTCTCATATGCCCATTTTACAGACGAGAAAACAGAGGCACGGAGAGGTTAAGTAAATTGCCTCAGGCTCCATAGCCAAGACTCTAATCTTTGCAGTCTGACTATAAAGCCTGAAGTATTAAGCACTACTCTAGCCCTCAAGTGGTATTTACCTCCTAAGAAAGCAGAGTGAATTACTATGGAAGGCCATTTACTGAAACTACAGATTCAGAATTAGCCCAAGATTCTTTAACATAAATACTCTCTTTACTAAAAATGTTAGTTTTGGAATAAAGTTAAACTCTGGATCTATTTTCAAAGCAAATATTCTTAGAAAGGGATTGTTTATCTGCAGTCAGTTGGAAAATAAAGGGAACTCAAGCTTCTCTGTGGTATAAGGGCTACTGAATATTTATATCTCTGGAAAGAGGAGAGGTAGACTCATATTCTCCACCACGCCACACATGGATTTTCAGGAAATAAGGGGAATTAGCTACCAAAGGGAGTAAACTCTCTTGTAGGCTTTGAAGTCCTAATGAATGACAGATCATAATCTGTATGTAAAAGGTGAAGTTACATGGGAGCGCCCTTTGCTAGGTATGGGTCACTCTGGTCACCACTGGTTAGCCGGGGGGGATGGGGCAGATGGGGGAGTGTGGAGGTGGGGGAAGGGATACAGAGTGTTCAGACTATGGGTTTGGTTTGCAAACAAATACCAAAATGAGTGAGTACACTCTGTTTTTAGCAAAGAAATCATTAGGCTGGAAAGCCCTCAAAATATCAATCACTCAGTAAGACCTCCTTGGGAAAATAGTAAGATTTTTGTACAGAGCCCTTTTGAAGTTAACCCATTTGGGCTTAAAATTTGAAAATAAAAGAAGAGAGCACTCTAGGTCAGGAGGTCATTCTGAGCTACTTTCAATCCAGCAAGACCCCTAAAAGGAAAGTAGGGCCTCACTTTTGTTAAAAAAAAAATTTTTGGCGTTAGGTTGGCAGAGAGGGCCAGAGTCCTGATTCTTCAGTCCTGTACTTCCCGTCCTAGCCCAAGGAAGGGTGGGGCGATGCCAAGACCAGGAGGCTATCAAAGACTCCCTCTGTGTGTTCGGATTTGGAATGTATTTCTGATGTCATGATAAGAACAAAAGAATCTGGCTCTGTGTCAGGCAGGAGTAGCTGCATGCTCCCAAAGGAGAGGAGTAGGGTTGTGCCCTCCTTTGGGGTCCATCTCCAAACCCTGGAGTTTTCCCTGAGCAAACCTAACTTTCATTAGAGAGCTTTCTCCATGAATGTGTCTGAACCCTCCATGAACCCATTTCCCCTCAGCTAGCACAGTCACTTAGAGTTAATGCGGTCCATATGTTTGCCCCCCACGGGGAGAGTAGTGATCATTTGTCCTCAAATTGTCTTCCTGTAAGCTGCTTGCTTTGTCTCATCCATACAGTAGTTCAGTGGTCCCCACCTCGTTTGCTCACCGCATCTCATAGCTCCAAAAACTGATCTCAGCACGTGAGAAGGGGCAGCTTTTGAGAGGCGCGTTTTGCACAAGAAGGTTAGTAAACATTCTGCAGCAGTTAAAGATCTGGGCGTAGTAACAAGTGAATTAACTTCAAATGCATCCATGTGCTAATCTGTTAAGTGGAAACAAAAGGTTCCCAGAATTTGAGAGAAGAAAACGAAATATGTTTCAATCCCATTTTTAAAGCACTATGTTGCTCTATAATGGTAAGTGATAAAAATGCCTCTAATTTCCCTCTATGTTCTTTTCACTAACTGGCTGGGCATTTTCTGGGGACAGGAGAATTTCATCAAATTCATGAATTCAAATTAGTTGTTCTTAGGAAAGATACTAGAATGTGCCTTTGTTGGGTCAAGTGAATTTCATGATTATATCTTGAGAGTTTGCCAGAAAATGCCACTACTCTTCAATATTTAATTCCTCTCTAGTACATTTTCGTAGCTGGATATATAATGCCACATGATTATCTTTTACTCAGTGGTGTAGCTTAAATTCTAGGACAGCAAAATTTTTAGAGACGATTTCTGTCCCTTTGATTATTACAAAATAAACAGAGCATGGTTTACCTAGGAGCTCCAGCCCTTTGTGTATTTCTTCACATTTTGTGTACAACATTCATGGGCACTTTTTATATCCTGTATTAAATCTTATAAGAAGATTTTCATTCTGCAAAATTTATTAACTACCTTCTCTGTTTCTAGATGTACATATGTTTATGTACTCATCTCCCCAGATGAATAATTGTATTAAGGTATTATATACAGTATAAAATGTACACAAAAATATTAAAAGAATGGGAAAGAAGGAAATAACATTTTAATTTTATTTCATATTATTTATTAATGATGCCAACTCTTTTTCTTCTTTTTAAATTAGTAATAATAATTTATGAGAGCAATGAGTTTGAACCTACTTCATTATTTAATACTGGGATAAAAATATTCAAAAGGTCAGTTAATTTTACTGTTTGATTTTAATAGCTGCTTTGGCTGAAAAAGATACCTCATATGAGGACACAGAAGAATATAGGAAAAGTATATCATTGACTGTCTTCCTTAATAATTATACTCGTGTCAACCTCCTGCAGCAATTTTGCAAAGATTCGTATTAAGAGTTGGCAGTTTTCCATCTTCCTTGATGCATTTCAGTTGTTTTTTCAAACTAATGAGATAGGTTGTGTTTCTATATTTCTAAGAAAGTGTTTGAAAACCCATAGAGGTTCTTCATTTGTAAGATTTCTGAAACAGATTTAAAAGTTTTGAGTTATCTCTAGGTACAGTATGACATACTATTTTCAGTAATAAAATCACATACATGTTCAAATATCTCTCTTCAAAATAGTCGCTCCCAGTGTACTAATTTCCTTCAAAAGCAATTGTTCTTCATGAGTTGTTATAGGATCACAGAGTAACAATGTTTATTTTGTTTTTATTTTTAAAAAATATTTTATTTATTTATTTATTTGAGAGAGAGAGAGAGCACAATGGTGGGGAGGACAGAGGGAGAGGAAGAAGCAGACTCCCCTGGAGCAGGGAGCCTGTTGCGGGCCTTGATCCCAAGACCCTGGGATTATGACCTGAGCTGGAGGCAGATGTTTAACTGACTGAGCCACCCAGGTACCCCTGTTTATTTTGTTTTGTTTTAAAGATTTTATTTATTCAAGGGCGCCTGGGTGACTCAGTCGGTTAAGCGTCTGCCTTTGGCTCAGGTCATGATCCCAGGGTCCTGGGATGGAGCCCCGCATTGGGCTCCCTGCTCAGTGGAGAGCCTGTCTCTCCCTCTCCCTCTGCCAGTTCCCTTGCTTGCTCTCTCTTTGTGAAATAAATAAATAAATAAAGTCTTAAAAAAAAGATTTTATTGATTCATTTGAGAGAGTGAGCGCGCGCGAGAGAACACAGCAGGGAGGGGCAGAGGGAGAGGGAGAAGAGACCCCCTGCTGAGCAGGGAGCCCCACATGGGGCTTGATCCTGGGACTCCAGGATCATGATCTGAGCCAAAGGCAGACGCCCAACTGACGAAGCCACCCAGGTACCCTGAATTTTGTTTTTAAATTCTTGTTAGATAGCAAACTTTTGTACTTTTGGGTTCATTGTTTTTGCTGCAATTGACTATTTTACGGTTTCTTTGTAAGAATCTTTTTAAATGACTAGCTCTTTTTGTGGGGTCAGTTAAATAAAAACAGATAATGCAATCTGTAAATCCACCTCAGTGGGTATTTGTAATATACAAAGTATCATAGCTTGAAATGGTGAGGGTGGTGAGGGTGGTACTGTCTACCCCTCTTCGGTGAAGACGATCCTCTGTCCTGGAAGCTCTTAGGGACCCGGATGACCATCAGAGGGTCCACATAATCCAGTGTAAGCCACCTAATGCAATATAACACAAATAAAATTAAGCCTTATATTCCACACATTGAATATCTTATTATTGCATGTTAATATACATTATAATCATATTGAATATAAGGCTTAATTTTATTCTTATTTTTTAGATTAAAAATTTTGGAAAAACCGTTCTAACATTTCCTTTTTTATATTTTTTGGATGCTTCTGATTTATAGCAGGAAAGAGACATATAAACAAATAACTGTATTCAACATGTAAAATGCTATATACATTAAGAAAAAAAAGAATGCTACAGGAATGTGTGGTTGGGGGAGGAGTGGGTAAGGCAGGGGTTAAATTCCAGAAATTCAGAGGGGATACACTTGAGAGGAACCTGAAGGATGAGTGGGAGTTTGCCAAGGGGACAAGGGGGTCAAGGACATTCAGAAAGACACAAGAGGGCAAGAGAATGTGCCTGGAACACCTTCAGGAGTCTGTTAGGGTCAGAATATAGGACTCTTGGGGGAGGGTTGGACGTGAGATCCGAGATAGGGATGGGGTATAGCCTGGGAGGGGCTGCATTCTATTGGCGAATGGGAGCCAGTGGAGATTTTAAGTAGAGGAATGACCTAGAGAAAGATACATTTCATTTATAAATCATGATCAGTATGGACATTTTGAAAATAATTATATTTTTGGCAGGTGTGGATGAAATTCTGTTCGATCGAGTTTGACAAATAATTATTGATCATTTTCTGCATGACAGGCAGTATCCCCAAGGCAACAAAAAGTTATAGTGGCACACATTTTATTTGGTAAAAGGATTAAACTGAATATTTACAATTACATACACAAATAATTTGCATTTGTCCTTCAAAATTAAGATGTCTTTTAATATTCTTGACATCTGGAACCAATTAGCACTAGTATTGAATTCTTAACAATGTATATGTGAGCCAAGTATCCAAGCTAATGAACTCTACTTGAATATGGCTCCCCTCTGTTGAAGAAATAGAAGCATCCTCAATTTATATGCACCAGTGCAGAGAGAGAGATGCCTATGGCATGGCATTAAGAGGATAGCTTCTATTACTTGTGTCATTGTTTGGGGGAAGCTGTCAGGGTCCTTTCTTGCCTTGCCATTTAGGACATGGTAAATATTTGGAAAAGCCCTCATAGGAAATAAAAATTATTTCTGCAAATAAAAAGAAAATATTTTTTAAAAGAACATTTGGGAACAAACAGAGGAAGTATAAAAAAGAAAATACAAAATTATCCCAAATCAGACTTCTCAGAGGTAGCAATTGTTAGCACTTCATATAATCTCTTAAATCTTTTGCTATGCATGTATAAAATACATATAAAGACATACTACATAAAACCTTTGCATCCTACTTTTTTAAAAGATTTTATTTATTTATTTGAGCCAGAGAGAATGAGAGAGAGAGAGAGAGCACATGAGAGGGGGGAGGGTCAGAGGGAGAAGCAGGCTCCCCACCGAGCAGGGAGCCCGATGCGGGACTCGATCCAGGGACTCCAGGATCATGACCTGAGCCGAAGGCAGTCGCTTAACCAACTGAGCCACCCAGGCGCCCTTTTGCATCCTACTTTTAAAATTTAACAATTAATGAAGATTCTCATGTCGTGAAACATTCTGAAGACATTTTTAGTTGGCTGTACAGTACTGCGTTCTACAGTTACACCCTAATTTATTTCAAAACCTCCTGTTTGGGACATTAGGTTGACTTTGACTTTTAGGAATTTTCCCCCTGTAATTATAGAGCTATTCTTTGACATAAACCTTTGACCATATCTCTGATGATTTATTTTCTTAGGATCAATTTCTAAAAAATTGAGTTAAAGGATCTCAAATCTGTCAGAGAGATGAACTATCAAATATTTAAATAGAGCGATTGAAATTGTTCTCCACTTTGGCAAAAGTGTAAGGAGGACCTCTGGAGGGTGAAGGAAAACTCAACTTCTTCTTCTTTTTTTAAAGATTTTATTTATTTATTTATTTGACAGAGAGAGAGAGAGTGAGCACAAGCAGGGGGAACGGCAGGCAGAAGGAAAAGCAGGCTCCCTGTTGAGCAGGAAGCCCATGGGGGACCCTGGGATCAGGACCTGAGCCGAAGGCAGACGCTTAACCAACTTAGCCACCCAGGCACCCCGGAAAACTCAACTTCTATTCATTCAGTCCTTCAACAAATATTCTTTGAATGCCTCCTGCGTCCCAGGCTCTGCCCTAGGTGCCAAGGTGCAGCAGGAAGCAAGAAAGGGGTGTTCACTGCCCTCATGGGAGCGGTCTGGAAAGTTAGAAATCACGGGTCAATTTCTTGTTTACAGATGAGGAAACAGTGTACAGAGCCAGCCACGGAGGGCTAGGACTGGAATAAGGTTTCTGTCTGGCAGACCAAGCCTCTTTGCACCCCACCTGCCATCTGTCTCCTCTGAGTGATCTTGGGGGCATCCGTTCAGGGCAGGTTTATGGTATCTTCTGCCCTTGATGTGTTTAGATCTAGCTGTTAGCAAGGCTGTGAAGCGATGGGGCCAAGCGTGGCTTTGGGACCCTGGTGTCTCCCTTCTGTGCCATTTCACCTCTTGGCATCTCCCCACTCCCGGTCAGGCACCCGGAGACCCCACAGTCTTTCCTCATGACTAGTGAAAATCCGCTTTCTGAGAAGGAACTATCAGTCATTCTGATATCAGTATCAGTCATTCATATCTCAACCTGCTTGAGTTAAGACACTGTGTTCCTTCTTCCAAGGGGAGTTAACAACTGTGGAGACATTTAAAGATCTCTTTTTCATTGAGGAATGCCAGACTTTGTTTCCAGTGGAGGCATTTGGGCGTCAGGGAGCAGATAGGGCAGAGGTGCCCTCCCTCTGCTGGTCCTCAAGGCTCACAGCCTGTCTCCTTCCCATGCCCTTTCCACGGGGTTGGTCAGCCCAATCTCCGCCTTTTTGTACAAGATTGACAAGGCTGGATGAGAAAGTTGAGGACAGTGTATCCATACCTTGAACGGTTTCCAGGACATTCAAAGGGCTGCTTTGGATACAGAGCTTCGTAGAACAGGGAAACCTCATTGCTAGGAAACCCCCTACCCCTGCCTTACCCTGCCCTATGAGGAGTGTCTCTGCTAGGAAGGAAATTCAATTACGGTCTTCTGGTCACCAGAACTGAATATAGATGGACTATTTCCTCTTTGGATTCTGTGCCAAATTGTATTCCTGCTGCTGTGTTTGAAGTTAATTAGAGTCACAAATCATTTGTATTTCCCTTCTCTGAAGGAAAGCCTGCCACTGTACTTATCTCAGCGGGTTAATTGACTTACAGAGGGCTCATCCCTTTCTGAAAACACTCTAAATGGCTCTGATGGGTAAGCATCAGGCTTACACATAGATGTAATAAAAGCTTGGAGAATTCAAATTTCTAGGTCATAGAAATGGGGTGTGTGTGTGTGTGTGTGGTTTTCTCTCTGAGCCTCATAGCTTAGAGTTTTTCTTGATTTGATTGCGGCCAGTGTGAGAATGGAAAACACCTATCCTCATGTAGGGGAAGAGATGCTTGTGGGTGAAAGAGAGGAAGGGAACTGGACACAGAAAGGTCTCTCATTGCCAGGCACTGGACTGCTAGTAGCCAGAAATAAAATGTAGGAGAGCTGTCAGCTTAACGTTTGGGATATTGGGATCCCTTACATTTCCTTTTTTTTTATTTATTTGAGAGAGAGAGAGACAGATAGCACGAGCCGGGTGGAGAGGGAGAAGCAGGCTCCCCGCTGAGCAGGGAGTCTGATGCAGGACTCGATTCCAGGACCCTGGGATCATGACCTGAGCCGAAGGCAGACGCTCTGATGACTGAGCCACCTGAGCAGCCCCCCTTACCTTTCCAATGGGGTATTTAATTTTTAAAATGATTTCGAGTTATGGCCCAAGGAGAAAATTCCTGGGGCACCTGCGTGGCTCAGTCGTTAGGCATCTGCCTTCAGCTCAGGTCATGATCCCAGGGTCCTGGGATGGAGCCCCGCATCAGGCTCCCTGCTCCGCGGGAAGCCTGCTTCTCCCTCTCCCACTCCTGCGCTTGTGTTCCTTCTCTCGCTATGTCTCTCTCTCTCAAATAAATAAAATCTTAAAAAAATAAATAAAATAAACAAATCTTTAAAAATAAAAATACTAGGGGCGCCTGGGTGGCTCAGTCGTTAAGTGCCTGCCTTTGGCTCAGGTCATGATTCCAGGGTCCTGGGATCGAGCCCCGCGTCGGGCTCCCTGCTCTGCAGGAAGCTTGCTTCTCCCTCTCCCTCTCCCCCGCTTGTGTTCCTTCTCTCGCTGTCTGTCTGTCTGTCTGTCAAATAAATAAATAAAATCTTAAAAAAAAGAAAATTCCTGTAAAGTAGCTTTGATATTCTGAATAACCTTTGAATTTTTTTCAATTTTAAAAATTGTGGTAAAATATACATGACATGTATCATCTTAACCGTTTTTATTATTTATTTATTTATTTAATTTTTTAAAAAGATTTTATTTATTTATTTGACAGAGAGAGACACAGCAAGAGAGGGGACATAAGCAAGGGGAGTGGGAGAAGGGGAAGCAGGCTTCCTGCAGAGCAGGGAGCCCGATGTGGTGCCCGATCCCAGGACCCTGGGATCATGACCTGAGCTTAAGGCAGACGCTTAACCGACTGAGCCACCCAGGTGCCCCTTAACCGTTTTTTAAGTGTATAGTTCAGTGGTATTAAGTACATTCATATTGTTGCACAGCCATCACTCCATCCTCTTGTGAACTCTTTTTTTTAAAAAGATTTGTTTATTTGAGAGAGCGAGAGAGAGAACAGGGGGAGGGGCAGAGGGAGAGGGAGAGAGAGAAAATCTCAAGCAGACTCCCCCCCTGACCACAGAGCCTGACGCCAGGCTCGATCTCATGACCCTGAAATCATGACCTGAGCTGAAGTCAGATGCTTAACCAACTGAGCCACCCAGGTGCCCAGGATTTCCTTCCTTTTTAAGGTTGAATAATATTCCATTGTATATATACACCACACTTTCTTTATCTATTCATTCATTGATGGGCACTTGGTTGCTTTCAAGTTTTAGCCATTGTTGAGTAATGTTGCTGTGAACAAATGTCTTTGAGATCCTGCTTGTAATTCTTCTGGATATATACCCAGAAGTGGAATTGTTGGATCATATGGCAATTCTATTTTTATTTTTTTTGAGGAATAGCCACACTGTTTTCCACAGGGGCTGCATCATTTTACATTCCCACTAAGAGTGTGTAAAGGTTCCAATTTCTCCACATCTTCACTAACACTTGTTATTAAGTAACCTTTCAACATTAAGACCCATGTAGTGAGGTTGAATTTTGGAATATGAATCCAATTACTTTTGACCCTGGTAATCCCCCGTTCCAGGTTGTCCTGTGACTTCTTGGATACTATTTGTAAATAAGTAAATGGGTAACTCTCCCACCAGTAAGAATGAATTACAAGGTGTATAACTCACAAAAGTTATGAAAAGTTAACAATTGTTCTCGGGAGCAGGCTGCCACACACCACCGGCTATAAACGGCAATCATGGGCTGTAAGCATCAGTGAGCAAAGTCCAGAAATGATAGTATATCATTAGTGAAGGAAGTAGCTGGATACTTTTGCCCGAGGTGGTGTTCCTGGTTCCCTGGGTCTCAGAGGGGATGCACTGGGTTCTAAAGCGGAAGTGCTGAGGGCTTGGTGGACCAGCAGAGGCCTGGAATCATACAAAGGAGCATCTGTGTGCAAGGAACTTCACAACTGGGGTTAAATGCCAGACTTGTGGATTTTGGAAGTGAATGTCGTCATGAAACCCACATGGCTGGATGGGTCAGTTCTTCTTCAGTGGTCCCTGTGCAGGCAGCAGTCCACATAGCCATTCTGCAGCAGCAAGGGTTCAGAGCACCCTAGTTCTCATCTGCTCCCCCAGCCTCCCCCCTCCGCCCCCCAGCTTCTTTGAGATCCTACAGGCTCTCTTCCCAGATGCCATTTTGGAGAGAAGCAAGGGGGAGGGGAGGAAATCCAAAAGACTGAACATTGATCCCAAAGAGACTCAATCATCTAGCAAGAGACTAAACTCGAAGACAACTGTGATTCCACAAATTAATACATTTAAAGTTTGTTTTTCTCACTCTGCTACTCAGGCAGGTAGACCTTCGCAAGGGCGAGCAATGCATTGTAGAAAATAAAGATGGCAGGTTCTTTGTAACTCATGGGGTGTTGCATTATGTGACCCTGTCTACCGCTTTACCTTTTCTCCAGATATCACTATTATACTGTCAAAAAGTAAAAATAAACCACTACAAATGCTATCTGTAGGCTGATAATGTTGCTCCGATTTGTCCTTAAAATGAATGGGGGCAATGAATTGGAATGCTTGTTGGTGCTGAGGGTGGAGGGCAGGGGTGTGGCCGTGGGTAGGAGCTGGTACTGGGAATGGGGTAATTCCGGAGGCAGTGTAGTGGGGGTCCCAGACAGTGTCCAGGACTGTGTTAGAAGAAAATGGTCAAAGGGAGATTGTGTCACTTGCTGTTCTCCCAAGAGTCCACTACAGAAGAACTTCTGTCCTCTTCATGGAAATAAAGTGAATTTAAAAAGATAGGATGTCACTGACTTTCTTCAAATTTAAATTTTAATAGTCGATTAGCTATGATTTTAAAATATTTTTATTCTGAAAACGAATTTTCCACAATAAAGCATTTAGTTCCAAAAGAAATGAACTCATTTATCTGGCTTTTCTACAAAGGACAATTGAAATATTTAAGGCAAGATTCACTTATTCATCTCCATTTTAGAATGGAAAGGAAGTATCAGACTTCAGGTACTGGTTAAGGTTAACAAAATACGGGAAAGCTCCTTTTTTTCTTTTTTTTTTCTGTTGGTAGTCTTCTGTGTAAAAGCTTTACATTACTATGGATATTTTATAGTAAGACACTTTTGTTTCTGACTTTCCTTATAACCCATTTTTAAATTTAAAGGCACACAATAAAGCTTTATGCGTTTATTAAAATATACACATTTTGGTAAATTTAGAATTTTCCCTTAGTATCTTCATTAATCAATATATTGTCAACACCACAGTCATTTGAAAATAAAACACACTCCATAACACACTGGCATATTATTTCTTTCTTGATGATACACTACCACACCCCATTGTACAGTGCACCAATGGGAATTAAAGACCACAAAACGAACAAACTAACAAATACAGCAATTTCATACCAAAAAAAAAAAAAAAACAGCAGAGAAAGACACTAGAAATTACCATCTGCAAAAAGCAAATTGTACTTCTCAAGGACCCAACAAAAAGGAAACAAGTCAGTAAAATTTACAAGCTATATTTATAACTTTGGATATGGATTAAACAGTAATGTTTCTTTTCCACAGTGAGAAAAGCTAGAATGTCGAGTCCTGTTGTTAGATGGTGTAACTACATGTAGGAGGACAGTATCTGCTCTCTTAAAACCTGCAGCCCCTCTATCAGCCCAGACAGTTGAGGTATTTATGTGCTATTGTAGCATTAACATAGCAAGTCTTTGCTTTGGGGAGTTGATTTCTGGTGTAGATTCTTGTCTTCAGGAGCACGAGTGAGTGAGACGCGTGAACTGGCAACTGCCAATACCCATCACGAGGGGATGTGCGAGAAGCACTCCCCTCACCTCGCTCTCTGAAGGAACACAAGTCCTTCAAAGTCTGCGCTTCCCGGGAAATTTACATGACCCACAATTCTCTTTAGCCAATGTCACCGGTGCCAAGTGTTAGTAAAGCGGCATAAAAAATAAAGCACAGAGGGAGTCCCTGCTGAAAAAATCCAGGCTGCCTCTGTTTCCTAATTCTTATACAAAGCCGTTTTCTCCCTGTATCGTACCAGAATGTACTAATAATGTTCTCCGGGGGTAAGAAATTACAGCTCCCTGCTTTCAGAAGGCTTCAAGCCCAAAGCTGATTTTGTGAAAGTCCTCTATGAATTTCGTAATTCCATGCATGTAGAATACTGTTTAATGGTTTCTAACACTATTTTAGTTGATACTCCAGAATTATGTTCACTTTTGATGGGCTGCAAAACTTCCACTAATCCCTTTTGGGCTTTAAGTCCTAAGAGAAAAAAAGAACATCTTCTTAGATAATTTTGACAAAAGGCAGCTGCCTAGGTCTTTCAGAATGATGCGTGTGTTACTCAAGCCGAGCAGGAAGAGGAAAGCGTTTTAGAAAGCGGTAGCTCCTGAGGAGGAAAAGAAATTACAATAGCTTCTCCTCTGGAGTCTTAGAGAAAAAAATGGACACAGGACTAACAGTTATGTACATGGAAGGGGCTTTTTGCTCCCCATCACCATTTCAATTGAGAAATACAAAGTCCACTCACCGAACAACGTGCGGGTTCCTGCTAGCTGTGGGGCCTGCGGTTTGGGATGCGGTTTCTGGCTTTGCCTGCGGTTTATTTACAAATATTGGCTCTTTCACGGCCAGGCCATCAGTGGTTATCAGCTGGTGCCTCTCTCTCTCTTAGGGCCTCCAAAGGGCCCTTGAAGACAAACGGATCCTCGGTGTCAGGGAGATACAAGCATGCAGAAGAAACCGAGGCTCCATGAAAATTTTGGTTAGAAACACCCTCTTTGACTAGTCTTGTTCCACATGGCATAAACATGGGTTTGTCATGCAGCCCTAATGTGTGTTTTCTTCACTCCCCCTCCCCCTGCCAGCATCAGAAACTAAGGCCATCTCTGGATTGTTCGCTAGCCTGAAAGCTTACATCTAAGAGAGGGCCATTAACTCTGCCTGGATTCAGTGAGTTGGTCCCAGCCCTGGCTTTGGACATGCTCCCCAACTTCTGACTTCTCCACTCTGAGATGCAAAATTAGGTGAACCTGTGGCTGACCCTCCATGGACTTCCACGGACATCTCAGTCCCCGGTAAAAGCTGGGGAGAGGGGACGCCATTTCTTCTAGTCTCATGAGCTGATTCTCAAACTCCTGTAACTTCTATTTATCATGCAGAGAAAAGGTATTCCCTTGTAGACTTCCAACAAATGTGATGTGAAGGAGGTCAAGTTTATCAGTCCTTTTCAGGAGAATAGGGGAAAGACATTTTTTTTTGAAGGGGCTCGTGTTTTGTTTCCCAATAATTGCTGGGTTTATATCTACAGAAATGCATCATTAAATTCAACATTTTTCCCCCTGTGTATCTAACATCATGACCACGATGTAGACATTTGATTAGCTGTCAGTTTGTTACTAAGTAGTAGAATTGGTTTCTTCACCCAATTCTATCATCTGATTCCTTTCACCAGTTCAAAGTGGCCTTGCACTCAAGCTGAGTAAAAGCTGGAGCTGAGGTTTTACTTTTTTAGATTAGTTAGATAGAAAAAATTATTAGGTTTGGTTGTTTAAAATTACTGTTGAAAACTTTAAAATGGTTGTGAATAACTTTGTGTTGTCTGTCTACATGTTAAATGACTATGCTTCTAGGTTAATGATGAAATCAGACAGGATTCAAAAGAAGAATCAATCATACATTGCTTTAATTTGGATATTTTTTTCCCTTTAACATATTAAGTCAATTTGAAATGTGTATGTGATCTGTTAGCTCCATACACAGGTGGATGAAGCCACCGACCCAGCTTCTTAAAGCCCAGCCCTCCCTGATTCATAGGTTCATCATTTCCCCGGTGTCTCCCCACCCAAGGAGAGCCAGCCAGCTTAGTTCGCTGTTTAAGTCTATTTGTGAATAAGCCCTCACCACCTTCTTAGCATTATTTCGTACTGTTGCATAGATCAATCATGCATACATCCTAAGCTCCTGTCAGACTAGCTTCTTGCTTTCCCCTGAAGGAGGCACAGTACACATTATTAGTCAGAGATAGCTGTCAGCCCCTCTCCTCCCTACTCATGCTGATTCTCCACTTGGCAAGCCTTTTCCCCATTTCTAGCTGGGGGAAATGTTCTGCCCATTCCACAGGGCTCAACACAAAGACTGCAATCTCTATCATTTTTCCCAGTGGAAGGCGGTCTTTTCCGTATTTGAACTCTCGTTGCACCTTGTAAGTCCCTCATCTCACATGTCACCTTCACTATGGTTTTTATTTATATATCTTATATATCCTATTTCCCCCATGTCTTAGGTCATAGCACAGATAAGGACTCCACAAAAAATTCTTGAATAAATAATATTTCATTTTCCTTTCACCCATCTATTCAGCCATTCATCCGATTATTAGGTATTTATTGAACATCCGTTCTATGCCAGGCACATGTAGCTGGTAAAATCTAAGTCTGAAGCTTGTACGTGGGTTTCAATGATCTATGCTATTCTCTGCCCTCATGGGGAAAGATTTGTTCTTATCATGCAGGAGTAGTTCTTCATGTCATTACCAACGATTTCATTATTTTTCAAGTTGCCCCCCATTGGCAAATTTAGCAATGCATATCAAGATTTTGCATTTGTGCACTAAACACACTTCTAGCTTCGTCTTATCCTTTCTATTTCTGTTTTTATTTACCCAAGCTCCTCACTTATTTTTTTGCATTATATGTATTTCAATAGCCACCTTGAAATCCTTCTGAAAGGAAGCAGAGTACCAATAAATAGAATACAATTACAAAAAAAAAATCAAGTAATTGTTTCCACACTACTAATTCACACGATGAAACCTCCCTGGAAAAGCTCTTGCAGGAGAGAAGAATTCAGTAAGATGTAGGTCTTTCTTGGACTCCATTCAAGGCTAAGTTTCTATGGTAATTATAAGATGATCTTACTTTTAATGCGATTCCACTAACGTGGTCTTGAGAAAATTGCTAGGAAACACTAATAGAATCATTCTAGTAATTGATGGTATTTGAAACTGCATTGTGAAATCTGGGACCATTTCACAGAGGCTGGGAAACATGAACTAAAACGTCAATTTACCTTAAAAATCTTTTTTCTATCTTACTATTTTTTTTTTTAAACCAAGATTGTTAGGGAGATGACTAACTTTAGAGAAATAGAGACCAAGATTATAAAAAGAAGGAGATACTACTTGGGAGAAATGTCTCCAGAACCAGAGCGGTTCATAGGATCTTCACAGAATCAATACCAACGGTGTTTACTCTGCGTTCTCTCTCCTCATGCTACAGAAATTTCATACATCCACCACCGAACTATCGTTACCAACCCTCACTGCTAAAGGGGAGCTCTTTCACCCATGTTAAGATTTTGTTATTTTACACTCATATTTCTTTTTGGACATTTTTAATGAATATAGCCCCACCCCATCTATCTGGATATTTCAGGTCTCACACGTTGTATTTAGTTTAGGCAGATTTGTTGAGTCTCGAAACTAGTTCAAAACTTTGTATTCACAAAAAATTACTGATAATTAGTCCACAGTTCATCCCTAAGGATATATTTCACAGACCAGGCACTGTATCTTTAGGGTTAAATTTAGGGAAGAGAACACATGGCATTGCCATGCATTACATTAAAATGACAACATTACCCGAGGAAACCAGAATTCTAAAGAATTAATACAGAGGAATGGAAAAGAAGTTCTAGAAAATAGGAGTTGCTTGAATTTACTGGCATTCATTGGCCCTGGGTGAGATATGCAATTTACCTAAAATCATGTTTAAAAAAAAAAAACTATCTTCAATTAACCTTTTATTTTATTCTATATTAAAGCCCAGGGCATCAACCAGGAAGACTTGTCAGGCTTGGTGGTTTTATCTGCGTTTGTCAGGGGCCAGTGCTGCTCATTCCCTGTCCTGGGAGCTCCCAAGGGCATAATGTTACACTTCGTTCTATTCCCATTGCTTAGCACTTGATACAGTCTCAGTGTTCACTGAGTGAAAAAATGGACTTTTGCCTCTTCTCTGTAATCCTAAGGCATACCAAGATGGTACGAACCTCAACCTTTTAACAAAGAATAGCTTTACATTAGTTGATGTATTTTGGAAAACTTTTGGCATAATGCTAGATCTGGGAGAGAGAAATTTGCTATTTTGCCCCCCTTTCAGGAAGCCCCACAAAGACTGTAGCTTGATCGAAACTAGGCCTTCACGTTCACACATGCACATCTCAGGGCAGCCAAGGGAATCCTGGGGACCCAAGAGTAAAACTGATAGACCATGTGTTTTTTCCTGCCGCACATTCTCTCCTCTAGGTTATTTCTGAGAAAATTCCTTTAAGAGTCCCCATTAGGGCCCGATGTAGACCTTACTAGGTAGGTATCTCTCTGGGCTTCAGTAAACCTGCTCTGGGAAATAACAGACAAAATATGTATCTAAAAGTGAGCTACTCGGGAGGAGTAAGGTTCAGAAGTGAAATGTGATCTCTAGGAATGCCATTACCTAAGTAGCTGAGCTTCAACAGTTTTGTTTTCAGAGGGGCCCCCACCGCTCAAGTGGTGGCAAATCTCAACAAACAACACAATTTGTAATTTTGGAAATCTGAAATAGAATTTGCAATGTGATCTCAGTGGCTGGGTCACATCTCCTTGTAAAGATTTTTATCTGATTCGAAAACAAGCGGCCTCCTTCTTCAAGGCATATTAACGCCATGAAATCATGCTCCAACTATGCCCCCTTTCATTATATTAGCAGGAGCTTAGAGGCTGGTCGAAGAAAAGGTATGACCGAGAGTTAATTTCTGCCAACGCCCTTCTGGCCTTCACGGCAAGAGATGGCTAATTTTTTTTTTTCTGGTCATTGAAGTAGCAATAAGCAAGACTGCTTTATGGTAACTCTGAAACCTCTGGGGAAATGGTCTCAGAGTCCCTAACCTTTGCTGGATCCTAAAGTTAGAGTTTGAAGACTGTGAGAACCTTGGTGACTAAGAAGAAGCATGCGTCTTCTCCATGAATTCGTTTTTGTGAGATTTCAGGACCAAGTGTTGCTTGCTGAGGAAGTGCAGCGTCCACCTGCACACATCCTCGGGGAGCAGCTCTCAGCAGGGCGTGCTCGGAGGATCTTTCCCCGGGTGATCCCGGTGGTGGAAATGCTGCCTGGTGCCCACACCCACCTGCTTTGGCACATCTCCAGGAGGAGCTGTGGCCTCAGTGTGGCTCAAGAAGTGAGGCCCCTTGCCTCCGTAAGAAGCAAAAAGATTCAACCAGCAAAGCAAAGGCCTAGGAAACATTTGCTGCCATCAGCTCTGATGGTTGCACCTACGATAGAATTTCTTGCAGCCTCTGGTTTATTTATTTATTTATTTTTTTTACAAGGGGATCAGTGATGAAACCCAGGTGAAACCCTTCAACAGAACTATCCTGAAGAACAAAAGTAGCAAATGACAGGCTATGACTGGGGACTGACTCTGGGGGAAGGCTGGACTTTTGAAATGAGAGCCAAAAATGTTTTCACCCTCTAGCCCACAGGTTAAGTGCCTGAAAAGAAATCGCCACATTTGTGTGTTTACTCCTACTCGGGAGAGTAATCTAACTCATCATTTGCGATCAGGGCCTCTGAGTTCTGTTTGTGTTTGCTTTTGCTCTTCGCTTTGCTACTTGTCCGGGTGTTGGCCTTAGCATCTGACATCTGCTGGTAATAGAAGCCTTTGTCCTCGGTGGGCCCGCCCCAGTTCTCCTGGCTCTCGCCTTCCGTGGCGTAGGAGAAACCCTCCTCCACCGAGAAAGGGTCATCCACGTCGTAGCGCTGGTACGTGCTTTGGTGCAGGGCTTCTTCTCGAGCGCTGATTTCCAGGGTGCTGTTCCAGATGCCGTACCCGAAATAAATGAGCATACCTGCAGCGGGGAGAAAGGCACAGGCAAATAAACAGTTGCTCTGGGATCCATGGGACTAGCCGGGAGATACTCAATGGTGAAAGCAGGGCTGGCGGTAGATATGTTTTCTTTGGTCTACATCGTGTCCGGAAAAGACTCGAATTAGATGTCATTTAAAAATTGGGATATCTGGGGCGCCTGGGTGGCTCAGTTGGTTAAGTGACTGCCTTCAGCTCAGGTCATGATCCTGGGCTTCCAGGATCGAGTCCCATGTCTGGCTCCCTGCTCAGCAGGGAACATGCTTCTCCCTCTGACCCTAATTCTCTTGTGCTCTCTCGCTCGCTTGCTCACTTTCTCTCTCTCAAATAAATAAATAAAGTCTTTAAAAAAATTTGGGATATCTTGCATTAAGCAACCCATATTTACAGCTTCCCCTAAAAACGTCAGGTCTCACGACACTACTCCCACATTCCTATATGGCAGTTTTGGCTGGAGGTGAGCCCTGGCTGCCTCTTTAGGTAGAATATGGGCTCTCTAGTCACCTCTGTCCCCACCTCCCTGTTCACTACACTCATGTAGGTGCCAACCAGGAATTTGCATTTTCCGCCCTGGCTTAAATATCTGCGGATCACCCACAGTGGGTCCCCAACCTTCTTGTAGCATTTTATTATCCCACACCCCCAATTAGGGATGCCATCTTTTATTTCACCACTGAGCAATGCGTATATATTGCCCTATTGTTTACTTTGCCATTTTTCACTCACCGAAGGAGTATTATATTACTGCTACTCAGAGCTGTTCACTTTCTTCTGTGGGCTCTCAGAGTGTCTGGTGCCTGCCGCTGTTCCGGTCCTTAGAACGTTTTCTGTGTGATTATCTGCACAGGGTGGTTCTATTTTATTTGTTTTAATTTTTATTTATTTATTTATTTATTTATTTTTTAAAAAGGTTTTATTTATTTGACAGAGAGAGACACAGCGAGAGAGGGAACACAAGCAGGGGGAGTGGGAGAGGGAGGGGCAGGCTTCTCACTGAGCAGGGAGCCCGATGCGGGGCTCGATCCCAGGACCCCAGGATCATGACCTGAGCCGAAGGCAGACGCTTAATGACTGAGCCACCCAGGCACCCCGTTTTTTTTTTTTTTAAAGATTTTATTTATTTATTTGAGAGAGAGACAGAGAGGGAACACAAGCAGGGGGAATGGGAGAGGGAGAAGCAGGCTTCCGCGGAGCAGGGAGCCCGATGTGGGGCTCGATCCCAGGACCCTGGGATCATGACCTGAGCCGAAGGCAGACGCTTAACGACTGAGCCACCCAGGCACCCCAGGGTGGTTCTATTTTAGAGACTGCGGAAAACTGGCACTTAATGTTTGTTGAACGAATGAATGAGAACTCTGATGAGCATGAAATTTCCAGCGCAACCTCCTTAGTTGATGTCATTCCAAGCAAAGGGAAGAAACTTGTTTCCTAGTTAATATGGAGCATTAACAAGGGCTAATGTTTCATTTCTATTATAATTTTTTTGAAATTACATATGGAAATAGTTTGAGGGGCGCTTGGGTTGTGCAGTCGGTTAAGCATCCAACTCTTGGTTTTGGCTCAGGCTGTGATCTCAAGGTCTGCTCAGCACGGAGTTGGCTTGGGATTCTCTCTCCCTCTGTCCCCCTGCTCATGCTCTTTCTTTCTCTCTCAAAATAAATAAATAAATATTAAAAAATAGTTTGAGAACCCCCATTTTCTATCTTGAAAAGCTCATGAAGGCTCAGGGTTTGGAATAGCTGAGAACCATTGCCTTGGGGGGTCATAGGGCACGGTGATTAAGAGTGTGAACCCTGGGTTCAAATCCTGCCTCCATCACTATTAGCCATGTAACCCTGCACCAGTTATTTAGCTTCTTTGTGCCTCAGTTTTCTCTTCATGATAGTCACTGTACCTATAACATGGGGTTGCCATTAAGATGAAATGAGATAAGCAGTGGCTTTCAACCCTGGCTTCAGCTGGAAGGTCTCTTGGGGAGTTTCTGAACCGCCCTTAAACCCAAGCCCTACCCCTAGAGATTCTGCTTTAATTGGTCTGCAGTGTGATCGAAGCATAAGTATGTTTTAAAGCTTCACAGGTGAGTCCAATGGTCAGCCAAGACCCGGAATCCCTTAGATTCTGAGCACGTACTCCATTGCCAACATCAGCCATATTAGGGCTTGGCCACCGGATGCCACTCAGTTATGCAACCCCCTTCCAGACCCCAGACACCCCTCTTCTGAGTGGCACTAGTCCGTTTGACTTTGCTAACCCTGCAGGCATCTGCACAGCTGTTTGCTTAGAACCACAAGGTCAAGTTCTGCTTTCCTCTTTGGTGCTTGAGAAATCCTGCTCCTTTTGAATTTGAAGTGGGTCTTTTTTAAACTTGGATTTCTCCCTCTTTGTTTTCAATGACTTTCTCCTCACCCCCTGCCCAATCCCCCAGTGAAATCAACTTGCCAGGAGCCAAAGTAAGCAGAGATTTATAGTCCTAATTGGTAATAAATCCTGGAGTTAATCATTTGCAGATGTAGCTACTCTCAAATAGCGACTTCAGTTTTCTGAACACAGATCTTCACTCTTTCTTGTTGGGGGTGGGGGTGAGGGGGAGTAGCCATGGGGGGATAGTTAATTACCCTTGTGTAGGACAAGGCACCAAGTTAAGGCCCCTTCTAAAAGGGCCAGCATGCTACTTCTTGGAGAATGCCTCCGTTGGAAGCATGTTTGAGACCTGAGAATAAATTTCAGGAGACCAGGTGAGATCAACAGGCATGTAGCTCTTTTTGCCCATTTTTGCTTTTTTGCTATCTTTTCTTAGACATTGAGGCAGGTGTCAAATCTTGCCTCCTATTCCTGCTTGGTCTCTATTATTATCAATTCTTTCCATCTGATCCCCTTCTCAGACCCTATTTAAAAATGAGTTATTTCCCTACTGAACTTAATACCATTTATTTTCCTTTTCCCTTTGCTCCTAAGCTCTATGTTCTGCCATCACACTGCTCATCATTCAAGCACTGGTTTGACATCCGTTCTGACAGACCTTCCCCTGCCTCCACCCGGTGTGGTGGCGTCAGGTAGACTGATTTATGGACATTCTCTAACAGCCTCATAGAATCCAAATATTTAGAACTGGAAAGAGTCTATAGATCTGTTTGAGTACCTTCATTTTACAAAAAAAGAAACAGATTGGGAAACGGGCTGAGGGCAGAAACAGCATTCCATGTGGATAGAGAGAGGACTCTTGTATGCCCAGTCCTTCACAGCTGCCCCCCGCAGGCTGGTTTAGAGACTATGCTTATCACAGTATGTATTGAGTAAGAGGTTATTTGTTCTTTGGGAATGACTGTGTCTGAAGGAACATGTGTGCGCATGAATGCATTGACTACGATTACTTTGAGAAAGCAACCCATGGAAATCTGCTATGTAAATATTTATGGGCCTTTTAATATTTGCTCTGAGCCCCTTATCATTTCAAAGGTGTGTTATTTTGTCTTCAAAAATATATTTCGGGGCGCCTGGAAGGCGCAGTCTGTTGAGCGTCCGACTCTTGGTTTCGGCTCAGGTCATGATCTCAGGGTCGTAGGATGGAGCCCCACGTTGGGCTCCGTGTTCAGCCCAGATCCGCTTGAAACTCTCTCTCCCTCTGCCCCTCTCCGCCATTCTCTCTCTCTCTCTCTCAAATAAATAAATTTAAAAATATATATTTCGAATATAAGTGCTCTGAACCAAGAAGCGACTGTGTGCATGCAGCCTAATGGAATAAGCGGTCAGCCCAGGCAAAGGTCTGGCGTTCTGTCTGACCCTTCTTGCTGGCCCTTAAGTTCAAGGAGAGTGGTGTAAGGCACCAAGGATTGGAGAAAAGGAAAAAAAGATGGGGACAAAGAAACAGAGGGGATCAAATGAAGTGAGGGAGGGAGGGGAGAAGGGAGGTAGAGAGAGCAGAGAAGCATGTAGTACCATCTGTCACACATAGACAAAGGCTTTGTGTCAGGGAGTAAACAGAGCTGCTAAAAGCCTCCTGTGTAGGAGCAGGGTGTTTTTTGTTTCTGCTCCTTTTTTTTCAGCTGGCTTAGAAAACTAAGCATGAGGTAGTTTCTGAAAGATCTGTGGAGATTCTGGGAATTCTGAATCATCTAAACTGAACTTCACATAACACTTTTGGGTACTGAGGTCTTAATGATGCATTATTTATGTTGTACCTTTTTCCCAAGGAGTTCAAAATGTTATACATGTGATTGTTTAGATTCCTGGTAGCCTGTTTGGGAATGTGTGTGTGAGAGAGTGCGCGTGTGTGTGGAGGGCCAGGGAGTGGGAAGGTTAGGATTATATGTATCTCACAGACAGGGAACTGGGGCACAGGACAAAATAAGAGATTTTCTACAGCAACACGGTTAGTGGTGGGACTGTGAATCCTCAGGGGCTCTCCATGTCCTGATCCAGGGTGTATCTCCCCTACCAGGGGTGGCCAGGGGGTATAGACCGATAGAAAACAAATTTGCTTAGCTTTTTAGTTTGAAGAATTCCGAACATATACCAAAGCAGAGAGAATAGTATAAAGAACCCCGTATACTCATCACTAGCTCCCTCCTGACACCCACCCTCCTGAGCCCTTCTCTTTAGATTATTTTGAAACAAATCCCTTCCATCCTATGCTTTATCTGTAAATAATTGTGTATCTTTCAAATAGACTTAAAAAAACTTAGTGTCATTATCACATCTAAAAAATGATAATTCCTTAATATCATCTGATATCCAGAAGTATTAAAATTGCCCTGAATGATTAAGCATGTGGGGAAAAACTCTACACCTTATGAGACTATAGACTCACTCCAATGATGCTATTACTGCTTGATATAGTTTTGGGCGCTGTTATTTGTCACTGGGACTGGCATCGTATTCTTTTGTAAACCCTTACAGATGGCAAAGTTTTATCTTTTGAGAGAGGATTTGCTTTCAGCATAAGCCAGAAGTCATCTGGAACCAAGCCTCAACAATGAGATGGCTAATTGATATTTGCATATTTAATCCTGCTGTTCCTTAAAAACTTAGATCCATTGCATTGTAGTTATACATCTTCAAGCTGTAATACATGAAAGGCAGGGGTGGTGTTAAAAATCAGAAGGGAATTAGCTTTTGTGTTGCAGCAGGGTCTTGGAGACCCTCCTGCTGGGCTGGAGTTATTATTATTATTATTATTATTATTATTATTATTATTATTTTGAGTTGTTGGATCTTAGGGAGAGGAGACACTCAGGGCAGCAACTAGTTAGCAGTAGGCACAGAAGTGTTTCAGTATTTTATTTTATTTATTTATTTATTTATTTATTTATTTTTAAAGATTTTATTTATTTATCTGAGAGAGAATGGGAGACAGAGAGCAGGAGAGGGGGAGGATCAGAGGGAGAAGCAGACTCCCCGCTGAGCAGGGAGCCCGATGTGGGACAAGTGTTTCAGTATTTTAAAAACAGACATGGCTGTACCCGGGCACAGGGGCTGAATGCCAGCCCTGCTCAAAGGTAATGGCAATGAGTCCTGAGAAGGGCTGTTTGCAGCGAAGGGAAATATTTGAAAGGAGACATCGGCTTTTCTTCCAGACAGAAATTCCCTGATGGAGAATGTGCCCAAGAGAGGTTCAGGCTAGAAAAGATGAAGAATCATGCCTTTGGCGATTTAATGGGCTTTCTTTATGTAGTAGAACACTTTGTGATCGTAAAACCCTTTGTAAAAAAGTACTTTCTCATCCATCATCCCAGAGAGGTTAAAACCTGTTTAATAAATCAGTGGTTGAAATGGTGCTGGAACTCACATCTCTTGAGTCTAAACTGAAGGCTGTTCCCAGCCCACCCAGGCGTCTCCAGGGAAGGTTTAGAAATGCCAGGCTTGCTTTCAGATGCTGGGACACCTGAGCATCAGTGGGCAATACACCCATTTACTCTCCTTGTGTGAATCCATCTGCGCAAATTAAGTAAATGACCCCAAACCTACCAAGTAGAGGGTTGCGGGGGGTGTCTCTGGATCATATGGGGGGAAAACGAACAAAAACTCAACTCTGTAAAGAGCCCGGGTGACCTGGAGAGAGACAGTAACTGCAGGTTTCTAACCCCACTGGCCCCAACTCTGGCTGAGGAGAAGCTGCCAGATCTCTAGAGTCCCATGGGAGCTTCCTGTCCTCTGTAGGCAGTCACAGGCTCAGGGCCAGAGGAGGTGGGCTGACCTCAGGCTGGGTGGAGCTACCTCTTCCTGGGGCTCACTTTCCAGCAGGAAGCCCTGCCCTCTGCAGATAACTGAGGCACTTTGTTATGCCCAGAGCCTTTTTTATTTTTACTACCCTGGGATCAGCTTTCCAAAACAGACATTTGCCAATGCAGAAAGGAAGACTGGATGGTCATGAGAGGGTGTCCTCCCCACCCACTGCAATCCCTACCAACTCCCACTTTGCTGGTTAGTTTTTAACATACCTTCACAAGCCCTGTTGATTATAATAACAATAAGGTTTGTTTAATATGGTGTGGCCAGGAAGAGCGGTCTCCGATTGAACTGAATGGGGGGGGGGTTGGGGGGTGGTGGAGAGTCTCTCCCTGGCTCTGCCACTGGTCAAATATAAAGTCACATTACTTTATGCCTCAGTTTCCCATCTGCAAAATGGAACTGGGGACCCTTATTTTATTGGAGGGGTATAATGGCCAGGAGACAGAATGCAATCTTGTAAAGGAATATTAAAAAAATCCAATAATCCAAGCCAGCAATTCTACTTCTAACTCCACAGAAACCCCAGGGAAATGTGTCCATGTGTCCACCAAAAACTATGTACAAGAATGTTCACAGCAGCCATATTTGTAACAGCCCCAGACTAGAAGCCAGCTAAATGTCCATGGGCATATTATTATTATTATATTATAATATAATATTATATTATTATTATATTATTATATTATTATCACGGTGGAAGGCTAGCCGGGCAAGGAGAATGAACAACCTAAAACCACAAGCAACAGCATGGATGAATCTTACAAATGTAATGTTGAGGGAAAGATGCCCAGTGCTCACTCTGTCAGGGCTCTGTGTTCCAGGCACCCTGCACACGCCTGCTCCAGGGCCTTTGTCTCTGCCACGGCCCCCTCTCCCTTCATTCTTTTGTCTCAAAGGAGAGCTGACACTGCAGCTGCCGCTGGGCGTAGAACCTTGGGATCTCCCAGCCCTCTTCCCCATGCTCAGCCCCCGACCCAGCACGCAGCCTTGACTGTAGTGGGATCCCCTCCACACTCTCTCTTGGAATTGCCCTGGCCCTGTTGCCATCCTCATCCTGGCCTTCATGACTTTTTTTTTTTGCCCATTTGAGCATGATTTATTTGATGAAATTGCCAATTGTTTTCTCTTCTGCCTACAAGGAGAATTTCAAGCTTATTATGGACATATCCTCAGGAGTTGATTTATCTTGATGCCATCTCTGTCCCCAGTTCACAGCTCTCTTCCTTCCCTCCTCTTCCCTTCATGACAATGGCTGCTTTGAGTCCATTTCCAAAAGGACTTCTGAATGATAGGGCAGGTAAAGACCATAGGTGTGTCTTCTCTTTGGAAATTATGTCTTAGTACAGGATTTACGAAGTTCATTGCCAAATCACTGTCTGTTCTTTAAATCTATAGACAAGAATTTGCTTTCTCAGAGGGGCTGAAAAAATTCCAGGCGAGAACTTGGCAGCCCTTGGGGTGAGGGGGCCCAGGAGCTGGTCTACCAGATGATTACTTTCTAATAAAGGCCCACAGGCAACAGTAGACTCTGGAAAGTGCCACTGAGTAGTGTCATCATTGGTCACTGCTAGTTTCAGACTCCCTGAGACTGCCCAACCCCTTGAGGTGTTCTTTTACAAAACCACATCAGCTAAGAGGAAAGGAAAACTCAGGCTTCTCTGTGCTCATTTTGTTGGGATTATCAAACATTTGCTATGTGTGTTATTTCTCTTGTCTGAAGGAAAAGAAACAAGCGCTGAGTAATCTTATTGGGACTTGTGCCTTATTTTACTCTATGAGTCGTGCTCATCTGAAGGTCAAAAGCTTAGCAAAACATTGTTAGAAAAATGCTGTAATTAAGATTCATTTAGAGAAGGCTGGTTACAAAAATGTGCCCAAGAAGATTATCAAGTTATGACTCAGCTTAACCATGTAAATCTTTTTAAAAGTAGCTGATGTTTCATAAGAAGTTCCATTTAAAAATATCTCTACTGTTCTCTCCAGGAAAGTTATACTATGAATAGAGAAATTAGGAAGAAAAATCTGACATTTTGGAGACTCAGAAGTTTAGAGGTGGGATCTTTGTTCTATGAGAGCACTGAAAATATTATAAGCCAATTTGGGGTTGTGGGATAGATATATCTTACATGGGCAAAAATTTGTTTTTGGAAAACAGGGAGTTTTTGTAATTAAATTATCTACCTGGCTTACTAATTTCTTATTTTTCTCTCTAGGTCTGTGGTTCTCACATTTGAGCATGCATCAGAATAATCCGTAGGGTTTGTTAAAACCTAACTTGCTCTCAGAGATTCTGACTTGGTAAGTCTGGGGTGGGGTTCAAAATCGCATTTCTAACTAGTTCCCATGTAATATTGATGCTGCTGGTCTGGGACCACACTTTGAGAACCACGGTTCTAGATCACTGTAAACCCGACCACTCATTAAAATTACTTGGGGAGCTTTGAAAAATACCCAGTACTTGGCCACATCAGACTCATTTAATCAGAAAATCCCTGGGGGGGGGATCCTGGGCATAGAATATTTCAGAAGCTGTCAGGTGATTCTGCTGTGTAGTCAAGATAGAGAATTTCTGTTCTAGGCAAAGCTTACTCATGTACTGGTCTTCAAAGACCATGATGCTAAAGCAGGTAGTGGCTAGCAGCTGGGTGCTTGTGGAGCAAGCTCCTGTGCCCTCTGTCTGGCCAGCCCCAGGCTGCAGGGTGACATCCTCCCATGTCAGGGAGTATCCGTTTCTGGAATGAGTTTGAAGTTTATGCTATCACTAAGATTACAAAAGGCTCTCTGGGAGTTTTCTTCTGCCTGATAACTGGGAGGGCAGCCTGAGTCAGAACAGGTTCATGCTGTACTTTGGCATGTGATAGCTAGTCTGGGGAATAATGAGTCATTTTAGATTTTAAAAAGAAAGGCAGGAGAGAAAGAATTCATATTACTTTCCCCAATATTTTCTTTTTAAATTTTAATTAATTCATTAATTTTGGCGGGGAGGGGCAGAGGGCGAGGGAGAGAATCCCAAGCAGGTTCCATGCCCAGCATGGAGCCTGGCGCTGGGCTTGATCTCACAACCTTGAGATCATGACCTCAGCTGAAATCAAGAGTCAGATGCTTAACCAACTGAGCCACCCAGGTGCCCTTTTTCTTATTTAAGCCCCAAAGGGCAACCAGATCAAGACTAGTAGAATTATTTGCGTTTTTACAGATGAGTAAACTGAAATGCAAAGGAGGTAATTGAACTTCCCAAGGTCACAAGACCCAGGGGTGGCAGAGCTGTGATTTGAACCTGGGCTGTTTGACTTCAAAGGCAAGGATCCCCGCCACCTTACCGCTTTTGTAAAATGCCTCTGGTGCTCCAGAAACCACAGATGTGATGCAGAACTGGTGGTGTAATTTGTGGGCCCCAGTGCAAAATGAAACTGTAGAGCCTCTTGTTAAAAAGTCGTTAAGAAAAAAAAAGTTGTTAAGAATTCAAGGAAGCAGCAGCAGAGCATTAGACCAAATGTGGGGCCCTGTGTGACTGCAGAGGTTCTGCACCGTGGAGCCTGGCCTGATGTCAGGCATTGATCTGCACAAACTACAGATAGCAAACATTCTGATCCAATGAGAAGGATGCTCAGGGACAGCGTGGTGGGGAGGTACCAGCAGCAGAGCTGAGCGTGGAGACACTGGGTTTTAATAATAGCCTTGTGAAGAGCTTGCCATTATTCCTGTTGACCTAGAGCATGTTATTGAACCTTTCGGAGGCTCAGTCTTGTCATCTGTAAAACTGAGAGAGGGAGAAGTGGGGAGGGGTAGGCGATGTCGGTATTTCTCCGACTTCCATTATTTCTATACCATGTATAGTGGCTATGGTCACGATCCCTGGACCCACACGACTTGACTTCTAATTTTGGCTCTACCAAATTCTAGCTACAAGATCTCAGTCAAGTGCCTCAGCTTCCTCATCTGTAAAATGAAGGTCATTGTGAGGGTTACATACGTTAATGTGAGGAAAGCACTTGCATAATGGCTGGTATGTGCTAGAACTATATTAAGTGTTAATTATTTCTATGAATCATGGCACCAGCACTAGGACTGATGTTTTTTCTTTTAATTTGACTCACTTTTTAAATTTCAAAATAATCACCAGATTCATGTGAGTATATATATTTTTTCTAGTATGTGTGAAAATGTATAATAACTATACAATATTTTTAAAAGCTCAAAAAAATTCATTCCTAGACTCTCTAAAATCAGCCCAAATACTACCGATGGGAAGGTCACCACTCTGTGGGGAACATTGTACTGGATATTGAAGGTCCCTTCCAGCTTTACTACTCTAGGAATGAATGAATGAATGCCTGTGTCTTTGCATCTATGCCTTCAGTCATTTGACAAATATGTGACTGAAATATTTCTCCCTTCTTCAGTCGAATCTTTCTGTTGGTTAGCTACATGTTCCAGGGGAAACATGTTTCAATGGAGAAGAGAGATTGTGAATAAATCAGGTAAGTAGTTAAAACCTTGATGAGTTACTGGGGTTCTCTCAAGAACTCCCCCAAAAGTCTAACAAAGGATGACACCTAGAGTCGTGAAAAATTGAGACGGGATGCTTATAAGACGACACAGGCTAGCCTTCAGTGGTGAGGAATCTGCTGGAAGACCCTGGCCCTTTCATTTGAGCACTATTTTTTTTAAAAATATTTTATTTATTTGTTCATGAGAGACAGAGAGAGAGAGGCAGAGGGAGAAACAGACTCCCCACAGAGCAGGGAGCCCCATGTGGGGTTCCATCCCAGGACCCTGGGATCATGACCTGAGCCGAAGGCAGTCGCTTAACTGACTGAGCCACCCATGCGCCCTTGAGCACTGTTTTTCCGCTACTTCCCTCTATGTAAATCTTATCTTATAGGCTTACAATTTAAATTCCACCTCCTCATGCTCCTTTCCAGCTACTCCTTTTTTCTCATCTGAACAGTAGTCAGAGAGAAGTGTTTATTAAGCATGAGTTGTGTTCCAGGCACAGAGGATGCTGTGTTGAACGCCCACATTCCTGACCTCAAGGAGTGGATGGGACTTCGGGGCTACCAATTTGTATAGGGACCATCAAGATAGTGACTGAGGAACTTTAAAATTAGGCTTCACTTAAACCTCCCTCTCAAGTGATCATGAGCACCAATCCCCAGCCATCTCATGAACATCAGTGCTTGTTGGGTGTGAGAAACATATAATAATACAAATCGAGCACAAAGGAAAATTAAAAATCTTGGGAAAGGTGCAAGACTTTTTGAAGGCAATGAACATGAACTTAGAGAGAGCATCTCTGATTTACACCCAAAGCTGTGGACAGTTGAGGAGCTGGCAGAGTTATTTCAGTTATCAACAGAAGAAAAGAAAATCAGTAAGAATGATGGCGTGATGGGTACTTCCCAAGAGAATGATTGGAATATTGAAGGATGAAGAAAGAATCTTGGGAAAAAATGAAAAAGTCTTTAATATTTTGTAAAAGTCAATATGAAGTGGGGATGTTAAATGGTATAATTAAGTCAGAAAAATTATGCCAAAAAATCCACACTTAATTTATACTTTGCTGATTAAAAAAATTAGGGCATGATTGGTATTTTAATTTAATTTTGTCAAATGTAAGAAAAATCCTTTTTTCCGTAACTTTTAGTTTCATAATTTTTAGTTTCTAAGATAGAATTCCAGTTGAACTTTTCTGCTCTCACTTTTACTGTGCTATTTTTGTTCCTTTATTATGTGGATTCATTTGAAGTGGATTTTTCATGGAATTAATTATCCATAAAAAGAATGTCCAGTAATAGTATTCAATGAAGTGATGGATTGATCAGCATCATTCTTCAGAACCAACGACCAAGACCATAACAGGCAGAAAGGGCACAACTGGCTTTATGGACTCTAATGCAGAAAGCAAGGGTCCATAAAACCAGCTAGATTCCTCTTGCATGGAGATGCCTAGTCCAGCTAGGAGGTAATTTTGGGATAAGCCTGTTCAAGGCCTTGAGAGGGAACTCTCAAGGCTCCAAAGGAAGTTGCTTACCCACAAAGCACCAGACTGCAAACCGGATCCATGTGATGGTGGAGAGCTTTAGCATGAGATAAATGTTCACCAGCATGGCAAAGGCAGGCACGAAGGGAAGGCAGGGGGCCATATAGGGCAGCTTTTTGGGGTTCTCTGGCTGCTGCAGGATCACGAACACCAGGGCGCTGATCAGCAGCACCATCAGAACAACCAGAAGGATGGCCCACCAGCTCTGCTCTGAGATGTAGTCGGAGCCAAAGATGATGAAGGAGCAGAAGATGAACATGAGGATGAAGAGCAGGAGCACGCAGATGGTCACCGTGTGCCCTGTAGCTGCTGTGGGCCGGTCCATTTTGCCTGGAAGGCCCAGCCGGATCCTCATGGTGTAGTAACGGGGCCCAATCAGCTTCTTTAACTTGATGAGATAAATGTTTTCAGATTCATCGGCTTCTATGCCTGTGGTCATGTCCACAGTGCCATAGTTGGGATGGTTCACGTTGTAGGTTGACTTGTCTGATTTGCCTATAAGCATCTCGTTGTCTCCCAGAGATGGTAGGTTTTTGGCGCCACATGTGTTGGTGGCTGGGCCAGAAAACTCTTCCCCTTCACTCACAGGAGAACAAACTTCCTTCTCACAGTCAGCCAGGATGCCCTCCTTCTTCTTTGTGTGCTCCTGGGACAAGAACTTGACAAAACCATCAATGTCACTCTCCGGTTGGTATCGAAGGAGCAAGACGCAGACAGAAACCAAGGTGTAGGCAAGGAGTGTGCCAATGGACATCATCTCTATTAGGTCTCTCAGGCTGACTAATAGCGAGAGGAGAGCTGCCAGGAACCCCGACACAATGCAGGCCACCACTGGTGTCTCTGTGTAGGAGCTCACATGAGCCAGGAACCTGGAGGGAGGGGCAAGCAGAAGCTTAGCAGTGAGCTACAGATGGTGACTGACTCTAACATGGTTTAACTCCTCTTTGTCCTGCTCCTCCAATTTACTTCTGGATTCACTGCTTTCAATACAGCTGCTATTCCTACCACAGGATTTGGTTTCTGGAATATAATTTAAAAAGAATTTACTTTAATGCCTTGGTTTTGAGGCAAACTTCTTTATTAAAGTTCCTACTTCATTATGTGATGTGAAGGGTTGATTGGATTTGGGAAGTATGTCAGAAACCTGAATTGAATTGCAAGCTTTGCTGGGAAGAAGTGATGGGTGGAGAATTCATATACTTGCGTATATACCTGTGTTACCCAAAGCGTGGTCAATCCATGGATCAGCAGCATCAGTATCACCTTGGAGCTTATTAGAAATACATATTTTCAGGTTTCACCAGAGACTTACTCTGTCAGAATCTCTGGGCATGGACCCTAGCAAATTATACTTCAGAAAAACTCCAGAGGATTCTGATTTATGCCAAAACTTGAGAAACACTGCTCTACAATGAAAGTGCAGGGGTTTAATTGGCAAAATAGCACAATAATTCAGAACATGTGTTCATAGATGCAGGCTAAGTCTGTCCAATTACCAAGGTGAATGAATGACAGGTGCTTCTTTAGCAGTTCCTGTGGGCCTTAAATAGGTTCCTGCTCTCCACCTCACTCTCCTCCTAATCCTCCCTCTTTCCCGCTCTTCCATTTCTTCCTTCTTTTCTTTTTCTTTCTTTCTTTTTTTATTAGAGAGAGAGAGAAAGAGAGAGCATATGCAGAGGTGGGGGCAGGGGCAGCGGGAGAGAGAGAGAGGGAGAATCTTAAGCAGATTCCATGCCCAGAGCCTGATGTGGGGCTCAATCCCACGACCCTGAGATCATGACCTGAGCTGAAATTGAGAGTCAGCCGTTTAACTGACTGAGCCACCTAGGTCCCCTTCCCTTATTTTTGTGTTTTACACATGACTATCAGCTGTGCTTGGGTTTTTTTCCTCTTAGTTTTCTTTGACAGCAGAAAAATCTTTTGGATGTGTGAAGTGTCTCATCTCCATGATAATCAGCCTCTTCTCCAACTGTCTAGCTCCCAAACATGGCAGCTCTGACCTGGTGATGACTTTGAGGTTATGCGGAGGAAATGAAGCAGAAGATGACAGCTCATGGCAGAGAGAAAGTCCCTGAGGGGATCCCTCCATAACCCTGAGAGCTCCTTGGCCTCTATGCTTTACTCCTTGCTTTGTGAACTTGAAGAATGCCTTCGCTGCAAGGCCCTCATATGGTGGGCACTGGGAACCAAGAGGTGGGCCATGTTCCCTTTGTGCCCATGGGCAGATTGACCGCTTTATGGCCAATGTAGGGGGCTCAAAGTCCATACATTGGTGTGGTTAAAAATCTGGTCTTGGGAGTCAGACAGTCATGAGTACAAATCCTGGGCCCCCACTTAGCAGCTGGGGGGTTGGGGCAAATTTTCTCACCTGAGTATACTCATCTACTATATTCATCTGCAGAACAGGGTTATTGTGACAACTAACTGGGATACTGTATACAAAGCACTCAGGATACACAAATGTTCAATAAATGGTAGCCATTGTTGCTACTGTTATTAGGCTCTGTTCAGATGGTCTTATCCTCCCTGCAATGGTAGCTTTGAATGTTTTCAGCTTCAGAGGGACTGTGGAGAGATGGGCAGTACCAGGCCTCAACATGAGGGCAGGCCTAAGATGTTCCTGGGATGGGTCTTTCCTTCTGGAAGCCACCCAGCATGACAGTTGGACACCCACAATCTTTAGAAAGGAACACACAGTGCTGAACAGGACGGGTGGGGGCAGTTAGGGGAACATATCAGTTTGTGCTAGACTGGGGGACCTAGAGTCAAACTGAGGGACTATTTCAGGGCTTACATTACTTTCACTCAAACTCTTTGTCAGGATATATGACAAGTTCCATTGTCTATGTGACATACACTCACATCAAAATTATAGTCAGGCTGACATTCTCCCTGGGCAGGCATGGCAGAATAGAATACATTTCATGGAGCATAGCCCTTACCTGAAAAGGAGCCCATCACCAGCCATGGCATAAATGACCCTTGGCATTGGGAAGAGGGAGCCCAGCAAGCTGACCGTCAGTCCTGCAACCGACCCAATGGCCACTATGAATTTTGCAGCATAGAACCCATGAGCCACAAACATCTCCATGAGCGGGGATTCTGTGTCAATGGCATTGTATGGCACCATCAGAGTTAAGATCATGCTCACCTGTTAAAACAAGAGAAAACATGGCTGGAGGTAGAGAGGACGGTCAGCATGGACGGATGTCCCACAGGAGAGCAAAGAAGCCTGGATGTTGAATTTGCCACTTCCTGGCATGTGCCCTTAATTTAGACCTCTCATTTGGGCTCCAGAGCTCTTGGTCTCAGTATTTTCTCTTCTCGTTAGAATTTAGTGGACTTGGCCAGATGATCCTAAATATCTCTCTCTGGCCCTTTCATAGCTGAGGAATAAGTATGCAGGTATTTAAGCACAACAACAGCAGAACTACATTGACAGTTCAATGAAAGGCAGATACTATCAGGTAGAAGGAACGACAGCCGAAGACACTGGAGCCAGGGCCTAGCAGTGACCATGGGCACCCTGCCCACATGAGCCAGACTCTCATTTCTTTTATACTTTCAGGGTCTTATACACTCTTAACTATATGTTCCTTTTCACCCTGAAGACCAGAGATAGAAACTCTGAAGATAAGTGATCAGAGGGCCATAGCCAGTTAACAGATGGGACCCAAGGAAGGACTCATATTTCCATTTCTTCTCTGTAGCTCAGTGCCAGGAGCCAGGCAGACCAACAAACAAATTATGGCATCAGGATGGAACCCAGTTCTACTCTGGGGTTGTAAGACTATTGTGGCTTTGCTTAGCCAGGAATCACGTGGCTCCCAGGACCTACCTTCCTTCGTATGTCATAAATCTGCCATAACATCCCTTCCTCATGGCCCTGGGCAATGAAGCCACTGGTCATAAGGCCAGGCTTCCCCTGGCCTGCAGAGGCCAATGCTGGCATCAAGAAGGGAGTTCAGAGCCTGAAAGGGAGAGGGTGGTGCACTTCTAGACCACTCCTTCACATATTCGTCAGGAGCCAAAATCCTCCTACGAAGCCATGGGCTGCTAGGGAAGACAAGAGGATGGACCACCACAGGCCAGCAATTTGGCTCTTCTGATCATGGAATGGCAGCCTGCTGACCAGCACAACACCAAACAACCCCGGAGGCATGGGTAAGGGTCATGTGTTCTATAAGAGAATCTTTCCCAGCAACTTCACCCCTTGCAACATCCCCTTTCGGGGTAGGCTGGAGGAGAATGGGATTGATTCCTACAGCAATTTGCATTGAGTCTACTGCTCAAGTTAGGTCAGGATGGGCAAAAAGTTGATAGATGCATAGAAGTACTCTGCAGTCTATAAAGTGCTGTTCTAAGGAAGGAATTGTGATTATTAACTTCATTGTGTGTGCTGCAGGGGTTGGCCCCTGAAGGAGGGGGAGGTATGTAAGGGAGGAATAGAGGGGAAACGCAGAGCAGGGTGTCTCTCCTGCTCCCCTGACACCACCCCTACTCCCTGAACACCCTGTCTGCAGGGATAACCAGGGTATGGATAAGATGAAACTGCTTGCCTGTGTGTGCATAGGGGAAGGTGATAATTGACCTACTTCTAAAACAATTTCGAGGAGCAGCTGAATTCCTATGAACCACATCCAAGGCTGCTCTTGTGTTTCCCTTTGGTGTCCAGGACACTCTTATTTTGCAGCTTGCCTTAATGATCAAGCCAGCCACTGATCTGGCTTCCTTAGTTGCTAAATATGTTTTTGTTTTGTTTTAGTTTTTGGGAAGGAGGTTCTTTTCCTATGCTATGCAGCCAGGGTGGCAGGGCTGATAGGGCATGTCTCCAGCTGCTGGCTCTTTCCTATTTGTGGTAACTGAAGTGAGTGGGACTCTCAGGGCCTGGGGCATTTGTGTAACAACATACCTACTGACTTGTTACCTGGTTCTCTCCATTGCCAGGGGCTGGGTTGGGGCAGTGGTGGCGGCGGGGGGGGGGGGGGCATGTTGGCTGTGAGTGAACTATTTCTGTGATAGAAATTCTGGGATGGGACCTGAGAAATGACACATCGTAAGTGTGAAGATCATCTCAGGGAGGTGATCCTGAGCAGACAAGCCTGAAGGCTTCCTTCTGAGGATTCCCTTCAGTAGGAAAACCTTAAAAAGATGCTTGGACTGGTATAAAAAGAGGGAGCAACAACAGAAAGAAATTTCCCCTGAGATTTAAGGGGAAGAGTGTCTCTAGAGGATGATGTACTCTCTTTCCCCACTCTGGGAGAGCCTTGCCTCTCGCTGCCGGGAAGCTCCCAGAAGACAGAAGAGCATTGAGGAGGGTGCACAGAGGTCCACAATGCCTCTGCTTGCACACCCACCCGTTACTGCCAGCCTATGATCTGAGCTCCTTGGACAGCAGCCCACTCCCTGTACACCATCCCCTGGGCAGCAGTGGACACCCAGAGTCTGTGTGTGGGGAGGAACGGGGATGGAGACTCGGAGGCCAAGGCTGAAGGCAGTGAGGGGTGCTCCCATCTCCAGTTTGAAGTCCTGATTTTCTTCTTGTCGTGGGTGGGTGGGATAGAGGGTGCATGGACACATGCATACAGACACCAAGATAGCACAAGGAAGGGACCACTTCCTGACAGAAGGTAACCCAGTACCGGAGCTACATTTTATGGCCAAATACGAAAAGACCATCAGGACGGTCCTGAAAGGATGTAGTACTTACAGATACATATGCTGTCAGGCAGATGACCAGGGAGGCGGTGATAGCATAAGGGATGGACGTGTTTGGATTCTTGGCTTCCTCTCCAGTGGTGGCAATGATGTCAAAGCCAATGAAAGCATAGAAACACGTGGCTGCTCCTTGTAGCACCTGGTGGGACAATGGCATTTCTCAGACTCAGAGTGTCCGAGCAGCACCAGGGCCTAACATGTGGTACCCACAACTGCCCAGTGCCTGGCGACATTCCTGAGCAGCAGAGGGAGGAACATGGCGGAACTTGTGCTCAATGTTTGGTTCTGATCTCCAGTACTTTCTAGCTGTGTGACGCTGGGCAATTCCCACATGTGTAAAATGGAGATAAGGAGAATTTCGGCCAAATGAAAACTGGGTTGTTCAACACATTCAAATCATTTTTGGAAATAAGTGGGGTTATAAGCAAATCAATAAGTTGGCTATCTCTATGTCTTGGGGGAACTCATTAACATTTCTGTGCTTCATTTTCATTCAATGGTTCTCATCCACAACCAGGGGCTGTCTGACCTCCCTTAGGGGTTGTTTGGAAATCTGAGGAGCTACTTGTGATGGTCACGGAGACATGGGGCATGCGCTTTCAGCATTTAGTGTACAGGGCTCAAATACTTCTGCACAAAAAGTTGTCCTGCCCAAATTACCGTTAGTACCCCTAATAGATCATCTCTGTGGTAACTTCTAGATCTGAAACGATATAAAAGATGTTCAGATCTTCAGAACTCCCAATTTCACGTCAGTGAAGTCCTTCATTTCAGGGAATGGAGGTTCACAGGTTTGGAAACATGCTTGTTTTCAGTTGTCTATTATCCTCTTGTCTTTCATGGGAAGACAGGTAGAGACAGTTGGATTTTTCTGCTCCTTTGGAGGCTTGAGTGACCTCGTTGGGCTACAAGGCAGGAGAAGATGTGTGGTACAAGGCAGTGTAGGGCTGTGGAGGTGGTATCCAGTGACACCTGCTGGATGTCTGTCGGACAGGAGCTTCTATGGCTCCAAGAGTGGTTGGGACGTGATAAGTCAAGATGTCAGTGAGAATCTTCCCTTGCGGAGTGCGTTACTTTCTTCCAAAGAATCCACTGAAGTTTCCCCACCTTAGCATTTCAGTGTCAGCTGAAAGTAAAAAGTGTGCCTCTTCGAATGCTTGGGGAATGTCCTTTTAGGAGAGGGTGAGAGAACTTTTTCTAGACTTGTATGTAGAGGGTGAGGGGCCTTGGCAGTATGCAAGCTCTAGCCAGGGGTCCAGGAATGAGCTCCATTGTAGAATGGACCATTTTCCCTCTTTTCTCCACATACAGCTTATACATGATGAAATTCAATACATGTACCAAGCAGATAACCTGTGCTCAAATTTTCACTCCTAAACTTTCCCACTAGTTTCTCAATAAGTAAAAGACAAAATACTAAGTACTGGAATGTATGAGGTACATTAAAAACTGAAGATCTCACACCTCAAATCAAGTTTTGCTCACTTGTAAGATGACTTGGTCATTTCTACAGTCTCTCCCATTAAGATTCTAAAGTTTCAGTTCCCTAAGGGAGCTCATCCTGGGGTCCATTTAACTCAGGGGGTCTATGAATTTTGCTGGGAAGAGATTACATCTTTATCTTTCCTAACCTCTGACTGAACATTAGCATTTCTTTTAATAACGAATGCAAGTAATGAACAGTGCCTGTGACTCTGTCACCAATAGCGATCAGATATTTTTTCCATAATAGATTGTTGCAGAGTTGTTGAAATATCACTTGTGCTTGTTGCTACTTCCAAATTACAATAGTTATTAGACATAGATATCAATATTTAAAACACTATTAAAGAAACACATTATTATTGTATCACAATTTAAAAATATTTTATAACTATATTTTAATATATTTGATTTCTTTTGAATTCCTATGTAATTAGGTTATTCATTTATAAACACGATTCTTAGAAGGGCTTCAGAGTCTTCACCAGACTGCCAAGGAGCACATAGCACAAAACAATAGAAGAACTCCTGGTCTATTTTAATAACTCAGGGAGAAAGAACTTCTCAAACAAGCAGTTGTTGGAGGGCTACTTTCTGGGAGGGGCGTTAACTCCCAATTTCACTTCAGTGAAGTCCTTTCATTTCAGGGAATGGAAAATATTTGGGCCTCCAGTCAAGGAGAGAAAACAGATCTCACTTCATTGTGCATGGAGGTTCACAGGTTTGGAAACGTGCTTGTTTTCAGTTGCCTAGAACATGTTTTTGGTCTTTAAGGGTGAATAGATGCTGGGATTGCAGACTCCCTAAACTTCCCCCATTAAGGAAAGCCTTGCTTTAAGACAGCTTCCAGAAAACAGGTTCTGCTTTCTCTTCCTATAACATCCTTCTTCCCTTACACATACACGCACATGCATGCACACACAACTCCTGTGAATCATACGGATCTGTTACGACAATCAGTCTGATGATGTATCACTCCCAGTTAGGGTGTCCCAGGAAGACAGTGTTATGCCTGTTTGGTGTGGTGAGTTCTGGATGGAAAGTTCATAGATATAGCCAACCCTCACTGCTGAGGAAGGGGGGAGGGGTGGAAGTGTCTTAAATAAGAACTTTGGGGCACATCTACACTAGAACAAGATGAGAGGTCTGTAAGTCACGCTGTGTGAGGAATCACTGGGGACCAAGGATGTGTAACTTGAAGAAAAGAAGACTCAGCGGAAGACATGGAAGACACCTTCCACAATTTTGATGTACTGACCATGAAGCAGTTGGAGGAGAAGTATACTGTGAGCTCCAGAGGGAATGGCAAAGCCATACATAGGGCAGGGGTAAGAGGGGCAAGCATTGGATTTGATTGGGAGAGCAGATTCTGTAGACTGTCAAACTTAGGGTGGTTTTGTCACATACAGGCTTGGTGACCTAGAACAAGTTCCTAACCTCTTGGAAACTCATTTTCTTAAATGGAGATGAAAATAATATTTAATTCATAGTGTGATTACAAGGATTAAATGAGATAATATAGTGAACTGCAGTCATAGACTACAGTAGGTGCTTAATATATATTAGCTCTTACCAGTGGTATTTTTTATTACTATTTTAAGTTTTCTAGAACAGATGAAACCCAAAGGCATACACAAGTTCCTCCTCCTCCTTGTTTCTTTTTTTAGAACTAGACACAGATTTTATTACCTGCTCCCTTCTGCCAGGCACTGTGCTTTGTGATATGGATACAGTCATGAGCAAAAGTATTCTGAGCTTAACCCCCTGGGGCTTGGAGTCTAAAGGACATTGCAAGATCCAAAATACAACCTTGACTGTAGTAATAAACTGAACAAGATTAATAGGTGTCTGTATTATTTGTAAGGCACAAATGCTACTATTTTCCAAACAACTTAAAAAATAGATGGCAATTACTGATAATTATGTGATATCAAAATATTGACTATGGTCAAGTTGGGAATAGAGACAAAAAGTTTGCAAAGAGAATGTCTGTTAACCTGAATTTGCTATGTAGAACTAGAAAGCCATTATGGTTGAAGGACGACTGGACAGATCAAAGGTAGGACATTTAGAGTTTCCACTGCATTAGGTAGGAAACAGAATTTAACTCAGATGGTTTAAATGAAATGATTTCAGTGAAGCCCACTAGCTAAATCCAACAGGGAGCAACCAGCGAGGGGCTTTCTGCATAGAACAGAGAGTGGATAATGGATCTGGGGGGTAGGGGCAAATAAAAAAACCTCAGCATACCTGCCAAGATCAAACAGATCCTGATCTAACAAGATATAGATCAAATAAACAGATTATCGAAGAGAAGATAATAAAATTAGCAAATAAGGTCACCTTTTTACTTAAGTTAGTTTGAATGAGTTTTTCTTCCTTGCAAGCAAGGATTGATGAGGGACCTGATTGATGAACACAAAAGAGCCAGGAAATGAACCTGTGTATGCATGTGTCTCTGCCCTAATGACCACTAAAACTACTTTCCACTTTGCTCTATCCAGACCTCAGATTTGGCCACAGGGATTTGTGATTAGGATTCCCTTCCATGTATGAAAGAATGTGTATGTACTTAGGAGTGAGCATTGGTAAATGAAATCGGTGGGTGAAGTGTGTGTATATGTGTGTCTCTAGGTTCATTGGTACTTTATCATAACTTTAAAAATTGACTTTTTAATTTGATGACATAAGCAGAAATGGTTTCGCAAAGTAATCCTGGGGTAGCTGCTCATGTGGGTGATCCAGATCAGCCCATCCCTCTATAGAGCTTTAGTGGGGAAGCAGCACGTGCCTCAGTTGCTGGAGGGCTGGCTGCAGCTTATTTAGTTGTCAAAAGCAAGGTCATGAGTGGCATGCTATTCAGAGTGTGGAGTCCCTAAAAGGTGGCCCCCTATGTGTTATTGGTATTCGTGAGGCAGCTCTCCGTATTCTTCCTTGGCCAGTCTGCCAGATGCCTAGGAGCTAATTAGGCAACTTTATATAATTCACTCCCAAGGTAACAAGACAAAACTCCAAATTTAATAGCATTTTCTACCACCCTCATGCTCCACAGCTATTAGCAGCCTGTCCACAGTGACAGTAGAATGTGCTAATAGGTTCCAGCAAATGAATTAAAATATAGAGAAGATGAAAAACAACTTTCCCTTTGTTTGGAGGCAGTCAGCATTCCCCACAAATCCTTGTTATGGACCATTTTCCTGGGAGCTATTTGTGCAGGTAGAGTATCTTATTTGGTTAAAGAAAAACCATAAGATAGCATCAGGAACAAATAACATACAGGGAATACACATCCAACAATGTTTAGGGGCCGAGGAACTGTAGAGGGAAGCAGGGGTTCAGCTGAAGGCCAGCAGTTACTTGATCTAGAGAAAAATATTTGTTGTTCTTAAGCTCTTCAAGACCAAAGAAGCATTTGACCCAGAACCTGTAAGTGAGTAAACCATTCCTTAAGCTATTTTCTTTGGAACAATGTGGTTGGAGCAGGGAAAGAGTAAGTTTATGAAGGGTCCATGGCCAGAGGACAGATTGTTCATTATTAACCCCTTCAAAGTACTTGAGAATTGTGTTTCAAGTCATGTAATGGTATCCTTATAAACCATCTCCTACACAATGATCTTTTCCATCCCATCCTACCTGAAGTGGATTAGAACTCTGAACTAGGCCCCTTGTCAGGGGTAGGGATCAGGTTTTCCCTAAGGAGAAGACCATACAGCTGCCAAGTAGGCAAATCACTTTTGTTGACAATTGTTAGGTAAGAGAGTAGGGAGTGTGTTTATTAACTTGGTGGATGACATGTTCATGAGAGGGTGTCAGACCTTAAAAATTAGGATCCATATTCAAAGTGGCCTTGCTAGGGGTGCCTGGGTGGCTCAGTTGGTAGAGCATGAAACTCTTGATCTTGGGATCATGAGTTCAAGCCCCATGTTGGGCATAGAGCTTACTTAAAAATCAAACCAAACCAAACCAAACCAAACCAAACCAAACCAAAAACAAAGAGGTTCTTTTGGACTGGAAAAGTGACCAGAAAACAAAGTTGGGAAAGAACAGGTCCAGGCCAGTTTGCTAGGGAGGATATGTACTATGCAGAAACCCAAGGCCAGGCAGATAGGAAAGAGGATGAATCAGCACCATCCTCAAACTGGGCTGTCCTTTGTGCTCAGCTGATGCTTTTAGTCACAGCCACTAGAACACATATTTGAATTTCCTACAGGGATAATGAATTTGCAGTGAAAAATGCAAAATCCCAGCCAAAGCTTTCTGGCGGCCAGTGACAAACCTACTCAAGACATAGGGTTGGGTTGGAGTGAGGTTGGGTTGGTGAGGCCAAAGGTGCAAAAAGAGACATTTGGTCCCATATGTCCAAAACCAGGTCGGGGTGGGGTAGTGGAGTAAATAAGGACTTTGACTCAACCAGGACTAGGATTGAATTTCAGCTCTATTACAATCTAGATCTGTAACTTTAAATTTTCTCAACTTAAGATATTTTGATGTAGATGTAGAGATCAGGCCTGTTGTGAAGATTACATGAAAAGTGCATATGAAAGAGTGTGTCACAAAGAAAATGGTAAGTTAAGAATGGAATCCTTCCTTTCTTTTTTTTATGCCTGACTTCTGATCTTCTTTTCTTGCTACAAAAGCTAGTGAGAACTTGGGTGTATAAATGGGAACCCCTGAGGCTGGCTTGATTAGTTCCTTCCTCCATGGGGTGGATTTCTGACTATCTCGAAAAGGGATATGAGGCCCTTGAGTGGGAAGAGGAGACCCCCAGAGAGAATAAAGACCCCAGAACAAAGACAGAAGGACAGGTTCAAAGATTGGTTTATCTTCTTCAGCATGGGCAAAGGGTATTTGCACAGAAGAGATTAACTGCTTCCAGTCTTTACATGGGGCCTAGACTGTAATGTGTGCCATGTGGGTGAGCTCTTAGATTTTTGAAAATTAGACATGAACTGAGTAATTACAAAATGTTTTCAAATTGTTTTGCTATGATGTCTTAGTAAACAATGTACTTTGGCCTGGGCTGGTTTACAGGGCCATCTGAAGGTAAGAAAAGAGGCTAGACCATGTCCTAATGCTCCTCCTAGCCCTAAGACTCTTATGACTTTGTGAAAGCTTAAAGGAAATGAGAATGTAATATGTTAGATTAGTTATCTTATTACATTTTTAAGGAAAGCTCAGAAACAAGGGGCAATCATGCACAAGGTAGACCATGCAATAGAAAACGCTTTGGAGTCACATAGACCCGACTAGGAATTTCAGTCCTGGCACTGACCAGCTAAATGAATCCAGCCTCTCTGAGCCTTGGATTCTCCATCTGTTAAGTTGGGCACAGCCGCACCTGCTTTAAGGTTTTGTTATAAGAGTGAAATAATATTCGTCGATCACAATGCCAGGCACCTAACAGGCAGTCGATAAACTCTAACTCCTCCCTCCTGTAAGTATCACTATTGCTAACCACACAATGCGTACCAAAAAACCATCCAAGATGTTATTCTTTTTGGCAAACATTAGGTGCAATTAATTTTCCCAGTTGAAGAATGAGAAAATCTGAAAGCACAGAAGTTAGCTATTGGCCAAAGTCTTAACACTAAGTCCATGACCCCAAAATTTCTTAGACTGTGAAAAAAATGGTGAGAACGTTTTCGTGTGCTAGGATGAAAATGCAGTTGAATTCCGGAAAAACACTTCTTTCTTTGCCACTCTTGTAATTTGTTGTTTCTTTTATTTGATAGGGAAGGAACGATTTGTATTGTAAGAAAATGTCGACTTGGGGACCCAGAATGGGGTCAACAGTGTTTCTTTGTCTCTTCTGGTTTTGACCAGTTTCAGGATTTTTGCATTTCAAGGGGGATGGAGGAGGGATGAACTTTGCGGTACTGTGGAATTCTTACAGATAAGCAGAAGACTAGAAATCTTGGCTTAAATTGCTCTCTTGCTTATTTCTTTGCATTGAACAGTATGGCACGGCTCAGAATAGACGGGAGTTATTTTGAGTGTTCTCCAAGAGAGATTTCTGGTCCCTGGACATCTTGGAGGAAAACCAGTCTAAGCAAGAGCTTTTTACAAAAGCAAATCTGGTGGTGTCCCGGACTTGCTCTCTACCAGGGCTAGGCAGGCGTGCCTCCCTTGACCTCAGTTTCTTCACCTGCTAGATGAGGGGTAGAAGCAGGTGATTTCTAAGATCTCTTCCAGCTCAAAATTCTCTGATCTATGTTCTACTATTTTCAAGAAAGGAATAGGTAGTTGACTTTTACCAATGAATTCATCAAGTAGGTATTTTTCATCATACCAGAAAAAGGATCCAGGCATAATTTAGAATTCCTTGTCAGTATAAAGACTTTGCCCTCTGAGCTTCCCATTTTTTTTTTAGTGTAAACCTCACCACTCAGATCAGGGGGATGAGATCTGAAAATGTTCTTTTAGTCCAGCCTACTCTTTGGCCAACTCCCAGGTACCACACCAGGTGGACTTCGATGCCATGAACCATGCCACTAGAATGGGATTTATGGCCAGCCTTCACTGTGCCCTCTCAGCTGCACCTAGCCTCAGTGGGGCTCTCTACATTGGGTCAAACATTGGGATTAAATTTAAAAACTGTTGTTTCCCTAGTTTTATACCCAGGCAACACTCATCCCTTAACCTACCTACCCTCTCTTCTGACTCCTTTACTGCCTTGTCTGTTTAAGGTGATCTGTCTTTCTGAAAATACTCTAGAGGGATTCTCTAGGACCAAGCTCTTCAAATACAGGCTTTGGGGTCAGACAGTCCTGGCTTTGGGTCTTGACTCTGCCACTTAGAGTGTGCACTTAATAGGGAGTCCCCTGACCTCTCTGAGTGTGAGTTTTTCATCTGTAAGACCAGAATGTAAAATATCTTCGTTTCAAGGTTATTAGGTCACTTAAGTATTACATGCAGAGTACTTCGCATAGGATTAGGCATATTTCAGATGACCAAAACATCAAATCTATTATGGTTACTTGTATAAAATAGGGTCTCAATAAAAGTTTGTGAAACAAGTAAAAAAAATGATATAGGAACCTCTTTTTCAGAGCATTCCAATTAAATTCAGATAAAAAGTGATGAAAAAGATGCCATGAAGATTATGGGACAGAGCAGCATTTTTTGAAAGTATGTCTCACACTAGCCACAGGGTGGAAGGCAGAATGTGCAATAGCCTTACGAGGCTTTAGAGATGAACTCACCCCTGACCAGCCATGGGGCAAGAACTGGCCCTCGGCCCAGTATTTCCCATTGATGAAGAAGAGGCCTGCGATCATGATGAACACCCATACTGCCAGGTTCAGCACGTTGAGGATGTTGTTGAAGCCCACGGAATTCTTTACCCCCACCGCAACAATAATGGTGACGATGATGGCAATTACTAGAGCCAGAAGGTCAGGGTATGATTCTTCACCTTTCCCTAGAGGGCAAAGATATGAGTTAATATTGTCTAGAGGGAAAAAAGGGCCATGCAAACTCCTAGCATCCTGTCAGGCATTTGCACTCAGCTCTGGCAAGGGTGATCAGTTTGTCATGGAGGGAGGAGAAGCAAGTGTGTGCGGGCATGCGTGTCCACATGTGCGCTTGTGTGCAAGTGTGTGTATGTGTGTGCACGTGTGCCCACACTGTGGTCCACAGGTGTCTATTTGCAAATGGGAAGGTTTTGGTATATAGGTAAGAAGACCTGATATCCTGGACCCAAAATTGGGCGACATGACATGACAATGACAACACGGCCTATGGAACTGTGGCATAGAACACTTGAAGTCAGATCTGTCCTGAGACATTCTTGGTGTATATATGGGTTTAACATGTTATTTGAAAACTGGTTTATCTTCACTGTTGTTCACTTTATAGTCCATAAATTTTCCATTCCATTCCAGCAGTCTTTTCATTTTTAGAAAGTTTTAAAATGTGTATCTCTGAAAGCTATTGGCAGAAGGATGTTCTTTGCGTTTATGTGTATGTGGTTGCAGAGAAAAGAAGCAGTGAACACACCCCACCTGTTAATGCCTGTTCTGTTGGCCAGTGGACTCCTGCCCTCTATAGAGGGGAAAAGGCACTGCCTCAGCTGTCAGGCTCCTGAATTTCAGCTGCACTTTCGCCCATGATCAGCTGTGTGGCCTTGGGCAAATGCCTCAGGTCCCTGGACCTCATCTGTAAAGTGAAGGGTTTGCACTCCCCGATTTCGGAGGCCTTTTCGGACCTAAAATCTTTGTGAAATCAGTATACTGTGGAGATGTGGTCTTCGTACTTTTTAATCTTCTCGTGGTATCTGGATGCTCAGCAATTTTTATTAATTCTTCTGAGATAGGGACACCAAAGTCACATGAGTAGCACAAAGCCATGGCAGCTGTCCTTGGAAGTTCTGTCGCAAGACCCCCAAGCTTCCTCAACTATTGTGTGGCTGCCCATAAATATGAGAGGGTAAAGTCAGACATCAGGATGGAAAGCAGGAGCAAGCGATGGATGGAGCTCCTGGTATCTGTGACGCGAAGTTCTGATTATTTAGTACTTACCCAGTTATATTACCCCTCCTTGACTTCTGCTAGACTGGAATCCATTTTGTCCCTTTTAAAAGTATATTTTGTCATTTAAAAATTAACACGTGCTTATTTATGGAAATTTAAAAAAATCTGATGAAACCACTGGAGAAGTTCATAACAGTTATTTTTCCTGCATTGGTTTTATTTTTATATAGTTATAAACATGATGCATATACAATTTGTATCCTTTGTCACATGACATTACATCAAAAACATATTCCATGTTATTACAACAGTCTTCCCAATCATCCTTTTAAAGCTTTAAAGCTACATAATATGCTTCCACAATTTACGTAATCATTTGCTCCACTGTAGAATACTTAGGCTGCTTCTAATTTTTTTTTTTTATAAATAAGGCTGTGATGAATATTTTTTCATATAAAGCTTTTATGGAAATTAGGATGATTTCTTTAGGATAGATTCACAGGATAACTACTTTGCAAAAAAAAAAAGAGACATATTTAAGGCTTTTGATAACATTTTGTCAAATTGAATCCTGAAAGGGGAGCCCATTTATTTGTTGGGGTAAGAGGATATGGCAGTCTCACCCAGGCCATTGAGGGTTCCCACGCTGTCCACCATCCAGTGGCTGATGGTGTGGTTTGCTAAGGAGTCGAACATGCTGCTCAGAGCACTGGCACCAGCTGCAGTGCCAATCAGGTACTCCAGGATCAGGTTCCAGCCAATGAAAAACGCCACAAATTCCCCGACAGTGACGTAGCTGTAGGTGTAGGCTGACCCCGTGGTCTTGGGGACGCGGACTCCGAACTCTGCGTAGCAGACACCTGCATGGGACAAGCACACATGGGTGGTGGACTTCAGGAGAGGAACCTCTTCACTAAGATGTTTAACCGTCTTGGGTACAAAATACTGGGAATCTCTGCAATCTTAGAACAAACACATAAAATTTTATATATATGAGTAAATTCAAGGCCAATTCTAACGTCTTGCAATGTCAGTTCTGAAAAATTTTTAACCTGAATTCCTGCGAAGGCAATCAAAATGGATTCTAACAAACTATTGGAAACTGCTCTTTATTTAGAAAAATTCCTGTTTGTTGTGTATGTCTCTGTGATGTTCCTTAGGTGTCAGAGATCCTGAATGAACGTGGGCCTAGGTTATTATGAACCCCACACTTAATGGCTACATTACATTAACATTCTTCTCTTTCATTTTTACATATTGTGGATGGAGATCCTCATTTGAGAATGAGAGTTTAAGCGATCTGTGAAGATTTTGTACTATATATGGGAGGTGGGGTTGATAAAACATGCAAATGTAAATAAGTGACTAAGTTTTTAACAAGGAAATTTAATATGTGGAAAAGATAATTTAATGAACACTTATAGAGTGCCCGCTATGTGCTTGGCAGGGTGCTAAGTGCTGGGAATAAAAAAGGCAAGTGAGACATGACCCTGACCTCAAGGGGAGATATACCAAAAGATCAGTGTCCATCATAGGCTGCATAAACTCAATAATGCAGAGATATATAGGAACAGAGAAAACAGAGGGGAGAGACATGTGCATCAGCTGGTTTTGAGGTATATGGAGGAATTAACTGGGCAAAGAAGATGGAACATGAAGCAAAGACATGGTGAGTAGGCAGTCTGAAGTATTTGGGTGGAGGGAAGTGTGCATGAGGGGACTGGGGGCAGAGAGCCTGGAGAGGTAAGTAGAAGCCATGTATTTTCCAGAGTGGGTCAAAACCCACTTCCACAAGAATCATCTATTAAATCATAATTTCAGGGATGAGGACCAGGAATCTGCATTTTCACAAGCTCTCCACTTATAATTGAAAAACGCTAGTATATTCCCTCATTCTTTGATGGAATTATAGATCAAATTAGAAAGAGACTAGGAATACGCCAAACTTCTGGGAGTTGGGAGCATTTCCTATGTCATGCTGGGGACTCTGGGTGTGAGGCCAGTGGGTGGGGTGCCAAGTTGGATGACAAACATAGGACAGCTTGGAGGAAACACATCAGGAATGGGATGTAGGAAGGATTTCAAAGTAAACTTTTCCTTCAGTCACAATTTTAAGGGCCAACCCTAAGTTTCTTTCATCACAAATCAGGGAATAAAATCAATGCAAGGAAGCAAAAACAGTTGTCAGAAGCCAGGACACAATGAATGATTAAAGGTGATGCAATATCTCTTTTCCTACCCCTTAGTGCTGTCAGTTCTCAGTCCATCCATGTGGAAGGAGCACTGGACAAGTGGGGCTGTGCTCTTGTCTCAAATCTGCCTTGACCCTGTTCATTCCTTTATATTCAGTTTCCTTCTTTGTAAAATAAAGGAATTAGACAGGGATGCTCTTTTAAGGGTCTTCCTCTTCTGACACTCTAGGATTCTACCTGTTTCATTGAATTTTACGGATTTTGCTGTTAAATATATTGGGCATAGTTTCCTTTTCTTTTACATCAATTACTATATTGTTCTATATATGGAGACATTCTCAGGGCTAGCAAAGCCATCAGTCTCTGCACTGAATAACCTAGGCTACCGTTTATTTTGAGTTCTTATGTCGGCACCCCCTACCCCTTTGTAAAACAGTTTTCCACCTTCTTCCTGGAGGTCAGACTGTCAGTTGTTTTTTTTTTTTTTTTTTTGATGCTGATACAGCGGTGACTTTGAGCAGGCAGACCACCTGTGATGTTTAAATTGTTAGAGTGAATCTAAAATTAAGAGGAATTGTTCTTGAAGGAAGGGCTGGAGAATTTTTCCATGAGTAGAGTATAGAGTGTATAAGCACTGAGTATGAGGACCTGATAGTGTTTTCTTGAATGCTTGAAGGACTTTTGTGCTCTCATCTCCTGAAGAGAGTTGGGTTTGCAGATACACATTAAGCTGCCCTTTTAGTATGGTGTGAGGAAGGGATTAGGAGGCAATCCTAATTCTACTCTTTGGTGTAGGATCCACAGCTTTACCCAATAATTCTTATATCCTATGAGTTTCTTCTCTTCACCTTCTTTACTCCTAATAATGCACAAGTCTTGTAAATTGAAGTTTCTCTACCAATGCTTTTGAAATTGACATTAAATTTGATTGTAAATTTAATTTGGAGAGCCAGTATTATGAAGTTTGGGCAATCAGTGGTTCTCTCCTTAATATTTGATCTGCCAAATTAGATGTAAAAATACCCAATTCAGCATCAGAACCCACTTGCCAAGGGTAATTGGCAAATAGCCAAGTCTTCCTTAGGTCTTGTGAAGGAACAAGTGCATTGCTGTCCTGAGGCAGAGACAGAGGCTCTGAGCTGGGCACGGTGCAGGAGCATATGAAGTCAGTCATTTAGTTCCCAAGGTCCTGCTTGGATGCTGATAGCTGGAGTTTGGGAAGAATAGTGGGAAAATCAATTAGACACTAACCGGGTAAGACAATTTCTGCTCCTAGAGACCATTCTTTTGGACACTTTGTAAAGGATTTTATTTTTGCATCTTTCTGATTTATTTGCATGCAAGAATCCAGGCTTTTAGTGGGCACTAGAGAGTATCCACCCTGGCACTGAAGCTCAGTGGTGAAGAGTGATTTCAACCCCAAATGTCCTGAAAAAAACCAGAAAATGTTGTCAAGCACTCAACTTTTCAAATATCTGGTGTGTAAGAGAGACATATTCAAAGGTATCTTTCTAATTTCAATAAGAAATAAAAACCAGGGCGCCTGGGTGGCTCAGTTGGTTAAGCGACTGCCTTCGGCTCAGGTCATGATTCTGGAGTCCCAGGATCGAGTCCCGCATCGGGCTCCCTGCTCGGCAGGGAGCCTGCTTCTCCCTCTGACCCTCCCCCCCTCATGCTCTCTCTCTCGCTCATTCTCTCTCTCAAATAAATAAATAAAATCTTTAAAAAAAAAAAAGAAATAAAAACCAAAGAAAGGGAAACCATGGTTTTTATTCTAGGTCATGTAATAATTGAGTGTCTAAGGGCAAGTTACTTTCCTAACATGGGTAAAGGGAGGGGGCCAGATAGATAAACTTTAGGGTCCCTTCTAGTGCTATCATTCTTTGGTTTCACAGAATCAACTTTCAGTCATTTGAGTCAGTGGGGGCAGCCCTGGAGAAAATACTGCAAACCAGTAGTTCTCAGCAAAAGTGGTACTGCTGCCTAGGGGGAATTTCGGAAATCTGTGAGGGTGTCCATTGTTCTCATGAGGATTGTGGGCACCTGAAGCATTAAGTGGGTAGGAACCTGTGAGCTGTTAGACATTCTACAGTGTGGGACTGGCCCACAGAATGAGGCATTGTCCTGTGTGTTCCATAACTCCTATGGGTCAAAATGGACGTGTTTATAAAAACAGGTTTATAAATTATAAAAACCTGTTTATAATTTCTGATCCTGAATCTATCCCCATTTTATATATTAACACATTTTTTTCATGATTTCATATACATTGAATTTTCTAGGGCTGCAACAACTGGGTAAATTGAGGGACAGTTGTAATTTGTTTTGTTTGGAATTTACCAAGATTTGACCATTATTTTGGAAAACCATATCATCAAGAGCAACATGACTCATGGTCTCTGAACATCAAACAGCACACCTGTGTGAGTTTGCATTTATAGTGATTCTGTAAATGACAGCAGACTTCTGAGGACTTCATTACCTCTCTTATTGTTCTTATGCCCCGGCTTCCACACATTGAAATATTATTTTTACTAGAAGTGACTTTTCTTTTTATCTTCCATACTCAGGGCATATTGACTTTTAAAAAATTAAGTGTGTAGCTCTGGAAGACAGTAGAGGTTTCCTCAAAAAGTTAAAAATAGAACTACCCTATGATCCAGCAATTGCACTGCTAGGTATTTACTCAAAGAATGCAAGAATACTAATTCAAAGGGATACATGCAACCTAATGTTTATAGCAGCATTATCTACAATAGCCACATTGTGGAAACAGTCCAAGAGTCCACTGACTGATGAATGGACAAGGAAGAATATTTCTCAGTCATAAAAAAGAATGAAATCTTACCTTTTGCAATGACATAGATGGAGCTAGAGAGTATGATGCTAAGCAAAATAAGTCAGTTAGAGAAAGACAAATACCATATGATTTCACTCACATGTGGAATTCAAGAAACAAAACAAATCAGCAAAGGGAAAAAAAAAAGAGAGGCAAACCAAGAAACAGACTCTTTTCTATAGAAAATAAACTGAGGGTTAGCAGAGGGGAGTTGGATGGAGGGTTGGGTTAAATAGGTGATGGGTATTAAGGAGTACACTTGCTGTGATGAGCACTGGGTGTTTTATGGAAGTGTTGAATTACTATGTTGTATACGTGAAACTAATATTACACTGTATGTTTTTTTTTTTTTAAGGATTTTATTTATTTATTTGACAGAGAGAGAGAGAGAGAATGAACAAGCTGGGGGAGAGGCAGGCAAGTGGGAGAGGGAGAAGCAGACTCCCTGCTGAGCAGGGAGCCTGATGTGGGCCTCGATCCCAGGACCCCAGGATCATGACCTGAGCCTAAGGCAGATGCTTAACTGACTGAGCCACCCAGGTGCCCCTACACTGTATGTTAACTAACTGGAATTTAAATAAAAACTTAAAAAAATAAAATATAATTTTAATAACTACAAAAAAAAGAAAATTAACTGTGTAGGAAGATAGCATTATCTCTAGTTTGCATTTTAGGGTAGCAAAGGAAGAATTTCAAAGTATTTATTACCTAAAGTTGATTCGGTGTACTAGGGTGGAGAATCACTATTCTAAATGAGAGAAAAATTTATAAATGTTCTCTATTCAAGTTAGTAATGCATTAAAAAATTTCTTCCCCTGGGGTTATCGTTCTACTCATATTTGCCTTATGCTATTATCAAAGTGATTCTGCATTCCTTGGCTAACCATCAAGTGACTGGAGAGGGAGAGATATATTGATTCCAAAAGTATAACTGCATAGCTGGAGAAAATCAATATGAAGTGCAATGTTGGGGTACAGATGGCCATCATGAGTGACTGCCTGCTGCAGACCATCGGGTGGAAG